>NC_069507.1:35426733-35784233 GCF_027579735.1 Bombina bombina | reverse complement strand
TTTCCCTGTAGAGAAATTAACCCATTCTACAGGAATGAGTTTATATACTCTATAACATGCTCTTATTAAGTTGTAAATATAAAGCTGATGCAGTGGGGCCAATTTGTCAAATGCCGGGCGGACATGATTGTGCAATGCCGCCCCCTGCACATTCACGGCCAATTGGCCACTAGGAGGGGG
The DNA here is from genome assembly GCF_027579735.1 of Bombina bombina. NCBI lineage: Eukaryota > Metazoa > Chordata > Amphibia > Anura > Bombinatoridae > Bombina > Bombina bombina. Next base: position 35,784,053 of record NC_069507.1, on the reverse strand, counting down.
TGTCAATCATCCTGATCAGATGGCAAGCCGGAAACATCAGGGGTAGATTGCAGCATCAGCTGCTTGGTAAATCTACCCCAATGTGTTTTTTGAATAATTGTATTCAAGTGTGTGTTCCAGTATGAAAAATTGCAAAAGAAATTTAAACTATGTACATAAAAGTTAAATTGTAAAGATTGCAGTGGTATATAAGCTACATTCCTTAAAGGGACATTAAACACTAAGGGGTATATTTATCAAGCTCTGTATGGAGCTTGATGCCCCGTGTTTCCGGCGAGTCTTCAGGCTCACCGGAAACAGAAGTTATGAAGCAGCGGTCTAAAGAACGCTGCTCCATAACCTGTCCGCCTGCTCTGAGGTGGCAGACAGAAATCAACCCGATCGAATATGATCAGGTTGATTGACACCCCCTGTTAGCGGCCGCGAATCTGCAGGGAGCGGTATTGCACCAGCAGTTCACAAGAACTGCTGGTGCAATGATACATGCAGAGAGCGTATGCTGTTGGCATTTATCGATGTGCGGCGGACATGATCCGACTGGGCCAGATTACGAGTGAAGCACTATGTTGCTAGAAAGTAATTTGTGCGTATGGTTGCACTCAAATTACAAATTGAAAGTAAAAAGTTATTGTGCTCGCGCTAACCCGATGCTTGCAAACAGCTCGCTTTTAGTGCAATTAGAATATTGCTTATGCAATAATGTATTCCTAATAGAAGTCAATAGAGCAAAAAAAGTGGAAAATAAACACCCTACTCACACGCTAACCCAAACTCATGTTCTCAAGGGTGCTAACCGACATGAAGAGATCACTATGTTAAAGCCCTTTGCTTGTCTGCCTTTTTTTCTTACACCCGAGACCTCATATCTTTAAGCAATTATAACTTTTTTATAAATAATTTTTACTATATGGTGTTATTATGAGTGTAACTGTACTTGGTAATGTATTTTTTTTTATTAAATGTTTTTATTATATTTTCAAACAGGGGTACAGAAATTGCATTTGTACATTTACTTTCAACAATCAAAGGCAAACATACGGCTAGATTTAGAGTTTTGTCGGTAAGGACCCGCGTAGCTAACGCTGGCTTTTTTCTGGCCGCACCATAAAAATAACTCTGGTATTGAGAGTCCACATAAAGGCTGCGTTAGGCTCCAAAAAAGGAGCGTAGAGCATATTTAACGCAGCTTCAACTCTCGATACCAGAGTTGCTTACGGACGCGGCCAGCCTCAAAAACGTGCTTGTGCACGATTCCCCCATAGGAAACAATGGGGCTGTTTGAGCTAAAAAAAAACCTAACACCTGCAAAAAAGCAGCGTTCAGCTCCTAACGCAGCCCCATTGTTTGCTATGGGGAACACTTCCTACGTCTGCACCTAACACCCTAACATGTACCCCGAGTCTAAACACCCCTAGCCTTACACTTATTAACCCCTAATCTGCCGCCCCCGCTATCGCTGACCCCTGCATATTATTTTTAACCCCTAATCTGCCGCTCCGTAAACCGCCGCTACTTACATTATCCTTATGTACCCCTAATCTGCTGCCCCTAACACCGCCGACCCCTATATTATATTTATTAACCCCTAATCTGCCCCCATCAACGTCGTCTCCACCTGCCTACACTTATTAACCCCTAATCTGCCGAGCGGACCGCACCGCTACTATAATAAAGTTATTAACCCCTAATCCGCCTCACTAACCCTATAATAAATAGTATTAACCCCTAATCTGCCCTCCCTAACATCGCCGACACCTAACTTCAAACATTAACCCCTAATCTGCCGACCGGAGCTCACCGCTATTCTAATAAATGTATTAACCCCTAAAGCTAAGTCTAACCCTAGCACTAACACCCCCCTAATTAAATATAATTTAAATCTAACGAAATTAATTAACTCTTCTTAAATAAATAATTCCTATTTAAAGCTAAATACTTAACTGTAAAATAAATCCTAATATAGCTACAATATAAATTATATTTATATTATAGCTATTTTATTATTAATATTTATTTTACAGGTAACTTTGTATTTATTTTAACCAGGTACAATAGCTATTAAATAGTTGAGAAATATTTAATAGCTAAAATAGTTAAAATAATTACAAAATTACCTGTAAAATAAATCCTAACCTAAGTTACAATTAAACCTAACACTATACTATCATTAAATAAATTAAATAAAATACCTACAATTACCTACAATTAAACCTAACACTACACTATCAATACATTAATTAAATACAATACCTACAAATAACTACAATGAAATAAACTAACTAAAGTACAAAAAATAAAAAAGAACTAAGTTACAAAAAATAAAAAAATATTTACAAACATACGAAAAATATTACAACAATTTTAAACTAATTACACCTACTCTAAGCCCCCTAATAAAATAACAAAGACCCCCAAAATAAAAAATGCCCTACCCTATTCTAAATTACTAAAGTTCAAAGCTCTTTTACCTTACCAGCCCTGAACAGGGCCCTTTGCGGGGCATGCCCCAAGAAGTTCAGCTCTTTTGCCTGTAAAAAAAAACATACAATACCCCCCCCAACATTACAACCCACCACCCACATACCCCTAATCTAACCCAAACCCCCCTTAAATAAACCTAACACTAAGCCCCTGAAGATCATCCTACCTTGTCTTCACCTCACCGGGTATCACCGATCGGTCCTGGCTCCAAAATCTTCATCCAACCCAAGCGGGGGCTGGCGATCCATCATCCGGTGGCTGAAGAGGTCCAGAAGAAGCTCCAAAGTCTTCATCCTATCCGGGAAGAAGAGTAGATCCGGACCGGCAACCATCATCTTCCAAGCGGCATCTTCTATCTTCATCCGATGAGGACCGGCTCCATCCTGAAGACCTCCACCGTGGACACATCTTCATCCGGCGACTTCCAACTGAAGAATGACGGTTCCTTTAAGGGACGTCATCCAAGATGGCGTCCCTCGAATTCCGATTGGCTGATAGGATTCTAAGGTATTTTATTTAATTAATTTATTGATAGTGTAGTGTTAGGTTTAATTGTAACTTAGGTTAGGATTTATTTTACATATAATTTTGTAATTATTTTAACTATTTTAGCTATTAAATAGTTCTTAACTATTTAATAGCTATTGTACCTGGTTAAAATAAATACAAAGTTACCTGTAAAATAAATATTAATCCTAAAATAGCTATAATATAATTATAATTTATATTGTAGCTATATTAGGATTTATTTTACAGGTAAGTATTTAGCTTTAAATAGGAATAATTTATTTAATAAGAGTTAATTAATTTCGTTAGATTTAAATTATATTTAAGTTAGGGGGGTGTTAGTGTTAGGGTTAGACTTAGCTTTAGGGGTTAATACATTTATTAGAATAGCGGTGAGCTCCATTCGGCAGATTAGGGGTTAATGTTTGAAGTTAGGTGTCGGCGATGTTAGGGAGGGCAGATTAGGGGTTAATACTATTTATTATCGGGTTAGTGAGGCGGATTAGGGGTTAATAACTTTATTATAATAGCGGTGCGGTCCGGTCGGCAGATTAGGGGTTAATAAGTGTAGGCAGGTGGAGGCGATGTTGTGGGGGGCAGATTAGGGGTTAATAAATATAATATAGGGGTCGGCGGTGTTAGGGACAGCAGATTAGGGGTACATAGGGATAATGTAAGTAGCGGCGGTTTACGGAGCGGCAGATTTGGGGTTAATAATAATATGCAGGGGTCAGCGATAGCGGGGGCGACAGATTAGGGGTTAATAAGTGTAAGGTTAGGGGTCTTTAGACTCGGCGTACATGTTAGAGTGTTAGGTGCAGACGTAGGAAGTGTTTCCCCATAGCAAACAATGGGGCTGCGTTAGGATCTGAACGCGGCTTTTTTGCAGGTGTTAGGTTTTTTTTCAGCTCAAACAGCCCCATTGTTTTCTATGGGGGAATCGTGCACGAGCACGTTTTTGAAGCTGGCCGCGTCCGTAAGCAACTCTGGTATCGAGAGTTGAAGTTGCGTTAAATATGCTCTACGCTCCTTTTTTGGAGCCTAACGCAGCCATTCTGTGGACTCTCAATACCAGAGTTATTTAAAAGGTGCGGCCAGAAAAAAGCCAGCGTTAGCTACGCGGGTCGTTACCGACAAAACTCTAAATCTAGCCGTAAAACTTTACACTTATTTTGTCAATATTTTAACAGCTAATAAAACTTTAAAAAAAATACATAAACGTTATTCTCTGACTATTTTTTTATTTGACTGCATCTTTCTATCTAGCATTTACTCAGATTAGGAGTGGAGCGCAAACGTTTGCACGCAAGTGATATCGGGTTTTCACGATCGTTTTCACACAAGTAAAATTACACTTGTGTTACAAGTTGAAAGTAAACTCGATCGCTTGAGCGCAATTCAAGTTAATGCTCGTCGGGTTAGTGCGTACTCAGAGATGTGGTTAACTGTTTCTCAAAAAAAAAGTCTCACAAAGCACATAAAAAATACATTTGCTCCCAAATAGAGTTTTCCCAATTACTAGAACCTCTATTTCACCTCTGGTTTCCTTACTTGCAAGTGAGACATGCCATATTTACTAGCCCCTTTAAACCTGACCTTACTAGACCCTTTACCCCCCCTTAAAGCTTTATGTACAACCTCCTCAATAACCAGGTCTCATATCTCTATAATTTATAAACTACTGAGAGGTTCCTTTCCTGTCAAAAAACCTTCCTACGTAACTAAGTGGGAAAAAGAATTAGAGATCACCCTGACAGAAACTCAAAAGAGTCACATATTTAATGAGACAAAAAAAAAAATCTGTATTAGTTATAGCAGAAATTAAATACAAATTGGTCTCCAGGTGGTATTTAACCCCACAGGTGGTATTTAACCCCACACTGTCTTCATAGTATCTTTCTAAATTCTTCCTCCTTTTTTCTGGAGACATTGTGGTGGTGCAGACACATTATCTCACATCTGGTGGTTTGGCCCTCTCCTACAAACCTTCTGGAATGAAAACACTAAATGTATTAACACAATTCTGGGTGTTTCGATTACATTTTTACCCACTTTACTCTTACTAAATAATACTTAAATGCTTAATACCTAGATTTTGGAGGAAAAGTCAAATCCCCAATTTCTATCAGCCAATCGGAATTAAGGTAAGAAAATTCTGATTGGCTGATGGAATCAGCCAATCAGAATCAAGTTCAATCCGATTGGCTGATTTAATCAGCCAATCAGATTGAGCTCGCATTCTATTGGCTGATCGGAACAGCCAATAGAATGCGAGCTCAATCTGATTGGCTGATCGGATCAGCCAATCGGATTGAACTTGATTCAATCGAGTGGCGGCGATGTGGGGGACCTCGGTTTAGGGGTACATAGGTAGTTTATGGGTGTTAGTGTACTTTAGAGCACAGTAGTTAAGAGCTTTATGAACCGGCGTTAGCCCAGAAAGCTCTTAACTACTGACTTTTTTCTGCGGCTGGAGTTTTGTCGTTAGCTTTCTAACACTCACTTCAGCCACAACTCTAAATACCGGAGTTAGAAAGATCCCATTGAAAAGATAGGATACGCAATTGATGTAAGGGGATCTGCGGTATGGAAAAGTCGCGGCTGAAAAGTGAGCGTTAGACCCTTTCCTGACTGACTCCAAATACCGGCGGTAGCCTAAAACCAGCGTTAGGAGCCTCTAACACTGGTTTTCACGGCTACCGCCAAACTCTAAATCTAGGCCTTACGGCTAGATTTAGAGTTTTGTCGGTAACGACCCGCATAGCTAACGCTGGCTTTTTTCTGGCCGCACCTTTTAAATAACTCTGGTATTGAGAGTCCACAGAATGGCTTCGCTAGGCTCCAAAAAAGGAGCGTAGAGCATATTTAACGCAACTTCAACTCTCGATACCAGAGTTGCTTACGAACGCGGCCAGCTTCAAAAACGTGCTTGTGCACGATTCCCCCATAGGAAACAATGGGGCTGTTTGAGCTGAAAAAAAAAACCTAACACCTGCAAAAAAGCAGCGTTCAGCTCCTAACGCAGCCCCATTGTTTGCTATGGGGAAACACTTCCTACGTCTGCACCTAACACTCTAACATGTACCCCCGAGTCTAAACACCCCTAACCTTACACTTATTAACCCCAAATCTGCCGCCCCCGCTATCGCTGACCCCTGCATATTATTATTAACCCCTAATCTGCCGCTCCGTAAACCGCCGCTACTTACATTATCCCTATGTACCCCTAATCTGCTGCCCTAACATCGCCGACCCCTATATAATATTTATTAACCCCTAATCTGCCCCTAACAACGTCGCCTCTACCTGCCTACTCTTATTAACCCCTAATCTGCCGAGTGGACCGCACCGCTATTATAATAAAGTTATTAAGCCCTAATCCGCCTCACTAACCCTATAATAAATAGTATTAACCCCTAATCTGCCCTCCCTAACATCGCCGACACCTAACGTCAAACATTAACCCCTAATCTGCCGACTGGAGCTCACTGCTATTCTAATAAATGTATTAACCCCTAAAGCTAAGTCTAACCCTAACACTAACACCCCCTAAATTAAATATAATTTAAATCTAACGAAATTAATTAACTCTTATTAAATAAATTATTCCTATTTAAAGCTAAATACTTACCTGTAAAATAAATCCTAATATAGCTACAATATAAATTATAATTATATTATAGCTATTTTAGGATTATATTTATTTTACAGGTAACTTTGTATTTATTTTAACCAGGTACAATAGCTATTAAATAGTTAAGAACTATTTAATAGCTAAAATAGTTAAAATAATTACAAAATTACCTGTAAAATAAATCCTAACCTAAGTTACTATTAAACCTAACACTACACTATCAATAAATGAATTAAATACAATATCTACAAATAAATACAATTAAATAAACTAACTAAAGTACAAAAAATAAAAAAGAACTAAGTTACAAAAAATAAAAAAATTATTTACAAACATTAGAAAAATATTACAACAATTTTAAACGAATTACACCTACTCTAAGCCCCCTAATAAAATAACAAAGCCCCCCAAAATAAAAAAATAACCTACCCTATTCTAAATTACGTTAAGTTCAAAGCTCTTTTACCTTACCAGCCCTGAACAGGGCCCTTTGCGGGGCATGCCCCAAAGAATTCAGCTCTTTTGCCTGTAAAAAAAACACATACAATACCCCCCCCCAACATTACAACCCACCACCCACATACCCCTAATCTAACCCAAACCCCCCTTAAATAAACCTAACACTAAGCCCCTGAAGATGTTCCTACCTTATCTTCACCTCACCGGGTACACCGATCCGTCCTGGCTCCAAAATCTTCATCCAAGCCCAAGCGGGGGCTAGACATCCATCATCCGATGGCTGAAGAAGTCCAGAAGAGGGTCCAAAGTCTTCATCCTATCCGGGAAGAAGAGTAGATCCGGACCGGCAACCATCTTCTTCCAGCTCCATTGTGAAGACCTCCAGCGCGGACCCATTTTCTTCCGGCGACGTCCAACTGAAGAATGACGGTTCCTTTAAGGGACGTCATCTAAGATGGCGTCCCTCGATTTCCGATTGGCTGATAGGATTCTATCAGCCAATCGGAATTAAGGTAGGAAAATCTATCAGATTGAGCTCGCATTCTATTGGCTGATCGGAACATCTTCAGGGGCTTAGTTTTAGGTTTATTTAAGGGGGGTTTGGGTTAGATTAGGGGTATGTGGGTGGTGGGTTGTAATGTTGGGGGGGGGTATTGTAAGTGTTTTTTTTACAGACAAAAGAGCTGAATTCTTTGGGGCATGCCCCGCAAAGGGCCCTGTTCAGGGCTGGTAAGATAAAAGAGCTTTGAACTTTTGTAATTTAGAATAGGGTAGGGCATTTTTTTATTTTGGGGGGCTTTGTTATTTTATTAGGGGGCTTAGAGTAGGTGTAATTAGTTTAAAATTGTTGTAATATTTTTCTAATATTTGTAAATATTTTTTTATTTTTTGTAACTTAGTTCTTTTTTATTTTTTGTACTTTAGTTAGTTTATTTAATTGTATTTATTTGTAGATATTGTATTTAATTAATTTATTGATAGTGTAGTGTTAGGTTTAATTGTAGATAATTGTAGGTATTGTATTTAATTAATTTATTGATAGTGTAGTGTTAGGTTTAATTGTAGATAATTGTAGGTATTGTATTTAATTAATTTATTGATAGTGTAGTGTTAGGTTTAATTGTAGATAATTGTAGGTATTGTATTTAATTAATTTATTGATAGTGTAGTGTTAGGTTTAATTGTAACTTAGGTTAGGATTTATTTTACAGGTAATTTTGTAATTATTTTAACTATTTTAGCTATTGTACCTGGTTAAAATAAATACAAAGTTACCTGTAAAATAAATATAAATCCTAAAATAGCTATAATATAATTATAATTTATATTGTAGCTATATTAGGGTTTATTTTACAGGTAAGTATTTAGCTGTAAATAGGAATAATTTATTTAATAAGAGTTAATTTATTTTGTTAGATTTAAATTATATTTAACTTAGGGGGGTGTTAGGGTTAGGGTTAGACTTAGCTTTAGGGGTTAATCCATTTATTACAGTAGCGGCGAGATTCGGTCGACAGATTAGGGGTTAATAATTGAAGTTAGGTGTCGGCGATGTTAGGGAGGGCAGATTAGGGGTTAATACTATTTATTATAGGGTTATTGAGGCGGGAGTGAGGCGGATTAGGAGTTAATAACTTTATTATAGTAGCGGTGCGGTCCGCTCGGCAGATTAGGGGTTAATAAGTGTAGGCAGGTGGAGGCGACGTTGAGGGGGGCAGATTAGGGGTTAATAAATATAATATAGGGGTCGGCGGCGTTAGGGGCAGCAGATTAGGGGTACATAAGTATAACGTAGGTGGCGGTCGGCAGATTAGGGGTTAATCATTGTAGGTAGCTGGCGGCGACGTTGTGGGGGGCAGGCTAGGGGTTAATAAATATAATATAGGGGTCAGCGGTGTTAGGGGCAGCAGATTAGGGGTACATAAGTATAACGTAGGTAGCGGTCGGCAGATTAGGGGTTAAAAAAATGTAATCGAGTGGCGGCGATGTGGGGGGACCTCGATTTAGAGGTACATAGGTAGTTTATGGGTGTTAGTGTACTTTAGAGCACAGTAGTTAAGAGCTTTATGAACCGGCGTTAGCCCAGAAAGCTCTTAACTACTGACTTTTTTCTGCGGCTGGAGTTTTGTCGTTAGAATTCTAACGCTCACTTCAGCCACGACTCTAAATACCGGAGTTAGAAAGATCCCATTGAAAAGATAGGATACGCAATTGACGTAAGGGGATCTGCGGTATGGAAAAGTCGCGGCTGAAAAGTGAGCGTTAGACCCTTTCCTGATAGACTCCAAATACCGCCGGTAGCCTAAAACCAGCGTTAGGAGCCTCTAACGCTGGTTTTCACGGCTACCGCCAAACTCCAAATATAGGCCTTAGTTTCTGTAAAATTATGGGAGCTGCCATGTTGTCACTTAGGTTACCTTCTTTGCTGTGGCTAAATAGGGACAGTTATGTGTGGAATATAACAGTGTTCTGTACTACCATTTCTAACAGGAGTTGAAAAGCTCACAATTTCAGAATGTAATTAAAGGAAAATGGGGCAAAAAAATAATAATAAAGTATATTACAGAGTTGTTTTTCTATACAGTATACAATTTATCATTTTATATAACCATCTCAAAGTGTTTAATGTCCGTTTAAGATTAATTAGTTTTAATAAAACCTTCTGCAGTTCCCTTTTTGACTTTAGTTATTCTTGTATTTATTTTTATTTCTCCTTAACTGTTTTCTACTTTGCATATGATATTATGGACTCTTTAGAGAGTGATTCTCTGCCCACAGGTGATAAGTTAGAAATCCTTAGGAATTCCTCCATCTTTGAGTTGCAAACTTATGTAAAAAATTTTTCCATGTAAAATATACAGTTCTCAAACAGGTTTGATTGAATTTAGGCCATTGTTGCAAACAAAACGGACATTTAAACTCCCCTTAACAAATGCCAGACTGACAAGGATTGCTACTGGGAACTTCTCTTTCTTGCATTATGGCAAATGCTTGAGTAGCCACGCCCCCTGCTCTCACACAACCAATCATGCAACAGCATACATTGGCAACCATTCTAATTGGATTTGATTGGGATGATTTAACTCTTTATCCGTTGAATTGGCAAAGAGTTTATTTAGCAGTGGTCTTTACTAGCATTTCAGCCTTCAGCAGCTTCATTAATGGAGCCCTTAGTGCTTAAATCACACGCACACACCTAAGCTTACTTCAGTATGCTCTCATGGAAGGAGCTAAGTTTCAATACGCTAGGTAAAAGAAGAAAATTTGATAAGAGATGAAAACTGGAAGTTTTTTTAGTTGTTGTTTTTTTTGTTTCTTTGTTGTTGTTTTATTTTTTTAATTTGTACGCTCTGAATCAATAAGTTTTATTTCTCCCTTTAAAGAAAACATCAGTGTAAGTAAAAGTTTTAGGTAGTTGGAGCTAAAATAACATAGAACAATAATCTTACTTTTTTAAACAATATACTGCATCTAACCTTTTCCCTACAGAATAATTGACAGTTCTATAATACACAATTTATCTATATGGACAGTTTATATTTTCTGATAATATTTTTTATTATTGAAAAATACATTTGAAATCAAGTTTTACTCCTTGAGATGTCATATTCTGTTATACAAGCTTTAATTCTAACCAATCTCAGTGTCAGGAAAAATGGATTTTATCTTGCCTGAAAAAATTGCAAAAGAAAATTGTACTTTTAGACTGAAAAATCAATTTTATTTGTTGTTTCAGATTATTGTCTAACTCCTTTCACTGAGGGGCAGAAACAGGTCATGATGTTTAAAGATTCTGTGTATGTGGCCCATAGAGACAGACATCAGACACCATTACTTTAGAGCAACAGAAATTAAGAAGGAATTTGGACTAACATGAGGGAAAGCACCAAGCTGGGGTGCAAAAAAGTGGGGTAGGTGTACACTATGGCATCACCTACCCATGTACTGGACTTAAATGGGAAAAAAACATATAAATGACTGTGTATTTAAATAATTGCATAAAGTTAGCACATTTGTAAAGGGACTGACTCCTTCATTGGTCTCACAATGATCCATTTTGACCTGTTAAGGGGGTCAGATAACAAGTGGCATGTTGGCAGATGTTTTTGCCTGCGCACCAACTGCACTTAAATCATTGGCGTATTTAGGTTTTGTGCTACCCTAGGCACTCAAAATGCTGCTCCCCCCTAAGGTTTTAGGGCTTTTTTCCCTTTAATATTTTTTTGGGTCGGTGTGTAAAATGTTTTATTTTTATTTATTTATTTTCATAACAATTCAAAAGAAAATGGGCTAGCACTTGCATACAGGTGGGTTGAATTGCATGCATCTCATACCATTTTCTCCCTGAGAGAAAGGAGAGAAAAGAAGGGGAGGGGAGAAAAGGGAGGGAAAGGAAAGAAGAAAGGGAGGGAGAGAGAGAAGAGAAAAGTGGGGAGTGAGAGCAGAAAAGGGGAGAGGGAAAAAAAGGAATGAATGAAGGAGTTGATAGAAAGAAGAGAGGGAGGGAGGGAGGGATGGAAAGAAAGAAGAGAGGGAGTGAGTTGAGGGAGGAAGGGAGGGAGGGAGAAAAGGAAAGAAGGGGGAGAGGAAGGGAGGGAAAGAAGAATACACTTTGAAACAATCACTGCCCTTTACATGCAACAACATACAGTAATTTCAGTAAATACCATCATTCAAGTAATGAAACTTTCATGAATGCAGAGAGAGCATCTCAAGCTGATCTAAGCAGTGCATTGACGCATCCAGTTTGTTAGTTAATAAGACCTGCAATAAGCCCTGTGCTCGCAGACCCACCACAGCTGACAAGGGGAGGCAGCATATCAGCACAAGGTCGTCTCCTCCAGCTTCACCTTGTAAGCATATCCCTGGGCAAGTTTCTCACCAAGAATGTTTCCACTGCAAAAATGCCGGCAGCTCAAAATGAAGCAATGGTTTAAAGGAGCACTGCCTGTGAAGTGACCTTAAAAGCCTGCACTTTATTGCTAACTGTACTGTGTGCTGGCTTTTAGATGAGAGGATAGGGCAGATGTGCTGCCCTTCCCAAATTTGCTGCCCTAGGCCACGGCCTTGTTGGCCTAGGCCATAATACGCCCCTGACTCAAAGTAAACTTTTAACGTGGGTTGGTTAGTATGAGTATTACGTATTAAAATTAAAAAGCACAGGACTTTGAATATCACAACCTCGTTAACTTTTCCCCATAGACTTAAATGGAGCGCACTTTAAAAGAAAAAAGCTAACACTTATCACTCACACGCTAACCTAACACTGTGTAAGACCTATAACAACAAAATAGAGGGGGCGCTAAAGGTGCAGGGGTAACTCAGTGCAAAAAATGAATCACTATGCGTAGATAATACAGAACAATTCAAATATCACAAGGACCAAACAAAATAAAAATAAAAATGAAAAATATATATATGAAATAAAAAACCTTTGAGTCCTTGAATAAAGGATAATACAGAGATCAAAGTCTTTCTTTGAAATGTATGACCAGATGACCGGAGAAAATGGGATATAGAATGTTCATATGTGGGCTGCCTCCTCCTCACCAAATGGTCCGGGTATAGCTGAAAAAGTACAAGAAGACAGAGGGGAGCCTCATGTGTGGTATAATCAGATGGTATGATACAGAACAAACAGAATGGAGCCAAATGAGTACTCACATACTATTGAAGCACACCTATGTGCTGGTAGAGACAAGCTGCAATTTCAGATAGGTGTGACAGCTCACCCTCCAGGCAAAACTGTGTAGCTGGTGAGAGATTAAAAAACAAACAAAGAAAGCACTACATGTGCAGACCATTAAAGGTATAACCGGCAATATCTCTTAGATGATACAGATGGGTACTCACATACTCCTGTAGCACACTTATGTGCTGGTAGAGGCAGGCTGTAACTTTATGACAGGTGTAGCAGCTCACCCTAGATGTAGATTCTTAGTTGTGCAGGGGTGTAGGTCCCAGTGAGCAATCAGCAAAGGCAGAAGGTAGGAAAAGAACTCCACTCAGAGTACATTTAAAATAAAATGTAGCTATTTATTAAAAACAAAGATAAAAAAACAACACAGCAGTTGTTTATGATGAGTGGATAAAAGGGTATACAGTGGCACCCCTCAAATGCAATCAGTTATATGCCTGATGAAACGGTTCTAACCGAGAAACGCATTGCATTTGAGGGGTGCCACTGTATACCCTTTTCTCCACTCATCATAAACAACTGCTGTGTTGTTTTTTTATCTTTGTTTTTAATAAATAGCTACATTTTATTTTAAATGTACTCTGAGTGGAGTTCTTTTCCTACCTTCTGCCTTTGCTGATTGCTCACTGGGACCTACACCCCTGCACAACTAAGAATCTACATCTAGGGTGAGCTGCTACACCTGTCATAAAGTTACAGCCTGCCTCTACCAGCACATAAGTGTGCTACAGGAGTATGTGAGTACCCATCTGTATCATCTAAGAGATATTGCCGGTTATACCTTTAATGGTCTGCACATGTAGTGCTTTCTTTGTTTGTTTTTTAATCTCTCACCAGCTACACAGTTTTGCCTGGAGGGTGAGCTGTCACACCTATCTGAAATTGCAGCTTGTCTCTACCAGCACATAGGTGTGCTTCAATAGTATGTGAGTACTCATTTGGCTCCATTCTGTTTGTTCTGTATCATACCATCTGATTATACCACACATGAGGCGCCCCTCTGTCTTCTTGTACTGTGTAAGACCTACAGCACTAGACTATATACATTAAAGCCCTTTCCAGTCAAACACCTTGTCATATACCATAAACCATTTAACCAGTATAACATTTATATATAAATATATATATATATATATATATATATATATATACTGTATATAAATACTGTATATATATGAATGAATAATTTTGATCATAAACTGTATATATGAATGTAACACTTTATGTTAAAGTATTTATGCTGTTTGGTGCACATTTTTTCACCCTTACACTTTATGCAAGGTCTTCACTCATGCTAACAAGATGAGCGCAAATTTTGTTTGCGCTCAAGCATCCTGTTTACTTTCAACTTGCAATATTGTGTGCATCGCTAATAATAGTGTGCTACTTGTAACCTAGCACAAACTGTATTACTTTGTTTACGACTAGCTCCTTTACCTTTATATTTTCATTGGGAATATCAGTTTTGCCCGTTGAAACCCTACATTTCCATATTTCAATATTGGGCTGTAGAAAAGTTGATATATATAAAATATCCATTACGTGAGGCTCAAAAGCATCGTACATAAAGGCGACCAGATACTCATCACAAATAAAACATAATAAACCTGCCTCTTTAGTTCTCCACCTTAGCCTGTATTCAGGAAAGAAAAGAAGCAGCTGCTAATAAAGTCCGATAACAATAAATCCTTGGAAGCTCACCTCCTTCTTGCTACACATATACTCCTGCCGTCTTCTCAATACTCTCCGGTTACGGCAAATCCTGGTTGCACACAAGAAACCGTCAGCAGCAGACTCCTCCGGGGACTAAACCCAGGGTGAGAAAATGTATCACTGCGCTCATCCCAGGAAGGTCGATCACAGGTTGCTTCAAGCTATGCAGAGGGATGATGGGAGTCATTCACCCAATCTGTCTAGGCTCTGTAAGTAGTAAACGGGCAGCACAGTTCAGGCTGTTCAAGCTGTTCAGACTATGGCGGGCAATAGGAAGGTGCAGGCAATCTGAAAGTGTGATGCGTAAGTATCTCTAGGGTGCCAGGGGATCTCAGATAGATGTTTCTAAAGGGTGGGAGATGCCTCGTAGTCCCCAATTAGAAAATTCATACAAAAGAAAGGTATCAGGAACTCCATGATGTGAAAAATAAAATCAGTCTGTATTCCAAACTTTAAAATCTGGTAAAGAATACAGGTAATGACTGGTCTTACGCATTTTGGCTGACCGCCGTAACCATAGACCTTACACAAAAATGTCAATTAGCCTTTAAAAAGAGTTACACTTGAATATCATTGGTTAGTGTTAATTAAACACCTGCTAAACCTGTTCACGTATAACTTCTCAATGAGATGTGGATTAACAAAACACTCAATAACATTCTCATGATCAAATCCATAGTAATCTTATATTATTCAACTAAAGAGAAGGGAAAAAATATACAAGACTATTTAACCCCTTCGTGACCAGACCACTTTTCCATTTGTTGACCGTCTGGGACCAAGCCTATTTCTGCATTTCTGCGGTGTTTGTGTTTGGCTGTAATTTTTCTCTTTCTCATTTACTGTACCCACACATATTATATACCGTTTCTCTCACCATTTAATGGAATTTCTAAAGATACCATTATTTTCATCATATCTTATTATTTACTATAAAAAAATATATAAAATATAATGAAAAAAATGGAAAAAAACACACTTTTTCTAACTTTGACCCCCAAAATCTGTTACACATCTACAACCACCAAAAAAAACTCCTATGCTAAATAGTTTCTAAATTTTGTCCTAAGTTTAGAAATACCCAATCTTTACATGTTCTTTGTTTTTTTTTTTGTAAGTTATAGGGCAATAAATACAAGTAGCACTTTGCTATTTCCAAACCATTTTTTTTTAAATTAACAATAGTTACATTGAAACACTGATATCCCTGAATATCCCTTGACATGTATATATATATATTTTTTAGTAGACAACCCAAGATATTGATCTAGGCCCATTTTGGTATATTTCATGCCACCATTTCACCACCAAATGCAATCAAATAAAAAAAAAATTCACTTTTTCACAAACTTTTTTACAATTTTAGATTTCTCACTGAAATTATTTACAAACAGCTTGTGCAATTATGGCACAAATGGTTGTAAATGCTTCTCTGGGATCCCCTTTATTCAGAAATAGCAGACATATATGGCTTTGGCATTGCTTTTTGGCAATTAGAAGGCCGCTAAATGCCGCTGCGCACCACACTTGTATTATGCCCAGCAGTGACGGGGTTAATTAAGTAGCTTGTAGGGAGCTTGAAGGGTTAATTTTAGCTTTAGTGTAGAGATAAGCCTCCCACCTGACACATACCACCCCTTGATCCCTCCCAAACAGCTCTCCTCCCTCCCCCACCCCACAATTGTCCCCTCCATCTTAAGTACTGTCAGAAAGTCTGCCAGTACTAAAATAAAAGGCTTTTTTTTAAAAAAGGTTTTTTAAATAAAATATATATTCTGCTGTGTAGAATCCCCCCTTAGCCCCCAACCTAATTGATCCCCCCAAGAGCTCTCTAACCCTCCCCCCACTAACTATTTTCCACCATTCCACCATTTTGGGTACTGGCAGTTGTCTGCCAGTATCCACTTTGTATTTAAATTTGGTTTTTCTAAAATAAACCACTATTTTTCTGTAGTGTAGCTGCCCCCCCTCCAAACCCTACTCCCTCCCTATTTCCCCCCTCCTTTCCCACCCACAACTGACACCCACCACCCTCTCCCACCACTTCAAAATGTAAAAAGGGAATGATCGTGGGTGTACGCGCTGGCACAAATGTGCACGCCCCCTGTGCCCGCTCCTGCGTGCATCCGACAATCATTTCCGACTGCTGGCCAGAAGATTGCCAGCAATGGGCCACCCACCCACCTCCCTGCAGCTGCTCCCACCCACAAACGATCGGCACCATCACTGGCCGATGCAGAGAGGACCACAGAGTGGCTCTCTCTTCATCGGTGTGTCAAAAAAAGGTATTGTAGTGATGCCTCAATATCGAGGCATCACTGCAATACCTTAAAAGCTGCTGGAAGTGATCAGGATCACTTCCAGAGCTTCAAACCCAAGAGGACGTCGGTCGTTAAGTGACCTCCTATGGAGGACGTGCCTGGCACGTCCTTGGTCGTTAAGGGGTTAAATCATAACAATAGATAAAGGTTGAGATGAAAATATATATATAAATAAATATAAACACAAAATAGCGAATAGACAGTTATGATGTAGTCAATAAAAGAGCATAACAAATGTAAGCAACATCAGTGTAAATTTGATTAATTCATACTCATACTCATGCACAAAGAAAGTGACATAAGGAAATACATGAACCAAATTTTAAATACCAATAAGTTCATAATCAATATTACTGCAAATATCAGAGATGAATACAAATATATAGAGAAAGGTGTATCATAATATAGAAAAAAGAAAAAGGAGAAAGATAATTAAATAAATAAATAAATAAATCAAAGGTTTGATATTGAGATACAAGAATGTAATTAAACTAAATGTGTACAGAACCAAAACCTAACTTATTCCCAGTAATATATTAAATCAAATTCTGAATTAAACTGTCTTGATAGTGCTCTGTTTTTATGACCACCTCTGTATGAGTTGGTGATTTGTTCAATAGCACACCATTTGAAACTATTGACATTTCCTTTATTAATGTCAATAAAATGTCTGGACAATTCAGAACAATGCTGTTCTTTTGTGCTGTTGGTAATATAACCCAGATGTTCATGTATTCTTGTTCTGATTCCCTAGTGGTCATACCTACATATTGTATATTTTGAGTTGTACACTCAACTAGGTATACCACATAGGATGCAGAACAATTAATAAAGCCTTTGGTTTTAAACGTTTGCACAGTAGTACATGAATGAAAAGAACCACCTGTTTTTAAATAATTGCAAGCCTTGCAGCGTGAACTACCGCACCTATAAGTACCATTTGTTGTGAGCCAAGAGCTGCTGCTCGTTAGTTTAGGAAGTTGGCTTGGAGATAAAATGTTACCAAGCGTTAGATTACGTGAATATACACATTTACACCATTCTATGATACAATTCTATCAGCCAATCGGAATTAAGGTAGAAAAAGCCAATAGGATTGAACTTCAATCCTATTGGCTGAGCTTGCATTCTATTGGCTGATTGGAACAACCAATAGAATGCCAGCTCAATCCTATTGGCTGATTGCATCAGCCAATAGGATTTTTTCTACCTTAATTCCGATTGGCTGATAGAATTCTATCAGCCAATCGGAATCTAAGGGACACCATCTTGGATGATTTCACTTAAAGTGATATTCATTCTGAAGAAGACGTCATTTGAAGAGGATGCTCCACGCCGGATGTCTTGAAGATGGAGTTGCTCCGCGTCGGAAGGATGAAGATAGAAGATGCCATCTGGATGAAGACTTCTGCCCGTCTGGGGGACCACTTCTGCCTGTCTGGAGGACCACTTCTGCCCGTCTGGAGGACCACTTCTGCCGGCTTCCTTGAGGACATCTTGCCGCTTGCATGAAGACTTCTCCCGGTAAGTGCATCTTCGGGGGTTAGTGTAGGGATTTTTTTAAGGGTGTATGGGTGGGTTTATTTTTTAGGTTAGGACTTTGGGCCTGCAATAAAGCTAAATGCCCTTTTAAGGGCAATGCCCATCCAAATGCCCTTTTCAAGGCAATGGGGAGCTTAGGTTTTTTAAGTTAGGCTTTTATTTGGGGGGTTGGTTGTGTGGGTGGTGGGTTTTACTGTTGGTGGGTTGTTTGTATTTTTTTACAGGTAAAAGAGCTGATTTTTTGGGGGGCAATGCCCAGCAAAAGGCCCTTTTAAGGGCTATTGATAGTTTAGTTTAGGCTAGGGTTTTTTTTTTTATTTTGGGGGGGCTTTTTTAATTTTGATAGGGCTATTAGATTAGGTGTAATTAGTTTAAAGATCTGTAATTTGTTTTTTATTTTTTGTAATTTAGTGGGGGTTTTTGTGATTTAGCTAATTTAATTTAATTTATTTAATTGTATTTAATTTAGTTAATTTATTTAATTGTAGTGTAGTGTTAGGTGTTATTGTAACTTAGGTTAGGTTTTATTTTACAGGTACATTTGTATTTATTTTAGCTAGGTAGTTATTAAATAGTTAATAACTATTTAGTAACTATTCTACCTAGTTAAAATAAATACAAACTTGCCTGTAAAATAAAAATAAACCCTAAGCTAGCTACAATGTAACTATCAGTTATATTGTAGCTATCTTAGGGTTTATTTTATAGGTAAGTATTTAGTTTTAAATAGGAATAATTTAGTTCATTATAGTAATTTTATTTAGATTTATTTAAATTATATTTAAGTTAGGGGGTGTTAGGGTTAGACTTAGATTTAGGGATTAATACATTTAATGTAGTAGTGGCGACGTTGGAGATGGCAGATTAGGGGTTAATAAATGTAGGTGGGGGGTGATTTTGGGGGCAGCAGATTAGGGGTTAATAAATATAATGTAGGTTGCGGTGATGTCCGGAGTGACAGATTAGGGGTTATTAAGTATAGCGTAGGTGGTGGCGATGTTAGGGGCGGCAGATTAGGGGTTAATAATATTTAACTAGTGTTTGCGAGGCGGGAGTGCGGCGGTTTAGGGGGTGAATATATTTTTATTCTAGTGGCAGCGATGTCCGGAGCGGCAGATTAGGGGTTAAAAATTGTATTATAGTGTTTGCGATGTGGGAGGGCCTCGGTTTAGGGGTTACTAGGTAGTTTATGGGTTTTAGTATACTTTTTAGCACTTTAGTTATGAGTTTTATGCTACAGCGTTGTAGTGTAAAACTCATAACTACTGACTTTAGAATGCGTTAGGAATCTTGGAGGTAGAGAGTGTACCGCTCACTTTTTGGCCTCCCAGGACAGAGTCGTAATACCGGCGCTATGGAAGTCCCATAGAAAAAGGGGTTTATGTAAGTCAGTTTGCCGTAAGGCCAAAAAAGTGTGCGATGCCCCTAAACCTGCAAGACTTGTAATAGCAGTGGTAGGGAAAAAGCAGCGTTAGGACCTGTTAATGCTGCTTTTTCAGCTTAACGCAAAACTCATAAACTAGCCGACTAAGTTACAAAAAAAATAAACACTGTTACACAAAATAAAAAATAAATTATCAAATATTTAAACTAATTATACCTAATCTAAGAGCCCTATGAAAAGAAAAAAGCTCCACCAAAATAAAAAAAACCCTAGCCTACAATAAACTACCAATAATAGCCCTTAAAAGGGCCTTTTCCGGGGTATTGCCTCCAAGAAATAAGCTCTTTTACCTATAAAAAAAATACAAATACCCCCTCAACAATAAAACCCACCACCCACACAACCAACCCCCCCAAATAAAAACCTAATCTAAAAAAACCTAAGCTCCCCATTGCCCTGAAAAGGGCATATGTATGGGCATTGTCCTTAAAAGGGCATTTAGCTCTTTTTCAAAAGCCCAAACCCTAATCTAAAATTAAAACCCACCCAATAAACCCTTAAAAAAAACTAACACTAACCCCCAAAGATCCACTTACAGTTTCTGAAGAGTCGACATCCATCCACAAAAAAGCGGCAGAAGTCCTCATCAAAGCCGGCAGAAATCTTCATCCAAGCAGGCCGAAGTCTTCATCCAAGCGGGCAGAATTCTTCATCCAGATGGCATCTTCTATCTTCATCCATCCGGCGTGGAGCAGCTCCATCTTCAAGACATCCGGGGCGGAGCATCCTCTTCAAACGACGTCTTCTTCCAAATGAAGGTTCCTTTAAATGGCGTCATCCAAGATGGCGTCCCTTAGATTCCGATTGGCTGATCGATTTCTATCAGCCAATCAGAATTAAGGTTTAAAATATCCTATTGGCTGTTGCAATCAGCCAATAGGATAGAGCTTTCATCCTATTGGCTAATCCAATCAGCCAATAGGATTGAGCTCGCATTATATTGGCTGAATGGACTAGCCAATAGAATGTGAGCTCAATCCTATTGGCTGATTGGATCAGCCAATAGGATGAAAGCTCAATCCTATTGGCTGATTGCAATAGCCAATAGAATTTTTTCAACCTTAATTCCAATTGGCTAATAGAAATCTATCAGCCAATCGGAATCTAAGGGGTGCCAACTTGGATAACGTCATTTAATGGAACCTTCATTCAGAAGAAGACGTCAAAAGAAGAGGATGCCCCACGCCCGATGTCTTGAAGATGGAGCTTCTCCACCACAGATGGATGAAGATAGAAGATGCTGTCTGGATGAAGACTTCTGCCCGGTTGGATGAAGACTTTGGCCCGCTTCGATGAAGACTTCTGCCCGCTTCGATGAGGACTTCTGCTGCTTCGTTGAGGATGGATGTCGGCTCTTCAGAAACTGTAAGTGGATCTTCGGGGGTTAGTGTTAGGTTTTTTTAAGGGTTTATTGGGTTGGTTTTAATTTTAGATTAGGGTTTGGGCTTTTGAAAAATAGCTAAATGCCCTTTTAAGGACAATGCCCATACAAATGCCCTTTTCAGGGCAATGGGGAGCTTAGGTTTTTTTGATTAGGTTTTTATTTAGGGGGTTGGTTGTGTGGGTGGTGGGTTTTACTGTAGGATGCGGTATTTGTTTTTTTATTTACAGGTAAAAGAGCTGATTTCTTTGGGGCAATGCCTGGCAAAAAGCCCTTTTAAGGGCCATTTGTAGTTTATTGTAGACTAGGGGGTTTATTTTATTTTGGGGGGGCTTTTTATTTTCATAGGGCTCTTAGATTAGGTGTAATTAGTTTAAATATTTGATAGGTTGGGTTTTTTTTGTGTAACAGTGTTTATTTTTTTTGTAACTTAGTGTTTGTTATTTTGTGTAACTTAGTTGTTAGTTTTTGGTAACTTTGTAACTTTTAATAGTAGATTTAAATTATTTGAGTAGGGTTAGGTTTTTAACTATATATTTAATTTAATGTAATTTTAGTATAGCAGTTAGGGTAGAATAATTATTAGTTTAATATAGTTTAATGTAATTTTAGTCTAATAGTTAGGGTAGGTTAATTATTAGTTTCATATAGTTTAATGTAATTTTAGTCTAATAGTTAGAGTAGGTTAATTATTAGTTTAATATAGTTTAATTTAAATCTAAAGGTAAGTTTTAATTTATTATAAGATAGGGATGAGTTAATATTTAATATAAAGTTAGCGGGTTGTTAGGTTTAGGGGTAATAGGTTAATAAAGTTTATGGCAATGTGGGGGGCTGACGGTTTAGGGGTTAATAGGTTTAGTAAGTGGTAGTGATGTGGGAGGCCAGGGGTTTAGGGGTTAATAACTTTATTTAGTTGCGGTGGGCTCTGGGAGCGAAGGGATAGGGGTTAATACATTTAGTTAGTTGCGGCGGTATTGGGGAGTGGCAGAATAGGGATTAATAAGTTTATTAGAGTTGCGGTGGGCTCCGGGAGCGGCGGGATAGGGGTTAATAACTTTATTTAGTTGTGGCGGGGTCCGGGAGCGGCGGGATAGGGGTTAAACAGTTTAGTATAGTGTGGGTGTTTAGTGACAGGATATAAATAAAGCTGGGAAAAAGCCGAATAGCAGCGAGATCGATGACTTTCAGTTAACAACAGTCCGCTGCTCATCGCCCCTACTTGGCGCGCGGCTTTTTGACAGCTTTTTATATAAATATGGAGAGCGTATTCAGGTCCGCGGCTGCAATGTTAGGCGATTTCAGGCGAGCTTATTGGTGCCGTCGAATGCAGCACAGTTGATGGCTTGATAAGTAGGCCTCATAGGCTCAAACAACGAGTCTATGCCTTGAAACTATAGGTCTCCCCGTAACGTTGTAAAGGCTCTTGTGTACCTTTGGCAGATGATGGAATAAGGGTATTACCAGATTAACAACTAGTAGATATTGAGCACTGTCTCAATCAAAGATACCCAAATATACCCCATTACCTATCAAAGATTTTAGTTCTCTCTGAAAACAGAAGGTAGGATTAGAATGCAGTTCAACATATGTATTTGTATCACTTAACTGATGCATTGCCTCATCAATATATTGTTGATGATCTAAAACAACCACACTTCCACCCTTGTCATTACCTGTACCAGATTTTAAAGTTTGGAATAAAGACTGATTTTATTTTTCACATTATAGAGTTCCTGTATCCCTTCTTTAGAATTAATTTGCTATAGAAGAGTTGTCTGGGAAAGAGAGAAAGCCCAGCACATTGGAAATAATGATCCAGCAACAGCTCCAAATACAATGAACTCTTCATAGCTTACTGTACATTGTTCTTTTATTAAACTTGCAAAATAGCTAAATAAACATAAGTTTTAATTCTTCATTAAGATATATGTACTTTATTGTATGGCCTATGCTTGTTTCAGGCTACCTTAATTTTGTTTGACATGGCAGGAGGTACAGTCAATAAGATGCTGCTCCAACCACCCCATTGAATGTAAGCAGAGGAGGCTACCACACTCCACTATTACCATTAATAGTTACACATTACCAGCAGAATCACAGGTCGTGAATGCTCTGTATGGCCCATCATGTAAACACAAAAATACTAAAATTAATAAATAAACTTGTGCGCAGCGGAAAAATTTGTTTCGGTTTGTTTCGGACTGATTCTGATTTTTTCGAATTTTGTTTTGGGATCAATTCGAATTCAGATACATTCAAATGTAGTCGTTTTGGCTACATTCAGATTCAAATAAATTTGGATGTATTTGGATGTATTCGGTTTGGATTCGATTCGTAAATTCGGAAGTTCAGTATGTGTTAGGTGGGATGTGCTGTTTATTAAACTAGGATGTGCTGTTTATTACTAGTATTATGTACTGTATATTAGGTGTAACCCATCTGAATCAACATAAGTACCATCCTCGCAGGTACCAGCTACACAATATGCACAGAGCTAGAAGAGGTATATAACCTAATATACAGTACAATATACTAGTCTAATACACAGCACATCCCACCTAAGTACCAACCTCACCGCGAATGTGCAGGGGACGGCATTGCACAAGCATTTCACTAGAACTGCTTGTGCAATGATAAATGCATTTATCGATGTGCGGTGGACAAGATCCGCTACAGCGGATCATGTCCCCCCATACAATGGTAGATCGGCCCCTATTACTGCACAATGTAATGGAGTAATAAAAATAGTTGGAAAAAAATTATAAAAATGAGTAGAAAAAATAGGACAGCCCATCAGCAAAATGGTCATCTTAAACTCAAACCATTGCCGCAATAATCTGATCAGCATGTTAAAGGGATAGTCTATCTGAAAAAGTTTATTGTTCGAAATGATAGATAATCCCTTTATCACCCATTCCCCAGTTTTACATAACCAATACAGTTATATTAATATACTGTACTTTTTACCTCTGTGATTACCTTCTATCTAAGCTTCTGCTGACTGCCTCCTTATCTCAGAGCTTTTGACAGACTTGCATTTTAGCCAATCAGTGCTGAATCATAAATAACTCCATGGGAGTGAGCACAATGTTATCTAAAAGGCTGATATGAACTAGCACTGCCTAGATGTGAAATACTAATAAAATTCACTGAGTTAAGAAGCGGCCTTCAAGGGCTTTAGACATTAGCCTATGAACCTACCTAGGTTTAGCCTTCAACAAATAATCTGAAAAGAACAAAGCAAATTTGATTATAAAAGTAAACTGAAAAGTTCTTATTAAATTGTATTCCCTATCTAAATAAGGAAACTTCAATTTTGACTTTACTGTCCCTTTAAGTATTCACTAATAGTAATTTACAGTTATTATGGGATGTATTTGTGCAGCCACATTAAGCACCTTGTGCAAATCAGCTTAAAGGACAATTAAATACAGTAGTATTGCATCAACAAATGCATTGTAAAAACACAATGCAATAGCACTTGGGGCACAATGATCTAATTAACTCTGCTATAGTGAGATTACATAAATAGTCTTGTCAGTTCCGCAAGGACCCTTAAATCATTTCATTTTGAGAGCCTTTTATCTTACTATGCAGGGCTCATTATATGCGTAAAACCACCCCGAGGGGCATATTTATCAGGCTCCTTATGGAGCTTGATGCCCTGTGTTTCCGGCGAGCCTTCAGGCTCACCGGAAACACAAGTTATGAAGCAGCGGTCTAAAAGCCACTGCTCCATAACCTGTCCACCTGCTCTGAGGCGGCGGACAGAAATCAACCCTATCGAATATCATCAGGTTGATTGACACCCCCTGTTAGCAGCTGATTGGTCATGAATCTGCAGGGGGCGGTATTGCACCAGCAGTTCACCAGAACTGCTGGCGCAATGATAAATGCCGGGAGCGTATGCTATTGGCATTTATCGATGTGCAGCGGACATGATCCGCAATATCAGATCATGTCCGCTCGCACTATAATTAATAGGCCCCAAAGATTTTGCATCGCTTCTCTCATTGCAGGTGAGTTTTTAATCATCAGCTTAGTCTGTATTTTTTTGCAAATTTTATACTTGCTTCAATTTCCTGTTCCCAGTTTCATCCATCATCCAATCACAAAACGCATATATGTACTCTGTGAACTCTTGCACATGCTCATTAGTAGATTGTACATCAAATAGTGTGCATATACAAAGATTGTGCACATTTTGATGGAATGGAAGTAAATTGGAGGGATTTTTTTGTTTGTTTTTTCAAACTGTAATGCTCCATCTCAATTATGAAAGTTTAATTTAGACTTTAGTGTTCCTTTAAAGGGACATAAAGCACTATGGCCTAGTAAAGTTACCTGTAAAATAAATATTAATCCTAAAATAGCTATAATATAAATATAATTTATATTGTAGCTATATTAGGATTTATTTTACAGGTGAGTATTTAGCTTTAAATAGGAATAATTTATTTAATAAGAGTTAATTAATTTTGTTAGATTAAAATTATATTTAATTTAGGGGGGTGTTAGTGTTAGGGTTAGACTTAGCTTTAGGGGTTAATACATTTATTAGAATAGCGGTGAGCTCCAGTCGGCAGATTAGGGGTTAATAATTGAAGTTAGGTGTCGGCGATGTTAGGGAGGGCAGATTAGGGGTTAATACTATTTATTATAGGGTTAGTGAGGCGGATTAGGGGTTAATAACTTTATAATAATAGCGGTGCGGTCCGGTCGGCAGATTAGGGGTTAAGTGTAGGCAGGTGGAGGCGACGTTGTGGGGGGCAGATTAGGGGTTAATAATTGAAGTTAGGTGTCGGCGATGTTAGGGAGGGCAGATTAGGGGTTAATACTATTTATTATAGGGTTAGTGAGGCGGATTAGGGGTTAATAACTTTATTATAATAGCAGTGCGGTCCGGTCGGCAGATTAGGGGTTAATAAGTGTAGGCAGGTGGAGGTGACGTTTTGAGGGGCAGATTAGGGGTTAATAAATATAATATAGGGGTCGGCTGTGTTAGGGGCAGCAGATTAGGGGTACATAGGGATAATGTAAGTAGCGACGGTTTACAGAGCGGCAGATTAGGGGTTAATAATAATATGCAGGGGTCAGCGATAGCGGGGGCGGCAGATTAGGGGTTAATAAGTGTAAGGTTAGAGGTGTTTAGACTCGGGGTACATGTTAGAGTGTTAGGTGCAGACGTAGGAAGTGTTTCCCCATAGAAAAACAATGGGGCTGCGTTAGGAGCTGAACGCAGCTTTTTTGCAGGTGTTAGATTTTTTTTCAGCTCAAACAGCCCCATTGTTTCCTATGGGGGAATCGTGCACGAGCACGTTTTTGAGGCTGGCCGCGTCCGTAAGCAACTCTGGTATCGAGAGTTGCAGTGGCGTTAAATATGCTCTACGCTCCTTTTTTGGAGCCTAACGCAGCCATTCTGTGGACTCTCAGTACCAGAGTTATTTTAAAGGTGCGGCCAGAAAAAAGCCAGCGTTAGATACGCGGGTCGTTACTGACAAAACTCTAAATCTAGCCGTAAGAGAACGAAGCACATTTAAAAATAGAAGTGAATTTAAAAGTGTCTTAAAATGACATGCTCTATCTGAATCATGCAACTTTAATTTTGACTTTTCTATCCCTTTAAGTTCCCTTTAATAGGGAAAGTTTGCCTCTTCTGCAGGAGACCATGCCACACATATTATATTTTGCTAAATGACTGGACACACAAATATTGGTATTTCATAAAGAATAAAATTACTAAGTGATATAATATTTCCATATGCATCAAGTTTGACTTACAGTAATTTATACTATTTTGAGATCATTGATAAATGTGCTTATATATTTACTGAGATTCACCATATGGATGATTTATACGTTTTACTAGTGCAAATCAAGTTTTACTGAACAAGATGTCATGTTTGGTTTACTAACTTCCTTTCTAACAAACTGAAAGATGATTTTAAACTCGGGATCTGTTAGATTGTTATATTTAGATTTAATGTGACTTGTTATGGGAAAATATTTTCTTTTATTGTTCTTGAAAAAATAGATCTCTATTACATCTTTTCAGCAGTTTTATATTACATTATTTTTCAGTAAATTTGTTTTAAACTTTATCAGTAATAACTGTTCTTTTCAAAACTGCTGTGATTATAAAAACAATAAAACTTTCAAAGTTTCAAAGAACTTTGTTACACATAGATTGTGTTTTGTTCCTACACTTGCATGTCAGGCAATGTTCCTATTAGTAAATTCAAATAGAATTTTGCAATAAATGCAAAAAATCTGGCAATATATAGTTTGTGTCAAAATATGCACAGAACTTATATACAGTATATATATATATATATATATATATATATATATATATATATATATATATAATGTGTTTGTGTGTGTGTGTATATGTGTATGTGTGTGTGCGTGTGTGTGTATATGTGTGTGTGTGTGTGTGTGTGTGTGTGTATGTGTGTGTATGTGTTTATGTATGTGTGTGTGTGTATGTGTGTGTATGTGTGTGTATATGTGTATGTGTGCATATGTGTGTGTGTATGTGTGTGTATGTGTGTGTATATGTGTATGTGTGTATATGTGTGTGTATATGTGTATGTGTGTATGTATGTGTGTATATGTGTGTGTGTATTTGTGTGTGTATGTGTGTGTATGTGTATGTGTGTGTATCTGGGTGTATGTGTGTGTATGTGTATGTGTGTGTATGTGTATGCGTGTGTTTGTGTGTATGGGTGTGTGTATGTGTGTGTATATGTGTTTGTGTGTATGGGTGTGTGTATGTGTGTGTATGTATGTGTGTGTGTATGTGTGTATGTGTGTGTGTGTGTATGTGTGTGTATGTGTGTATGTGTGTGTATGTGTGTATGTGTGTATGTGTATGTATGTTTGTGTGTGTGTGTGTGTTTGTGTGTGTATGTGTGTATGCGTGTGTATGTGAATGTGTGTGTGTATATGTGTGTATGTATGTGTGTTTATGTGTATGTGTGTGTATGTGTGTGTATGTATGTGTTTGTGTATGTGTATGTGTGTGTATGTGTGTGTATGTGTGTGTATGTGTGTGTATGTATGTGTGTGTATGTGTATGTGTGTGTATGTGTGTGTATGTGTGTGTATGTGTATGTATGTGTATGTGTGTGTATGTGTATGTATGTGTGTGTATGTGTGTGTATGTGTATGTGTGTGTATGTGTGTGTATGTGTATGTGTGTGTATGTGTGTGTATGTGTGTGTATGTGTGTGTATGTGTGTGTATGTGTACGTGTGTGTATGTGTGTGTATGTGTATGTATGTGTATGTATGTGTATGTGTGTGTATGTGTGTGTATGTGTATGTATGTGTGTGTATGTGTGTGTATGTGTGTGTATGTGTATGTATGTATGTGTATGTGTGTGTATGTGTATGTATGTGTGTATGTGTATGCATGTGTGTGTGTATGTATGTGTATGTGTGTTTATGTGTATGTATGTGTGTGTATGTGTATGTATGTGTGTGTATGTGTGTGTATGTGTGTGTATGTATGTGTATGTGTGTGTAGATATAGAAGTGAGACTCAACCTTCATTTTTAGAGATTTGAGTGATGTCTTCCCATTTGAGTATCTGCATGTGTGCAGAGCATTGTCAGAAACGCTGATTCTAACAAATATGAAAACTTAAAGGGACAGTCTAGGCCAAAATAAACTTTCATGATTCAGATAGAGCATGTAATTTTAAACAATTTTCCAATTTACTTTTATCACCAATTTTGATTTGTTCTCTTGGTATTCTTAGTTGAAAACTTAACCTAGGAGGTTCATATGCTAATTTCTTAGACCTTGAAGCCCACCTCTTTCAGATTGCATTTTAACAGTTTTTCACCACTAGAGGGTGTTAGTTCACGTATTTCATATAGATAACACTGTGCTTGTGCACGAGAAGTTATCTGGGAGCAGGCACTGATTGGCTAGACTGCAAGTCTGTCAAAAGAACTGAAAAAAGGGGCAGTTTGCAGAGGCTTAGATACAAGATAATCACAGAGGTTAAAAGTATATTAATATAACTGTGTTGGTTATGCAAAACTGGTGAATGAGTAATAAAGGGATTATCTATCTTTTAAAACAATAAAAATTCTGGTGTAGACTGTCCCTTTAAGGAAATCTGTTGGATATGGTACAGATAGGGATCTACCATATTGAAAAAGACAGTCTAGTATTTAAAGGGACACTCAAGTCAAAATAAACTTTTGTGAATCAGACACTTTCCAATTTATTTCCATGATCAATTTTTGCAAAGTCTTTCTATAAACATACTTTCTAGGGAACATGATACTACTGAGCATGTGCACAAGCTCACAGGGTATACGTGTATTAGTATTTGATTGCTGATTTCTATCACATGATACAGGGGGCCGGAAAATGGGAGAAAAATAAATTTGCCAGAAAAAAAATCTATTGCAAATTTGAAATTCAGGGTAGGTGTAATTGCATTATCTTTTTATTATGCACTTTTTAGTTATGCAATTATACTGCATTTAGTGGTTCTTTAAGGGGTTATTTAAAGGGATACTGAAGCCAAAAATTTTCTTTTGTGATTCAGATAGAGCATGACATTTTAAGAAACTTTCTAATTCACTCCTATTATCAAATTTTCTTCATTCTCTTGGTATCTTTATTTGAAATGAAATAAGGTAAGTTTAGATGCCGGCCCATTTTTGATGAACAACCTGGGTTGTTCTTGCTGATTGGTGGATAAATTGATCCACCAAAGAACAAGTGCTGTCCAAGGTTTCTGAACTAAAAAATAAAAAGCTGAGGCCTTCCTTTTCAAATAAAGATAGCAAGAGAACGAAGAAAAAATTATAATAGGAGTAAATTAGAAAGTTGCTTAAAATTGCATGCTCTATCTGAATCACACAAAAAAAAATTGGGTTCAGTGTCCCAGTAAAATCTCAACAGAAAGCTGGATACTTAAATGTCCAGTGTTTTTTGGTCCTCAGAGTTGTTGCTAAGTTTTTAAAGGCCAACTATAGCAACATCCTTTACAAATTACAATGTTCTTCCAAGGAACTATTTAACCCCTTAACTACCAAGAATTTCAGAGGAAAATGTTGGCCAAAGTACTAGAGAATTTTTAGCATTTTTGTTATCACTTTGTTTAAACAGAAATAGTACGCAACCCAAGGTATTGTTCTAGGCCCATTTTCTTGTATTTGATGCCACTATTTTACCACCAAATATGATCATATAAAAAAATAGTTACATTTTCACAAACTTTGGGTTTCTCACTGACATTATTTACAAACAATTACTGCAGTCATAAGACAAATGTTTGTGACATCTTCTCTGTTGTCTTCTTTGTTCAGAAACAGCAGACATTTATGGTTTTACAATTATTTTCTGGCATTTAAAAGGCCACTAATTGCAGCTGTGGACCACACTTGAAATTCCTGTCAGTGAAGGGGGTTTCTCAGTTAGCTTGAAAGGTTAATGTTTGTTGTAGCGTAGAGATAACCCTCCCACCTGACATCTCCTAGCCCCTGGTCCCTCCAAAACAGTCCCCCCCCATCACCACCATCTTAGATTCCTTTATTCAGTTTAGGGCATTTTTTATATATTTATTTAATTATTTATAATTTCACAAGCATTCCTTGTGAAATGCTTGTGCAATGCCGTCACTGCAGATTCGCAGCCAATCAGGCAATAAAAATGAAAACTGCTTAAATCCTATTGGCTACTCAAATCAGCCAATAGGATTTAAGCAGCTCTCATTCCTATTGGCTTATTTTAATTGTTCAGCCAATAGGAATGTGACGGTGCCCCAAAATAAAAGGGGTATCTTGCATTGAATCCTCAGTGTGCTGCGGACGATCGCATGAAGAGGACCTCCACGTCAGGTCAGACCGATGGACCTCTGCCTCCACGCATCCACCGACCACTCCACCTCTGCAGGGATGAAAAAGATAGAAGATGCCGGTCCCGTGGTGGATGAAGATGGAGCCGTCTGGATGAAGATGGAGCCGCTGGGATGAAGAGCTTTTGCTGGACTTCAGCAACTGTGAGTACCGATTTTGGGGTTAATGTTATTTTTTGGGGGGGGGTTAGATTAGGGTTTTAATGGGCTTGTAAAAGAGCTGAATGCCCTTTTCAAGGCAATGGGTAGATAAGGTTTTTTTTAGTTAAATTTTTTTATTTAGTGGGTTTGGGTGGGTGGGGGTTTGTAATGTTAGGAGGGTTTGTTTTATTTTTATTTTTGCAAAAGAGCTGTTAACCTTTGGGCAATTCCTTACAAAAGGCCCTTTTAAGGGCCATTGGTAGTTTATTAAAGATTAGGTTTTTTATTTTTTTATTTTGTTGGGGAGTTTTTTTTTTAAATTGGGGTATTAGAATAGGAATAATTTTTATCATTTTAGAAAATTTCGTTTGTTATTTTTTGTAATGGTAGTTTTTTTATTGTTTGTAATTTTAGTCTTTATTATTTTTTGTTATTGTAGTTTTAATTTTTTGTAATGTTAGGTTTTTTATTTTTAGTAATCTTATGCCTAGATTACGTGTTTTGCGGTTAGAGGGGTGCATTGCTAACTTGCAGTTTATTGTCACCGCTCACTTACCTGCAGTGCTGGTATTACGGGTTTTTATCAACCCAGCGTTAACAGGCAAGAAGTGAGCGTAGAGCAAAATTGCGCTCCACACTGCACACTGTGTTGGCGATGTGGGGGGAGGTGGTTTAGGGGTTAATTGGTTTAGTTAGTGTTGGAGATGTTTAGGAACTTTGGTTTAGGAGTTAATAGCTTTATTTAGTGTTTTAGTTAGTGTTGGCGAACTGCAGTTTAGGAGTTAAAATGTTTAGTTAGTGTCTGCAATGTGGGGGGTGGTTTAATAGTTAATAGGTTTAGTTAGTGTCGTGATGTCAGGAAACTGCGGTTTGGGGGGTTAATAGCTTTATTTAGTGTTTTAGTTAGTGTCAGCGATGTCGGGGAACTGTGGTTTAGGGGTTAATAGGCTTAGTTAGTGTCAGCGATGTCGGAGAACTGCGGTTTAGAGGTAAATAGGTTAAGTTAGTGTTGGCGATGCCAGGGAACGGCGGTTTAGGGGTTAATAGTTTTATTTAGTGTTTTAGTTAGTGTTGGGGATGTTAGTGTTGGGGATGTGGGGGAATGGTGGTTTAGATTAGAACAATTAAAAATTCTGAATATGAATAGGAATGGATCCGAAAATTCAGAAACAGATTTATTCCTTTTCGGAATTTTCGTTATGGTGCTGATTCGGAAATTCAGATTCATCTCAATCTCCAAATCGGCCAAAATTATGCCAAAATTAATTGCACACGTCTATTTATTAATCTATCATCTATCTGTATATCTACCTATAAACTGTATATAGCATCTATCTATCATCTATCTGTATATCTACCTATAAACTGTATATAGCATCTATCTATCATCTATCTAGCTATCTACTGTATGGGGCCTATCTATCAAGCTCTGGATAGAGTTTGAGGCCCCGTGTTTCTGGCGAGCCTGCAGGCTCGCCAGAAACACGGGGCCTCAAGCTCTCCATAACCTGTCCGCCTGCTCCATAACCTGCTCCATAACCTGTCCGCCTGCTCCATAACCTGCTCCATAACCTGTCCGCCTGCTCTATGCAGGCGGACAGACATCGCCGGAAATCAACGCGATCGATTACGATGATTGACAGTTGATTGACAGTTCCCTGCTGGCGGCTGATTGGCCGCGATTCTGCAGGGGGCGGTGTTGCACCAGCAGCTCTTGTGAGCTGCTGGTGCAATGCTGAATACGGAGAGTGTATTGCTCTCCGTATTCAGCAAGGTCTTGCGGACCTAATCCGCACTGTCGGATCAGGTCCGTAAGACCTTTCATAAATAGAGGCCTATATATCTAGCTATATAGCATCTATCTATCTATCTATCTATCTATCTATCTATCTATCTATCTATCTATCTATCTATTGACCTATATATAAAGCATTTATCTATCTACCTATCTATCTGTCTGTCTCATCCTTGCTTCCAAACTGTATTCAAGCATGCAGCATCGCTTTAAAAGAAATCAAAGTATATTGTAAAACATAAATTGTCTATGTTTTCAAATATAAAATTAATTCGATGTGAAACTCAACAAAATGTTTATATGAATAAAACTCACGATTATTGAGATGGTGAAGATAATTCATTATTTTTATCCCTATTTTATTCACACATAGACTGCCTTGTTCTATCTTCTGACAACACTACAAGATGTATTTTACATTATTTTACATAGTAAAGGCTGCTTGTATAATTACAACATTTAAACTAATTTTCTTACCCGCTATATTTTTAAATAAAATATAAATCTGCATTATAAAGTAATTTAGTTTTGCATAGCATTACTTGGAATACATTAGTTGTGCATAACATTATTTGGAATACAGTTTACGAATACATTTGCTTTATCCCCTTTATAATGCAGATTTGTGTTTTACTTGAGAATCCTGTAGGAAGAAAACAAATTGATATGGGAACATTTTTATACACAGTCATGATAAGATTTAATGTAAAATACAAAGCAACAAAACAATTAAATGCACATTTAAATACAGTCTTCTGTAGGGTGAGCATCCACATTTTTATTTTTTATTTTATGAGATTCTTTATAGGATCTTGCAGACTTGGGGCCCAGTTATCTAAACTCTCTGTGTTTGTGAGATTCTGTAAGAAATCTCGCCAGTACTATGAACCCCGGGATGGAATTCACTAAAGGCACTTTTTTTACAGTGTGTCTGACCAGTAGAGGACCTCCTCAATAGAGGGCCCTGGTGCAAATCAATAGTAAGCAATAGATATGTGCATTAGTTGCTGCTTGTCAGCTTCCTGCATCTGCCTTCATATGGAAATGGAGCGCGATCGGTGTGGTTACCAGATTGAAAGATTATTACAGACAGTGACACTGTCTGTCCCACTGTCTGTAATGATCATCTATTGATGCTGGTGGGAGGCACAGGAGGGAAGGCGGAAGGCAGGTGGTTGGCCCAGAGGCAGAGTGCGGAGGGAGGGATGGGACCATACACTACAGCAAATATGTTTTGAAGGGAGAGATAGGTCACTATACCACAGAAAAAGGGGGAATGGGGGATCCCTACATGAAGATCACAGGGAGGGGGAACCAACAAAAAACTAAACAAAAATACATAGAATATGGGTACCTAAGATGGCTTTGCTCAAAACCTTAAGTATAATCTACCTATAATTATTAAGGCCCTATACTCCTTTCAAGCCTTTAGCGGCTTTGCAATAAATAAAGAAAAATCTGAACTTATGTGGCTTATCAAATTAAAAAAATCACCAGCTATTTTATCATTCAAGGAAGACTTAGTGAAGTGGAAGAAATTGCCCCTATCACTATCAGGCCCAATTCATTTAATTAAAATCGTTTCTCTGCCAAAATGTATTTATATATTCCAGGCTATATTACTATTATTAATGAGGAAAGACTGAGTGCTAATTAATAAATTAATAACACAATTCATCTGGGGAAATAAGAAACCAAGGATTGCGCTCAAACGGATGTTCGCAAGGAAAGAGGCCGTAGGCATGGCTGTACCAGATTTTGAACTATATAACATAGCAGCTAACCTTAAATTTGTTTGGGACTGGTTTTCAGATAGGGGTAATTTCTCCTTTCTTAGAATAGAAGGAGCCATAGCAGCCCCCTATGCTCTTAAAGCTCTGACACATATGCCCTCAAAATTAATCCCCAAAGAAATAAAAGGTCTTTTAATTATAGATCAACCAATATGGGCGTGGCGTAAATTTTGTCTTAAGATAGAGATTAATTATAGAGGGTCACTCTTCTTAACGATCAGAGGTAACCCTATATTTGAGGAGGAATATGACTCTGCTAGGTTTAATGCATGGTCAGATTTGGGGATAAACTACATCTCACAGCTCTTGAAAAGAGAAGATAATTCTATTAAAACTTTTGACGACTGTAAAATAGAGTTTAATATGCCAAACCATCTTTTTTTTTTCCTATATACAACTGCGACATTATGCTGAGCAATGTAAAAAAATGAAGTCAATAGAGTGGGATAATGACATACTTAGACAGATAATCAGCCTATATAAGGCAGGGAAATTCTCTATCTCATATTCATACCAAGCTTTATTAACGACCCAAGAACAAAGCAACTTGAGATACCTTGAATTAAAATGGAATCAATTTTTTTCGAAATCAAGCTGACTTAGATTTAATGAAAAATTCAGGGACCAGAGTGGCTAAAGCAATGAGAGGGGAATACTTTAGGGAACAACAGGTGAAGATTCTTTTCCAATGCTATTACACACCTGGTTGGCATGCCCGCTGGGATAAATTGAGTAGGAAAGTAGTATGTAATAAATGTAAATATTATGCAGCGGACATGATCCATCTTTTCTGGTCATGCCCAGTAATTCAAAGATTCTGGGGGAAAATCTCATTTTGGGCCACTAAAATCCTGGAGCAACATTTCTATGTAGATAAATATGCAGTATTCTTCTTGCTGACCCAGGATGAAGTAGGACCGAATCATCTACTAATGAACACTGCAGTGTTGATTGGCAGGAAACTTATTTTAAAATACTGGCAGTCCAGTAAAGAACCTAAATTTAAAATTGGGATAGTGCATCAAATGTTTTTAGAACAAGCTTCAGTACAGGTACAAATAGAAAATAGTTCAAATGTTTTGTTAATAAGTGGGGGACACTCATTAAGACATTAGAACAGGAGACCCAGAAATTGATCTTTTAACCTTTCAAGAACTCCCTTTTTGTACTAGAAGCTAATTTAAGAGGAGAGTGGCAATTCACTTGAGAGGATATATTAGATTAGAGCAGGGGGGATAATTTTTGTTTTTGTTTATGTTTATGTTTTTGTTTTTGTTTGTCTTGGTTTGTCTTGGTCTGTTTTGGTTTGTTTTGTTTTGTGTTGTTTTGTCTTTTATGCCAGGCAGTAGTATTGCATAGGATTAGATGTAATCTGTGTTTGTCTCTTTGATTTATATATAGAGAAAATGCCAACAGTGAATGTATAATGTTTAAAGGGGAATAGATGCTTTCTTCTCTCTTCTTTTTGTTGAATATGGCTAACAGTCTTCGCAGATTGTGACATAATAGTCTGCACTAATGTTAAATTCAATTTATATTGTACATTGACTTTTTGTGTCATGTATGGCACCTTTTTTTATCTTTTTTTTTCGTCCCTGTTAAACCAGATTGTTATATTTTGTTGGCTTTAAAAAAAAAAAAAGATGGCTTCCACTATTATTAGTTATGGGTACCTAAGAAGGCTGCCACTAATGGTATGGGGAGGGTTAGATAACTGTTTAGGAGGGAACAACAACCCTAAACTGCTTACTGGCAGACTATCTGCCAGTACCTAAGATGGTGGTGACCAGTAGGGGGTGGGGTGGAGGAGAGCTGTTTGGGAGGGATCAGGTAGGAAGGTGTGACATGTGTGGTGGGAGGTAATCACTACACCAGAGCAAACCTTACAAGCTAACCGATAAAACCCTTGCATGCTGGAGAGCTGTGCTAATCCAATACTTTTTCACGGAGTCCAGGGCTGCGCAAACATAGGATTAGTAGGGCTGAATCACAGAGACTGCACTAAAGGAGAAGGTCCTTTAGCGCAGACTATGGGATCCACCACACTAAGGGGTCAATTTATCAAACTCCGTATGGAGCGTATGGAGCTTGATGCCCCTTCTTTCCAGCGAGCCTTCATGTGCACTATAGTTAAATATTTGCCCTACAGGTGACACTGTGTCCCCTGTAACAAAGTTACATTTAGCTAAAACAAATGTAAATGTGAACGAATACCGAATAGTGCAGCAAAATATCCTGAAAAAAATAATTTTTAAAAAATGAAAAAAAAAAACGTAAGCAGAAAAAAACACATATTTAATGCACACAGTAGAAAACGTAATAAAAAAAAACATTGATTATGCAAAAATATTCTGTGAAATTCTTTTTTTAAAATATGAAATTCAAAGCATATTGTTCTCCTTCTTGTAAAATTAGTTCCTCCAACTTTGCTAGTGGACAGAACATATCGAGGTCTGGTGTATTCTCTAAGCTGTTTCTTCCTGCAGATCTCACTATTTTGTCTTGCAAACTGAAAGGTTACAAAAAAAGTGTGTATATAAAAATGCAATTGTAAGATACTATAGACTGGAAACAGTGTAATAAGTATTGGCTGTAGCATTTTTTTTCCCACTTCTACACCAGTGAATGCTGGATAATCTGTCCCTTGGCACTGCAGCTTATTTTTCAAGCAAGCTATTTTAAATTTGACCCAGTATATTAGGAACACTGTGCTCAGTCTTCATAATTTATATATTTTTATTTAGCTCACGCTCATCAGAAACATCTACTGTATATGTCATTCAGTGAGTGGTCATTTTATCAAATTTAAATCAAGGATTTCTTCCCTTATTGCATGTGCATCCGGATATGCTCTCATATTTATCAAAAAAATCTTTCCCACAGATAATAAAAATCTTTACTTATAAACCCCTTAACAATCTTAATACTAATAAGTGGCGCAATCCGATATACGGTGTAGTTTTTGGCGCAAGCGAGGGAACCTGCGCTGCCCATAGTTTCACCTCGCACATCGGTTTATTACATATACCCCGCCGGCAGTTGCTAAAGTGCCGTAAGTCTGATAAACTAGCGATGTCCAGAAATGAGTGTAACTACAAATTTCTGGAGTCGCCAGTGACTTACGGCACTTTAGAAACTGCCTGCGCCTAAAAAAAATAACTAAAATATTAAATCTCCCGTAACTGTCTAACACGCCTCCCAAAAATCAGCCCGATACGTATACCCCTATATCCACAATCCCCCCTCTCACTCCTAATAGTAAATGTATTAACCCCTAGACCGACAACCCCCCACAACGCAATAAGCTTAATTATTAACTCCTAAACTGCGATAGCCCACACCACAATAAACCTATCCTAGTATTAACCCCTAAATCGCCGCTCCCGGACCCCGCCGAACCTAAATAAAGTGTTTAACCCCTAAACCGCCACTCCCGGACCCCGCCGCCACCTACATTAAAGTTATTAACCCCTAATCTGACCCCCCCTACACTGCCGCCACCTACATTACATTTATTAACCCCTAAACCTAAGTCTAACCATAACACCCCCCTAACTTCATTATTATTTAAATAAATATAAATAATAATAATATTATTAACTAAATTATTCCTATCTAAAACTAAATACTTACCTATAAAATAAACCCTAAGATAGCTACAATATAATTAATAATTACATTGTAGCTATTTTAGGATTTATTTTTATTTTACAGGCAACTTTGTATTTATTTTAACTAGGTACAATAGCTATTAAATAGTTAATAACTATTTAATAGCTACCTAGTTAAAATAATTACAAAATTACCTGTAAAATAAATCCTAACCTAAGTTACAAATACACCTAACACTACACTATCAATAAATTAATTAAATACATTCACTACAATAATCTAACATTAAATACAATTAAATAAACTAAACTATAGTACAAATAAAAACAAACACTAAATTACAAAAAATAAAAAAATATTACAAGAAGTTTAAACTAATTACACCTAATCTAAGCCCCCTAATAAAATAAAAAAGCCCCCCAAAATAATAAAAATCCCTACCCTAAACTAAATTACAAATAGCCCTTAAAAGGGTATTTTGCGGGGCATTGCCCCAAAGTAATCAGCTCTTTTAGCTGTAAAAAAAAGAACAATCCCCCCCAACATTACAACCCACCACCCACACACCCCTACTCTAAATCCCACCCGATTCCCGCTTAAAAAAACCTAACACTACCCCATTGAAGATCACCCTACCTTGAGCCATCTTCACCCAGCTGGGCCGAAGTCTTCATCCGATGGGGCAGAAGAGGACATCCAGACTGGCAGAAGTCTTCTTCCTATCCAGGCAGAAGAGGACATCCGGACCGGCAGACGTCTTCATCCAAGCTGCATCTTCTATCTTCATCCATCCGATGAGGA
The DNA here is from genome assembly GCF_027579735.1 of Bombina bombina. Lineage (NCBI taxonomy): Eukaryota > Metazoa > Chordata > Amphibia > Anura > Bombinatoridae > Bombina > Bombina bombina. Next base: position 35,744,846 of record NC_069507.1, on the reverse strand, counting down.
ACGGCTCCATCTTGAAGACCTCCGGCGCGGAGCATCCTTCTAGGCCGACAACTAACGACGAATGAATATTCCTTTAAATGACGTCATCCAAGATGGCATCCCTAGAATTCCGATTGGCTGATTGGATTCTATCAGCCAATCGGAATTAATGTAGGAAAAATCTGATTGGTTGATTTAATCAGCCAATCGGATTGAAGTTCAATCCGATTGGCTGATTGGATCAGCCAATAGAATGCAAGGTCAATTCTATTGGCTGATCCAATCAGCCAATCGGATTGAACTTCAATCCGATTGGCTGATTAAATCAGCCAATCGGATTTTTCCTACCTTAATTCCGATTGGCTGATATCCTATCAGCCAATCGGAATTCGAGGGACGCCATCTTGGATGACGTCATTTAAAGGAACTGTCATTTGTCGTTAGTCCATCGGCCAGGAAGGATGCTCCGCGCTGGATGTCTTCAAGATGGACCGCTCTGGAAGAATGAAGATAGAAGATGCCGCTTGGATGAAGATTTCTGCCGGATGGAGGACCCCTTCTACCCCAATCGGATGAAGACTTCTGCCCGGCTGGAGGACCACTTGTGCCCAGATCGGATGAAGACTTCAGCCCGGCTGGGTGAAGATGGCTCAAGGTAGGGTGATCTTCAATGGGGTAGTGTTAGGTTTTTTTAAGGGGGAAAAGGGTGGGTTTTAGAATAGGGGTGTGTGGGTGGTGGGTTGTAATGTTGGGGGGAGATTGTTCTTTTTTTTTACAGGTAAAAGAGCTGATTACTTTGGGGCATTGCCACCCAAAAGGCCCTTTTAAGGGCTATTTGTAATTTAGTTTAGGGTAGGTCATTTTATTATTTTGGGGGGCTTTTTTAATTTTATTTAGGGGCTTAGATTAGGTGTAATTAGTTTAAACTTCTTGTAATATTTTTTATTTTTTGTAATTTAGTGTTTGTTTTTTTGTGCTATAGTTTAGTTTATTTAATTGTATTTTATTTTAGATAATTGTAGTTAATTTATTTAATTAATTTATTGATAGTGTAGTGTTAGGTGTATTTGTAACTTAGGTTAGGATTTATTTTACAGGTAATTTTGTAATTATTTTAACTAGGTAGCTATTAAATAGTTATTAACTATTTAATAGCTATTGTACCTAGTTAAAATAAATACAAAGTTGCCGGTAAAATAAAAATAAATCCTAAAATAGCTACAATGTAATTATTAATTATATTGTAGCTATCTTAGGGTTTATTTTATAGGTAAGTATTTAGTTTTAAATAGGAATAATTTAGTAAATAATAGTAATATTATTTAGATTTATTTAAATAATAATTAAGTTAGGGGGGTGTTAGGGTTAGACTTAGATTTAGGGGGTAATAAATTTAATGTAGGTGGCGGCAGTGTAGGGGGTCAGATTAGGAGTTAGTAAATTTAATGTAGGTGATGGCGGGGTCCGGGAGCGGCGGTTTAGGGGTTAATACATATAATGTAGGTGGAGGTGGGCTCCGGGAGCAGCGGTTTAGGGGTTAATACACTTTATTAGGGATTGCGGTTGACAGATAGATAGACATTGCGCACGTGTTAGGTGTTTTTTTTGGAAAGCATTTTAGGGAGTTACCTTGCTCCAATACTAAGCGCAAGGCCTGCTACGGGTGCATTTTATGGCGAGGTGAAAATGGAGTAAGATTTCTCCATTTTCGCCACGTAAGGCCTTGCGCTGGATATTGGATACCAAATTGCGCGTCTTTTATATTTTAATCTATGGGTAAAAAAACTACGTCTGATGGGTGAAATATACGTGCTGCATTTATATGCGGCGCTGTATATACAGGGAGTGCAGAATTATTAGGCAAGTTGTATTTTTGAGGATTAATTTTATTATTGAACAACAACCATGTTCTCAATGAACCCAAAAAACTCATTAATATCAAAGCTGAATAGTTTTGGAAGTAGTTTTTAGTTTGTTTTTAGTTATAGCTATTTTAGGGGGATATCTGTGTGTGCAGGTGACTATTACTGTGCATAATTATTAGGCAACTTAACAAAAAACAAATATATACCCATTTCAATTATTTATTTTTACCAGTGAAACCAATATAACATCTCAACATTCACAAATATACATTTCTGACATTCAAAAACAAAACAAAAACAAATCAGTGACCAATATAGCCACCTTTATTTGCAAGGACACTCAAAAGCCTGCCATCCATGGATTCTGTCAGTGTTTTGATCTGTTCACCATCAACATTGCGTGCAGCAGCAACCACAGCCTCCCAGACACTGTTCAGAGAGGTGTACTGTTTTCCCTCCTTGTAAATCTCACATTTGATGATGGACCACAGGTTCTCAATGGGGTTCAGATCAGGTGAACAAGGAGGCCATGTCATTAGATTTTCTTCTTTTATACCCTTTCTTGCCAGCCACGCTGTGGAGTACTTGGACGTGTGTGATGGAGCATTGTCCTGCATGAAAATCATGTTTTTCTTGAAGGATGCAGACTTCTTCCTGTACCACTGCTTGAAGAATGTGTCTTCCAGAAACTGGCAGTAGGACTGGGAGTTGAGCTTGACTCCATCCTCAACCCGAAAAGGCCCCACAAGCTCATCTTTGATGATAGCAGCCCAAACCAGTACTCCACCTCCACCTTGCTGGCGTCTGAGTCGGACTGGAGCTCTCTGCCCTTTACCAATCCAGCCACGGGCCCATCCATCTGGCCCATCAAGACTCACTCTCATTTCATCAGTCCATAAAACCTTAGAAAAATCAGTCTTGAGATATTTCTTGGCCCAGTCTTGACGTTTCAGCTTGTGTGTCTTGTTCAGTGGTGGTCGTCTTTCAGCCTTTCTTACCTTGGCCATGTCTCTGAGTATTGCACACCTTGTGCTTTTCGGCACTCCAGTGATGTTGCAGCTCTTAAATATGGCCAAACTGGTGGCAAGTGGCATCTTGGCAGCTGCACGCTTGACTTTTCTCAGTTCATGGGCAGTTATTTTGCGCCTTGGTTTTTCCACACGCTTCTTGCGACCCTGTTGACTATTTTGAATGAAACACTTGATTGTTCGATGATCACGCTTCAGAAGCTTTGCAATTTTAAGAGTGCTGCATCCCTCTGCAAGATATCTCACTATTTTTTACTTTTCTGAGACTGTCAAGTCCTTCTTTTGACCCATTTTGCCAAAGGAAAGGAAGTTGCCTAATAATTATGCACACCTGATATAGGGTGTTGATGTCATTAGACCACACCCCTTCTCATTACAGAGATGCACATCACCTAATATGCTTAATTGGTAGTAGGCTTTCGAGCCTATACAGCTTGGAGTAAGACAACATGCATAAAGAGGATGATGTGGTCAAAATACTCATTTGCCTAATAATTCTGCACTACCTATAGGATACCAAAAATGTGCAAAAACCGGCGTCGCCGGCTTTTGCGGGCGACGCCTCATGTCGGATGGGGCCCAAGAATTTTTCTTCTTTGACCAAACCATGTTATTTTTTTTTATTCTTTTGACGCAACCACCTGACATTCTCCTTGAAGGAATTTAAATGAAAGTATAGTATGGTAGACAATATAAGTTAATCAGCTTCAAATGTTTATGTTTAATAATATATTTGGTTTTATGCAGGAGCATTTATTTTTCAGTAAATAAATATTTCTATGTGTTGATTCTTTATAACAGAGCTTTCTCTCAGAGCAGAGTGATATGTTCCAGTTTGTTAGGTTTTTGACATGAATTACAAATTACCTCACAGTCTGCTTCTGTTTGCACTGAGGTGAAACAGTATATCAAATAAAATACCATTTATTTTATTCTGTGCATAATAAAAAGAAGAAAAATGTATGTATATTACATGCAAATAGAAATGCTAGTAAAATCATATGACTAACTGGATTATAAAAATGTAAATTTGTGAAAATGTGACTCTAATGTGACAGTGTGATGGTTTGCAATACAGACTGCAGAGGATTAGGAACACATGCAGGTATTTAATTTTTTTGTAAAAACAGGCATATTAAAATGCCCTTGGGGATCAAATAGTGTTAAATAAATATAGAAGGGTTTCCTTAAAATCATAATAATCTGGTTAATACTTTGTATGTAAGAAGGGGGGCACATCTCTGCTATATTAAATTGTAAATATCACAAAATAGATTTGAGGTAATATAAAACCAATAAGCTTATTTTATCTGGAAGATATGTGTCTTCCTTAATGTAAGTATTTGGTGTGTGTGGTGTGTGTATGTGTGTGCTGTGTGTATCTGTGTGTTTTGTGTATGTGATGTTTTTATGTGGTTTGGGGTGTGCCCTGTGTGTGTATGTGTGGGTTGTGTGTGTATGTGTGTGGTGTGTGTGATGTGTGTGAGTGTATGTGTGTGCTGTGTGGATGTGTGTGGCATGTGTGGTCTGTTGTGTTGTGTGTGTGTGTGTACTTGTGTATGTGTGTGGTCTTTGGTGTGTGGTGTGTGTGTATGTGTGTGGCATGTGTGTGTGATTGTATGTGTGTGGTCTGGGGTGTGTGGTGTGTGTGTATATGGGTGTTTTATGTGTTTTGTGGTGTGTGACAACTAGTATTTGTACTTTGTTTTATATATAAATCTGCAGCAAAACTAGCAGCCACTCACTAATATACGAGTAGGTGAAAAATAATATAAACATAAAATGGAGAATTATATACAGCTATTGGCCAAGAGATAATAAGTCCAACATCCTATTCACAGTCACCCTGGTATTTGGGTACCTTACTCCAGCCTTACATGCTGGTGTTTAATAAAGCATGGGCAGAATCAGGTCAGGTGAACACAGAATAGTGTGTTTTCCTTGGACAGAACTGGGTGATCCAGGAACATAGCCAAGTGGTACAAGGACACAGCTAGGTATGAGGGGAAAGCAGCAGGTATGGCTTATTTTCTCCCTTCTCCTCAGCCTATCAAGCTCAACAGAGGTGCTAGCTAAAGGTTGGCTCTTTGTTGTTGTTGTTATTGTTGTTTTTTAAACTTCTATTGGCAGAGGAACCTATTTCTCAATGACTGGAACACATATTTTTGCTAGATTTCAAACTTTTTCTACCCTATATAAGAAACAAAAGCAAGTGAACACATTGATGTCTTGTCTGAGAAAATATGAAGCAAAAGCAGTATACATTTAATTTGAAACAAATACAGCAGTATCAGTAATAGGCTACTAATGCTCAGTAAGTTATCAATACTTCTCAGATAAGGCTCATTATCTTGTAGTTAAGAATGCTTTTTGCACCTATCATCTGTTAATAAGCATTATTGGGATGTACCCATACGGTGTTTCAACGTCTCTTTAAGGTAAGTGGTTTATGGATCTAGTAACTTCTTAATTTTTAATTTTAGGGGTTCATTAATGTGGGTAAACGATGAGATCATTTGTAAAGTGGATGAATCCAATGAGGGATTTTAAATTAATGAAAGGTGAGAAATCAGTTAGAGATGTGGAATAAGCCGCTGTTGCCATAGGTGGAGTCGTGTTGGTTGGTTAGTCAGCTATTAGGATTTGGTGGAGCAAGATCATGGTTAGAAAATTAAAATAATAGCTGGGGAGGTCGATTAGCAGTTAGATTTATTTGCAGGAAATGAAGGTTTATTGTCATGAGAGGTTTTTGCACTGCAGTACTGAAATGCTCCTGTTATGCATGCATAGAAAAAGACTTTAATGATTTTAATGACTTTTTTATAAACAAAATTACAGAGGCAGCTTCTTAGCAATGTAAGCATTAGTGATTATAAATATGAGTAAAATTTATGTTTAGGACCTAGGTTTAGTTTATAGTTTTTTTGTCTATTAACCAAAAGGTTAACATAATTTTGTTAATTATCAGAAATTATGTTTACTGGAACTTGTGGTATTTAACTGCACTGAAATGTTGTTTAAATCTCTGAACAGTAACATTTTTACAATAAAGTGTTCCTGTAGTCTACTTGCTTTGCAATATGGGTTGACATTCTGAAAATAATCTACCAAAGAGAAAAAACTGCTCATTGAACAATATTATTGATGCCATTGGGTCAAAACCCTTCTGAACTTTATTTCAATGTTCCTCGTATTTAAACAAAACAAGCAAATAACCTTCAAACCTTTGACTATTACTGCGCTCTATAAATAGAGTATAATATAGCTGGTGTGTTGGTTACTTGTGTCGGAATTGATAAAACAAATTGCAATTTGCATCTTAACTGACCTTTCTGAACACTAGCTTTCCAGTACTACATAAATAAAAAAGAATTTACATTTACAGCTAAGGTAGTAGTATTCCATCGGAAATCTTAATTAGCTTCCCTAAAGGGAATACATTGAATTTTATTAAAAAAAAATCTTAATCTTGAAAAAATATTTATTTATGGGGGTCAATTTATTAAGGTACGGACGGACATGATACGCTGTATTGTATCATGTCCACCGCACATCGATAAATGCCGACAGCGTACACTGTCGGCATTTATAATTGCAGCAGCAGTTCTGGTGAACTTCTGGTGCAATACCGCCCCCTGCAGATTCGCAGCCAATCGGCCGCTAGCAGGTGGTGTCAATCAACCAGATTTTATCCGATCAGGCTGATTGCTCTCTGCCACCTCATAGGGGGTGGACGAGTTAAGGTGCAGCGGTCTTAGGACTTCTGCTTCTTAACTTCCGCTTCAGGCGGACCTGAAGCGGAGTGGGTCGGAAGCAGCATACACTACTTCATAAATCAGCGATAGAAATAACCACAGTACATTTTTGTTCTTAGTTTAATGTTATATTTTTCCTTAAAGGGACATTAAACCATTTGAACTGAGGACTGCACTGCAGAATATTTGTATATAAAATTACTGTTTTTTAAGATTATTTAATTTATTTTTTTATTAAAACAAGCAAGGTTTGCAAAATTTAAGGAACTGCTCTAAATATGCATCCTGTATCTGAATGGATAAAATTGAAGAGGTACAAAGTAATATCACTGTATGCGCATTAGTATCATAAATAGTAATATGTTCTGATAGTTACACAAATAAACAAAGAATTATACATTATGTGCCCTCTACATAGTACGGGTGATAAGGAAGACAATTCAGGTAAAGAATTTTACCTAAGACTACACTTAGTTATTTCAATGATTAAATAATTGTAAATAGACATACAACTCAAAAAAGTAGTGTTGGACCCTGTATAAAGTAGTGTTGGACCCTGTATAAAGTAGTGTGGGACCCTGTATAAAGTAGTGTTGGACCCTGTATAAAGTGGTGTTGGACCCAGTATAAAGTAGTGTTGGACCCTGTATAAAGTAGTGTTGGACCCTGTATAAAGTAGTGTTGGACCCTGTATAAAGTAGTGTTGGACCCTGTATAAAGTAGTGTTTGACCCTGTATAAAGTAGTGTTTGACCCTGTATAAAGTAGTGTTTGACCCTGTATAAAGTAGTGTTGGACCCTGTATAAAGTGGGGTTGGACCCTGTATAAAGTAGTGTTGGACCCTGTATAAAGTAGTGTTTGACCCTGTATAAAGTAGTGTTTGACCCTGTATAAAGTAGTGTTGGACCCTGTATAAAGTAGTGTTGGACCCTGTATAAAGTAGTGTTTGACCCTGTATAAAGTAGTGTTGGACCCTGTTTAAAGTAATTTTTACTGCCTTACATAAATATTGTGAGAAATAAATCATGGAAACTTAAATATCCCAATACACATGAATAGTTAATTGAATAAGCTTATAAACAGTCATATCAGCCACACAATTAAAAATACTTAAACCTTCCCACTATAAAAACTCATAATATCAAGAGTATTCAGTGGTGGGAATAATAAATATTACCAATTTTACTACTGCAGCTGCCTGATGAATAATATAAACCAGGCTCCTACTATCCGGGAGCCTTCTTGATATTACTATTACAGTACTGGTCAGGCTTCCGATGAACAGGAAATTCCCAATTAATCCAACACACTAAAAAATCGTTTTAAATCATTATAGGTAAGCTAAAAGAAACTCTCCTGTGAACTCCTGATGTGCAATTCACAATAACGCTTTCTCAGAGGGGGTTCTCTAGTTATTTCACCTTTGATCACAGGCCTGAAAGAATGTTGACCCTATAAAATAACACTTTCCCATTTTAACCTCTGACTGTGATCACTTTCCAATTAAGACACCAATCCCAGGAATGATGGATAGCAGTATTTTATTATATGTTATTTTTTATTTGAGATAGCCATATTGTTAGACAAAACACATAGCGCTAGACTATGAGTGGAGCACAATATTGCTCTTACGGGAGCGCAATATTTTTGCTCCACTCAGTAATATCTGTGCACGTAAAAGTTTGCATTACCACAAGCCAAGTGCTCACAAGAGCATGTTTTCATAGGCTGCAATGGGAGCCTCGTTTTCATGCCGGCAGCCACGGCACACAATCTAGCGCAGCACAGGGGGCAATTTGATAGTGGCGGGCAGCATTAAATAAATATATATGTATATGCTTATATACATATATATATGTATGTGTTTATATCTGTATATACACAAATTAACACGTAAATATATATTTATATAAGCATATACATATATATTTATAGTGAAAACACAGTCCCCATTGACCTCCATGTAAAGGCTCTTTAGGTGCTGTTTTTTTTTTTTTTTTTCAAACACCCCACATCCCCTCACTTTAATGCCTTATAACTGCTTCGTGCATTTCTTTTTTTTTTTTTTTTTTTAAATGGTCATCTTTATTTTCAATGTTAATGTACTGTAGTCTCTATTATGGGGGCAATTGGGGCATTATTTTAATTTTTAACCAGAGGTCTGACCTCTGGTTAATTGCATTAGGCACAGAGTGAAACTGGGAGCTTGCAGTCACATTAACAAGCCACTTGTAATGGCTGGTTATTGAATGCGTGCCTGAAGATGGGCAAATTTGCCCCTTTATGGGCAAACTAAGATAGCGCTTCACTAGTAATATCTGGCCCATATTAGTTAATTATACATTAGGAATATATACTTTGAATTAGTCCACACAGCCCTCTTCTTAAACACATATAGCAACACTCCTATTCACTATCTTGTTACCCTAGTGCCCCATTGTCTTATACAAGGATGGAAAATGGTAGCCCAGGGGCCACATGTAACTGGCAGCACTAGTTTTTACAGCCTTGTGGACAAAAGCAAAACTTAATGCTTTGGGCCCTTCTGGTGGGCCAATGAAGAATGTAGCTGTAACTCACCAAAGCCCTCTGAAGTGGCCATGATGAGAGGGGAACAACGGACAATAGGTACCCTCCAACTCTACCTAATCTTATGCTGGTACCCATGACGTTATAATATGTTATACTTTTGTTTCATAGCTATACATTTTATAGCTATTAAACACACAGATATTTCATTCTAGGAATTTACATTTATAGATATTTCTGAAATATTGTTCTGTGGCCCCCATGTATAAGGAGGTTTGCCATCACTGGTCTAATTCATTAGCCCCAGAGTTTCCTTCTGTTAAATTGTTAACATTAACCATTCCAGTTGTTCTGGGAAGCATATGAAGTATTTAGTACATTTTTAAACAAATTAACACGATTATAGTTGCAATCACACATCTACTACATTGTTTCAACACAATATTATTCAAAGCAATGAATACAGTTTAGCCGGAGTACATGTATAGGTCATGCAAACATTATAGCACTAGCGGTAAATTCCTAAATTCATCATCGATCAGACAATGATTATTACTGCTTTATTTATCAATACAGCTTCTTATTCTCACTGTGCATCATGTAGCAGGAACAATGCAGAAAATCCAATGGAAGATGAAAGGGACATGAAACATATTTATTTTTCTTTTATGATTCAGAACGAACATTTAATTTTAAAGAACTTTCCAATTTACTTCTATTATCAAATTTGTTTCAGTCTCTTGGTATCCTTTGATGACGAAGCAGCAATCCACTACTGTGTGCTAGCAGAGCGCATCAGGTAAGCCAACAAAAAGAGGCATATGTGTGTAGCCGTTAGGCATATATGTGCAGCCACCAGTTAGAGGCTAGCTCCCAGTAGTGCGCTGCAGCTCCTGACCCTACTAGGCATGCTTTTTAGCAAAGGAAAGCAAGAGAATGATTCAAATTAAATTGCATGCTCTGTCTGCATCAAGAACATTTAATATTTACTTTATTGCCCCTTTAAACACATCTTGTGTAAAAATATGCTTTGTCCCACGATCCCTGGAGAAGCCTAAATACAAAATATGGGCTCCATGTACGAAGCAGCAAAAGCTGCTCAGGAGCCTTTGCGGGGCAGGTTCGCATATGCGAGCCTGCTTCCCGCAATGTAAGAAGCAGCGGTCATTAGACCGCTGCTTCCTACACCCTACGCCACCTCTTAGGTGGCGAAGCAAAATCACGAGAGCTCGCTCTCGGTGATTGACAGCCCCTTCAGTCGCGTGATTGGTCGAGCGACTGAAGGGGCGGGCATTACACACTCCGCTGAGTGTGTAATGATACATACGGGCAAGCGGATCAATAGATCCGCTGCCCGTATGTAGCGGAGGCGGGCGGACAGCTTCGCGAGTTAAGAAGCTGTCCGCCCGCCTCTAAGTACATGGAGCCCTATGTTACTTAGGTTTTCAAAACGCTGCAAATCGCCAAAACCAGCAATTTGGTTTACAGTATTTGCAAGTTATAGAATTAGCTTTTGGCCTCTCTCGGGGAGCGTAGGCAAGCACAATTTTATACAAAGTTAAGAGGTTTTAATAACTTTTTGAAGTATATGAAGCGTTCTAGACTCTCTTTGGGACTGACAATTGAAAACTCGACAGCACGAAGAGATATTACGTAAAATCTTTTGGGGCTTTTTGAGCATCATATTACAATGTACGTATCTCTCATACTTATACAGGACCCTGCATAACTAAATAAACTGCCCTCAAGCTAAAATTTGCCTTTCTAAAATTCTTGCCCCAGTGATCAGACTCCATAGATAATCTCGCCAGCCCAGAGAGCATTAGGCTATCAGTCATTAAAGAGTTAGGGGAAAAGAAATCCTAGTTTTAGAGGAAAGAAAATCAATATAAACCATGAATGCTTTGTTTATTACTTAGCATAAAATGACATTAAACTCATAGCATATATCAGCAATTAAAGGGACAGTCAACTCCAACATTTTTATTGTTTGCATAAGCAACACTGTTATATTAAAACACTTTTTACCTCTGTGATTACCTTGTAACTAAGCATCTTCCGAAAGCCCCCTTATCACATGACTTTTTATTTATTATCTATTGGCTTGCATTTTAGCCAGTTAGTGCTGTGTTGTGCACAACTTCATGGGTGTGAGCACAATGTTATCTATATGGCCTACATGAACTAGCAGTCTCCTGCTGTGAAAAGCTAATAAAAAAGCATGTGATAAGAGGCTGTCTGTAGTGGCTTAGAAACAGGCAGACATTTAGAGGTTTAAATGTTATAAAGTATATTAATATAACAATGATGGTTATGCAAAGCTGTAGAATGGGTAGTAAAGGCGTTATCTATCTTTTCAAACAATTAGGAGTTCACTGTCCCTTTAAGCACTGCATTGGAAAGTAAATGTTTTTAAATAGCAAATAATTTATAGTGGCAATAAAGAGTCTGCATACTTTTATGAAAGTTTTTTTTAAGTGTAAAGACACAAATAACAACAATATATATGTCAGAGTTATTCCATCTGTGATCTGATCTTCCAACAAACAAAAATGCAGAGAAATAAATAGTTAAGTACAAAGAACATTTTAAATAATAATAACAAAAATGTACAACATCCTGATTATATAGATTGTATAGATTCTTGCAACGTCTCTGTGGTACCACATTTCCTCCACTTATTGTTGATGGTTTTGCAAGTGATCCATGGTACATCTAGTTGCATCGATATTCCTTTATATCCCTTTCCTGATTGGTACTTTTCAATAAGTTCCTTGGCAACTCTTTGCGAACCATGGCTTTCTCAGTAGGAAGTAACCTCAAATATTCAAGCAAATCCTACAGCAGCAGGAGACTTTAATCCGGGTTTAATCAGAATCACTTTCATTCATGGCAGGTGTATGCTATTTACCTAAAGGCATGATTTAGAATGTGTCTGGTTAACTGTGAGCACAGCCAGGGACCCCATTACATATGCAGTGTATTGTATTTTTTTTTTTTAAATGTTCCTAATAATTAACTATTTGTTTTGTTTCCCTAAATGTTTTTGTTTGTTGAAAGATCACATTGCAGAAGTAAAAAAGTCAGGCATTTACGTTGCTGTTATTTATGTCTTTACAAAAACCTGCAATTTCATAAGGGTGTGTAGACCTTTTATATCCACTGTAATTGTTGTTGTATTCGCTATGGGGCCGATTTATTAAGCATCGGATGCTGCTTATTTCGCGCGAGTCTTCTGGCTCGCCGGAACAGGAGTTAAGAAGCAGCGGTCTTAAAACCGCTGCTCCTTAACTAGTCCGCAACATCTGAGGTGGCAGATTGCAATCATCCTGATCAGATACGATCGGTATGATTGACACCCCCTGCTAGCGGCCATATGGCCACGAATGTGCATGGGCGGCATTGCACAAGCATTTCACCAGAAATACTTGTGCAAGGATAAATGCTGACAGTGTATGCTGTCATCATTTAGTGATGTCGGGCGGACATGATTCGCTACAGCGAGTCATGTCCGCCCGACATTTGATAAATTGGCACCTTTGTATCAAGCTTTGTAAATTAAGAGCTAGATTAAGAGTGTAGTACTAAGTGTAGCGCCTGAGCGATAAGGGGTATTTTGCGGCTCTTTGCGTGTGTCGGAACTATTCCACGTATTACGAGTTGAAATTAAATGTGTTCGCTTGAGCACAAGCAAATTTAACGTGCATCAGATTAGTGTGACTTCAGAGCTCTGGTTAACTGTAATGCGAAACAAAAAAGTTGCACAAAAAACATCAAAAGTTACACTCATAATAACACTGTCTTAAATTTTTTTTTAAAGAATATTGCATTAAAAAGTTATAGCGGCTCAAAGATATGAGGTCTCAGGTGAAAGTAAAAAATCATATTCATGCAAACTTCATATTTATTAAAGTGCTTAACTGTGTTTTTACTGTAAATATTTCAGATTCCAATGTTCTTCACATAGGGGAATATGTTCTAAGCATGTTTAAATACATTTTCCTATATATACATCTTTATATATCTATACCTATATATCATCACAAAATATATATGTAGAGATATATATTTGACCAAAATATTTATATTTAAAAATAAATAAAACATATTGTTCTATGTGAAGAACATTGGAATGTAAAATATTCAAATTTCATGTCGGTTTTAGCCCTCTTGAATAAACGTCGGGTTAGAGCGAGAGTATGGGTGTTTTTTTTTTGCTGTTTGTGCACTCCATTGAAGTCTATAGAGGAATACAATAACGTGTTCACAATATTCAAAGCTCTACATAGTGCGTCAGGTTTTTGCTATGAGCACTAACTTTTTTCTTTCAACTCATAACACAAGCGCAACCAAACAAGCACAAAAAGCCTCCGTTTAGCGAAGTTAACATGTGAGCAGAAAAGCTAAATAGCCCTCAACTCGTAATCTAGCTCTAAGATAGTAATTATGGGATATACCTCTTGAAAAGCCTACCGGAATTAATACTCCTATTATCCTCTGTTGCAGACAAATAGGAACAGATGTAAATGTGATCTGAGCTAACAAACCCCTGTGTAGAATGTTTCAGGCTCAGATACATTTCACCATAATTATAAACAATGGAGACTTTCTGTAAAAATGTAACAAGCACAATTTTCAGTGGTATTTTGCAGAAAAAATAGAGTAAGTTCTAAGTATTTCTAAATAGATATTCCTATATATATCTGTATATATCTATAAATAAATGTAATTATATATATATATATATATATATATATATGTATAGGCATATCTATATTGTACCAAAATACCATCAGATATATGTAGAAATATGTATTTATGAATAAATAGAACATATTGTTCTATGTGAAGAAAATTGAAATGTAAAATATTCATATTTTCATGTTGGGTTAGCACAAATGAGCATATGAGATTGGGTTTGCACAAGAGTGCAGTGTTTTTTCCACTTTTTTTATGCATTGACTTCTATGGGGGAATACGAAAACATGCAAGCAAGCACAAAAATCTTACGTCTAGCTCAATCAACGCTCAAGCAGGAACGTTAATTTGCGCTCCACTTGTAATCGGGCCCTTTATGGGTATTTAACCTTGAACTCAATGTGCTTAACAAAAGAATATGCAATGGTGCGAAGTTTGGTAGATATGTGGGCAGGAATTATATTAACTTATGGCTAGATTATGAGTTTTGCGTTATGAGGGGTGCGGTACTAACTTGCAAGTTATTGTCACCGCTCACTTTCCTACAGCGCTGATATTACAGGTTTTCATAAACCCAGCGTTATTAGGCAAGAAGTGAGCGTAAACAAAATTGAGCTCCATACCGCACTCCAATACCAGCGCTGCTGAAAGCCGGGGTGAGCTAGTTGTACGTGCTCGTGCACGATTTCCCCATAGACATCAATGGGGAGAGCTGGTTAAAAAAAAGTCTAACACCTGCAATAAAGCAGCGTAAAGCTCCGTAACGCAGCCCCATTGATTCCTATGGGGAAACAAACATGAACCCCGAGTCTAAACACCCCTAATCTTACACTTATTAACCCCTAATCTGCCGCCCCCGACATCCCTGACACCTACATTATACTTATTAACCCCTAATCTGCCGCTCCAGACATCGCCACCACTATAATAAACATATTAACCCCTAAACTGCCGCACTCCCGCCTCACAAACACTAGTTAAATATTATTAACTCCTAATCTGCTACCCCTAAAATCACCGCCACCTACCTACATATATTAACCCCTAATCTGCCTCCCCCAACATCGCTGCCACTATACTAAAGTTATTAACCCCTAAACCTAACCCTAAGTCTAACCCTAACGTAACCCTAACACCACTAACTTTAACAAAATTAAAATAAATCTAAATAAAAATTACTATTAATACCTTAATAATTCCTATTTAAAACTAAATACTTACCTATAAAAGAAACCCTAAGCTAGCTACAATATAACTAATAGTTGCATTGTATCTATCTTAGGTTTTATTTTTATTTCACAACTAAGTTTGTATCTATTTTAACTAGGTAGACTAGTTAGTAAATAGTTATTAACTATTTACTAATTACCTAGTTAAAATAAATACAAACTTACCTGTAAAATAAATCCTAACCTGTCTTACACTACAATTAAATCAATTACATTAATTAAATACAATTAACTAAATTACAAAAAATAATAAACACTAAACTGACTGATTGGAACAGCCAATAGAATGCAAGCTCAATCCTATTGGCTGATTGGATCAGCCAATAGGATTGAAGCTCAATGCTATTGGCTGATTGCATCAGCCAATAGGATATTTTCACCTTTAATTCCGATTGGCTGATAGAATTCTATCAGCCAATCGGAATTAAAGGGACGCCATCTTGGATGACGTCATTTAAAGGAACCTTCATTCATCGCTAGTCGTCGGAAGAAGAGGATGCTCCGTGCCGGATGTCTTGAAGATGGAGCCGCTCCGTGCCGGATGGATGAAGATAGTAGATGCCGTCTGGATGAATACTTCTGCCCGTCTGGAGGACCACTTCTGCCGGCTTGGATGAAGACTTCTCCCATCTTTGTTGAGGACTTCTTGCCGCTTGGATGAAGACTTCTCCCGGCTTCGTTGAGGATGGATGTCCGGTCTTCAAAACTGTAAGTGGATCTTCGGGGGTTAGGGTTTTTTTAAGGTTTTTTTTGGTGGGTTTTATTTTTAGATTAGGGCTATTGGACTGACAAAGAGCCACATGCCCTTTTAAGGGCAATGTCCATACAAATGCACTTTTCAGTGCAATGGGGAGCTTAGGTTTTTTATAGTTAGGATTTTATTTGGGGGGTTGGTTGTGTGGGTGGTGGGTTTTACTGTTGGGGGTTGTTTGTATTTTTTTTACAGGTAAAAGAGCTGATTTCTTTGCGGCAATGCACCACAAAAGGCCCTTTTAAGGGCTATTGGTAGTTTAGTTTAGGCTAGGGTTTTTTTTATTGGGGGGGGGGTTTATTTTGATAGGGCTATTAGATTAGGTGTAATTAGTTTAAATATCTGATAATTTCTTTTTTATTTTGTGTAATTTAGTGTTTGTTTGTTTTTTTTTTGTAATTTAGGTAATTGTATTTAATTAATTTAATTTATTTAATTTTAGTGTAATGTTAGGTGTTAGTGTAAGACAGTTTAGGATTTATTTTACAGGTAAGTATTTAGTTTTAAATAGGAATTATTTAGGTAATGATAGTAGGTTTCATTTAGATTTATTTTAATTATATTAAAGTTAGGGTTAGGGTTAGACTTAGGTTTAGGGGTTAATAAATTTAGTATAGTGACGGCGACGTTGGGGGCGACAGATTAGGGGTTAATAAATGTAGGTAGGTGGCGGCGATGTTAGGGGCGGCATATTAGGGGTTAATAATATTTAACTAGTGTTTGCGAGGCAGGAGTGCGGCGGTTTAGGGGTTAATATGTTTATTATAGTGGTGGCAATGTCCAGAGCGACAGATTAAGGGTTAATAATTTTATTTTAGTGTTTGCGATGCGGGAGGGCCTCGGTTTGGGGGTTAATAGGTAGTTTATGGGTGTTAGTGTAATTTTTAGCACTTTAGTTATGAGTTTTATGCTACAGCTTTGTAGCGTAAAACTCATAACTACTGACATTAGATTGCGTTAAGAATCTTGCGGGATAGGCTGTACCGCTCACTTTTTGGCCTCCCAGAAAAAGCTTGTAATACTGGCGCTATGGAAGTCCCATTGAAAAAAGACTTTATGCAAATTGCGTAAGTTAATTTGCGGTACGGCCAAAAAAGTGTGCGGTGGCCCTAAAATTGCAAGACTCGTAATGCCAGCGGTAGTGAAAAAGCAGTGTTATGAGCCATAAAGCTGCTTTTTCACTCATACCGCAAAACTCGTAATCTAGCCGTAAGATAGTGAATCATTGACCTTTTGGCTGATAGGGAAAGTCATCATTTTCCAAATGACAGTTGCCATTTTTAACCTCATTCTTTATGTGGAGTTTTTTATTTCACATTTTCTCAGTTTTATGTCAAATGTCTAGGAACAAAAAATGTAGACTTGACAAGAAGATTTCTCACTTAGTAATCAGGATGGCACTGCAATGTTCATGCACAAAACTAAACTTAAAAAGATAAAATGATAAAATAAAGATTGTTTTATTTGTTTTATAGCTGTGGATAAATTAGACACTGTAATGTTTGATAACATGAACTAATAAAAGAGTTTCAAACTCAAAAAGTTTTCATGAGGAATCTAAGTACTGAAGAGAATTGAGCACAGGGCATTTAGAATGTGCGCCCAAAATGATTTCATATACATCAAATAGCTTTGCCCATAGAAAATAAACCTTCATTCCTACCTTGAGGCTGTTGTGCAATAGTCATTTGTATCAGTAAGGTGTTGACATCATTTCCAGTAGTTCTCAGCCTCTGTTCCAAATAGATAATCTGGATTTATGACTTAGAATTTTCTACCAGAACAGGTAATTCCCCCCCATACACACACACACCTTTTAGGTGTGTGCACTCCATAAGACAATACAGACGAGTTGCATCTTGCATGTCAAAGGTGAATATTCATTCTAAGCTTTAAATATAATTTATTTCTCGATTTAAATGCAGTAACAACTAAAATACAAAATCAAGACAACATGCATGCTGCAAATATAATACAACTCTAAATTCACTAAATATTAAATTTGAATGCATTTGTTTGTGCTTTATTACAGTAATTATAGGAAATAGTGACTTTTAAATTAGATCAAGAACTGTCAGAGTTGATGTTTATTTTTGGCAGTTTTCATTTGAATTGGATCAGCTATAATAAAATGCAGAGATTGTGGGATCATTTTATCAAGCTGCCCAAGTATCTTTGGAGCCAGGGCCGGATTTACATATCAGGTGCCTGTAGGCCCAAAAACCTGAAGCGCCCACCCCCCCAAAAAAAAAAAAAAGTTAAAAAAAACAGATTTTTTTATTATTATTATTTAGGACAACTAAAAATAAATATTAGATGTAAAACATTAAAGCTTCTGTAATATAAATATAATATGATGTTGTTCTCAAAGGAAAAAATGGAGTATAGATTATATGTAATCCAGGGGTCAACAAATGTGTTTAAAATTAGAAGGCAGTAAGAATATTTGGGAGCTCTACTTTTAGGACCTAGAGAGTGGTATTTGTATATAGATCTATAGTAAATAATCCAGAAAATTAGAAATCACAAGTCAGGGGTAAAATTCAATTTACCACAAAACACAAACATTCCACACTCACTAGATAAAATAACAGATGAACAATTTTTAATGTGATGTATATATATATATATATATATATATATATATACACACACACACAACTATGCCATGTGAGTGGTTTACACACATACACATTTTTATTTTGCTAGTTAACCTTTAGTAATCAAGCTCTTCATGTATAGCAACAGCCTTACAGTCTACAAACATTGTTGTCAAAGTGCCCTAAAGGCTGTAAATCACAATCAGCATCTTGTAATAAAGAGCAGAGCAGCTAGTCCCACATAACCTCCTCCCCTCTAAGGCCTTTATAGAACAAAAACATTCATCCTGAAGCAGAATTTAACCCCCTGGCTATTAAAATGCACTACAGCACATAACAAGTGAATACACTGCAATCCTATCTGGTAGCCAAGTGGTTAAAGTGTGCTCTGCTTGTTATGTTGTTATTCTAGGCAGCATTAAAAGCCTTGTACAGTCCGAACCTGTCCTGAAGCCTTCATTCCTTCAACAAAAAGTGTCAGCACCACAGTTATCAGCATGGAGCTTGGCTGTGTGAGGGAGGCAACAGGAGTACATAAAATAAAAGTGAAGCTTTAACAGTAAACATGCCTGGCGAAAATGGGAAGGTTTAGTTTAATCTTTGCCCCTCTCTCCTTCATGGCTCCCTGGACTGCTGTAACACATTCCCAATGAAACACTTGACTCTGTAAGCATCTGGTAGCAAAAGTCTTACTAAAATTAATGCCCTCAGGAAAAAAAAAAATAATACACTGACTACAGGCAGGCGCCCTTCACTGCAATGCACCTGTAGGCACATGCCTACTGTGCCTAATGGGAAACCTGGCCCTGTTTGGAGCTCCTCTGGTTCAGGCTCATATGAGCGAGTCTGCAGATGATAATCAAGAAGCAGCGATCATCAGACCACTTTTTCTCAACCTATCCACTAGCTTTAAGATGATGGTTTAAAATTCCCCTGGATAAGTCAGACTGGGGTTATTGACAGCCCCTGCTCTAGAGTAATTGGCTGCACTAGAGCAGGAGGCAACATTGCATGGGCAGGTCTTTGTACAATGATAAATGTGGTCAGTGTGATGCTGCCTGCTACCCATGATCACGAACGGACAGAATCTATCATTGGGAACCTTTCCATTTGCATATTAATATATGGAGACCAGTATATTTCTCTTGATTTACTTTACCCATCTCCACTCTGAGAGAATTTTAAAATGCAATATGATCTAATATATTTATTTAGAGACTTCTTTTGTAAAAACAAATACCCATCTTATAGCCTTCTAAACCCAGAGTTTTACCTCCAATATATGTTGGTGGCCCCATGAAAGGAAGAATCCCCTATCCATGTGGTAACAGTTTTTATTCCATTCAAAACAATGTACCTAGTGCACTCGTCTGTAATTTATACTTCAACTTCCTAACCCATACACATGCACAAATACACACATATGTCTCTTGGCTAAGACACGCACGCGCACACACACCCATACACATGCACAAATACACACATATGTCTCTTGGCTAAGACACGCACGCGCACACACACCCATACACATGCACAAATACACACATATGTCTCTTGGCTAAGACACGCATGCGCACACACACCCATACACATGCACAAATACACACATATGTCTCTTGGCTAACACGCGCACACACACCCATACATATGCACAAATCCACACATATGTCTCTTGGCTAACACACGCACGCATACACAAATACACACATATAACCATACACATGCACACCTATAGACACACAGGTGCACAAATAAAGACACACAAACATACACACATATACACATACATATAGGTGAACATGCACACACATATATACACAAACATACACACATATTCACATATACACAAATACACATACGCACATATATACTTACATATAGATATACATACACAATCAAACACATGCAGAAACAGAAACACATGCAAATATATACATACACATATTCACATACATACTGATACACATGCACAGATACATGCAAACACACACAAACACACTTTCAGACAAATACATATATATAGTACACATTCACACACATATATATACATACAAACAGATACACATGCACACACACACACACACATATACACATACATACAGATACATATGCACACACACATATACACATACATACAGATACATATGCACACACACACTCATATACACATGCATACAGATACATATGCACACACACACACACTCATATACACATACATACAGATACATATGCACACACACACTCATATACACATACATACAGATACATATGCACACACACACATATACACATACATACAGATACATATGCACACACACACTCATATACACATACATACAGATACATATGCACACACACACATATACACATACATACAGATACATATGCACACACACACTCATATACACATACATACAGATACATATGCACACACACACTCATATACACATATATACAGATACATATGCACACACACATATACACATACATACAGATACATATGCACACACACACACATATACACATACATACAGAATGATACATATGCACACACACACACACACTCATATACACATACATACAGATACATATGTACACACACACATATACACATACATACATATACATATGTACACACACATATACACATACACACAGATACATATTTACACACACTCATATACACATACATACATATACATAAGTACACACACACACACATATACACATACATACAGATACATATGTACACACACACTCATATACATATACATCCAGATACATATGCACACACACACTCATATGCACATAAATACAGATGCACACACACATATACACATACATACAGATACATATGCACACACACACACTCATATACACATACATACAGATACATATGTACACACACACATATACACATACATACAGATACATATGTACACACACACACTCATATACACATACATACATATACATATGTACACACACACACATATACATATACACATACATACATATACATATTTACACACACACACACATATACACATACATACAGATACATATGCACACACACACTCATATGCACATACATACAGATGCACACAGACATATACACATACATACAGATAGATATGCACACACACACTCATATACACATAAATACAGATGCACACACACACATATACACATACATACAGATACACATGCTCACACACACATATGCACATACATACAGATACACATGTTCACACACACATATGCACATACATACAGATACACATGCACACACACACATATACACATACATACAGATACACATGCACACACACATATGCACATACATACAGATACACATGCACACACACATATGCACATACTTACAGATACACATGCTCACACACACATATACACAGACATACAGATACATATGCACACACACACTCATATACACATGCATACAGAAACATATGCACACAGAGACACACATATACACATACATACAGATACACATGCTCACACACACATATGCACATACATACAGATACACATGCACACACACACATATACACATACAGGGACTGCAGAATTATTAGGCAAGTTGTATTTTTGAGGATTAATTTTATTATTGAACAACAACCATGTTCTCAATGAACCCAAAAAACTCATTAATATCAAAGCTGAATAGTTTTGGAAGTAGTTTTTAGTTTGTTTTTAGTTATAGCTATTTTAGGGGGATATCTGTGTGTGCAGGTGACTATTACTGTGCATAATTATTAGGCAACTTAACAAAAAACAAATATATACCCATTTCAATTATTTATTTTTACCAGTGAAACCAATATAACATCTCAACATTCACAAATATACATTTCTGACATTCAAAAACAAAACAAAAACAAATCAGTGACCAATATAGCCACCTTTCTTTGCAAGGACACTCAAAAGCCTGCCATCCATGGATTCTGTCAGTGTTTTGATCTGTTCACCATCAACATTGCGTGCAGCAGCAACCACAGCCTCCCAGACACTATTCAGAGAGGTGTACTGTTTTCCCTCCTTGTAAATCTCACATTTGATGATGGACCACAGGTTCTCAATGGGGTTCAGATCAGGTGAACAAGGAGGCCATGTCATTAGATTTTCTTCTTTTATACCCTTTCTTGCCAGCCACGCTGTGGAGTACTTGGACGCGTGTGATGGAGCATTGTCCTGCATGAAAATCATGTTTTTCTTGAAGGATGCAGACTTCTTCCTGTACCACTGCTTGAAGAAGGTGTCTTCCAGAAACTGGCAGTAGGACTGGGAGTTGAGCTTGACTCCATCCTCAACCCGAAAAGGCCCCACAAGCTCATCTTTGATGATACCAGCCCAAACCAGTACTCCACCTCCACCTTGCTGGCGTCTGAGTTGGACTGGAGCTCTCTGCCCTTTACCAATCCAGCCACAGGCCCATCCATCTGGCCCATCAAGACTCACTCTCATTTCATCAGTCCATAAAACCTTAGAAAAATCAGTCTTGAAATATTTCTTGGCCCAGTCTTGACGTTTCAGCTTGTGTGTCTTGTTCAGTGGTGGTCGTCTTTCAGCCTTTCTTACCTTGGCCATGTCTCTGAGTATTGCACACCTTGTGCTTTTGGGCACTCCAGTGATGTTGCAGCTCTGAAATATGGCCAAACTGGTGGCAAGTGGCATCTTGGCAGCTGCACGCTTGACTTTTCTCAGTTCATGGGCAGTTATTTTGCGCCTTGGTTTTTCCACACGCTTCTTGCGACCCTGTTGACTATTTTGAATGAAACGCTTGATTGTTCGATGATCACGCTTCAGAAGCTTTGCAATTTTAAGAGTGTTGCATCCCTCTGCAAGATATCTCACTATTTTTTACTTTTCTGAGCCTGTCAAGTCCTTCTTTTGACCCATTTTGCCAAAGGAAAGGAAGTTGCCTAATAATTATGCACACCTGATATAGGGTGTTGATGTCATTAGACCACACCCCTTCTCATTACAGAGATGCACATCACCTAATATGCTTAATTGGTAGTAGGCTTTCAAGCCTATACAGCTTGGAGTAAGACAACATGCATAAAGAGGATGATGTGGTGTAAATACTCATTTGCCTAATAATTCTGCACTCCCTGTACGTACAGATACACATGCTCACACACACATATACACATACATACAGATACACATGCGCACACACATACACATACATACAGATACACATGCACACACACATATACACATACATACAGATACACATGCACACGCACACATATACATACAGATACACATGCTCACACACTCATATGCACATACATACAGATACACATACACATACACACATATACACATAAATACAGATACAAATGTTCACACACACTCATATACACATACATACAGATACACATGCACACACACAAATATACACATCCATACAGATACACATGTTCACACACACACACTTATACACAAATCTACACATATGCAAAAATACACATATATATATACACATGCACATACGCATATTTGCATGCACACCTACATACAGATACAAATGCACACATACATGCAAACACACACAAACACACTTTCAAACACACACACATCTAACACAGAGCTCTAATCTCTGGTTAATTTTTGGAGCACTAATTGCTAGCACAAGCTTGCGGTAGCAATAACCATCCAGTTGTAATAGCTGGTTAATTATTGTGCTCCCGCAAACGGGCAAATTTGCACTTATTGTGGGAGTGCAATAATTTACTGCTCCACTTGTAATCTAGCCCATGGTGTTCTTGTTCTGTACTTGCTCTTATAAAGTTACTGGAGATTATAAGAAAACCTTACACGCTTTTGCTCAGATCCCTACCTTGATTTAAATCACTATACATGGAATAACTGCTATTTGTTAAAAACTAAATAAACAAAATAGATGTGTATTCTACACAGTACAGACATCACAGAACATATTATAATTTGTATAGTTGTGTTGTATAGATTATTAACCAACAATACTAAACAAATATGATTTTATGGACCTCCTGCGTTTCCCTACATTTGGGGGCATGTTTTTCTCCACCAATACAGCTTCAAAAAGTTGTCCCTATCAACCAACAGATTTCACTTTGATATAACAAAATATATATGTTTAACAGTTATAGATTTGTATCTTTTTATGCATAACACAAACAGCTTGCTTATGGTGTCATTAAAGACAGTAAAGTCAAAATGAGCATGCTTCTCTTATTAAATTTTGCTTTGTTAGTTTTTTATCCTTTGTTGAAAAGCCTTTGTACATATCCTCAGAAGCAACAATGCCCTGCTGGGAGCTGACTAGTGATTGGGAGCTGCACAGATACTGTATATCTCTTGTCATTAGCTCAGCAGATGTGTTCAGCGAGTTCCCAGCAGTACATTGCTGGTTTTGAGCCTATTTCACTTGATTCTTGGGGGCTGATTTACCATCTGTCGGACGGACATGAATCGCTGCATCGATCATGTCCGCCTGACATCGCTGAATGCCGACAGCATACGCCGTCAGCCTTTATCCTTACACAAGCAGTTTTGGTGAACTGCTTGTGCAATGCCACCCCCTGCAGATTCGCGACCAGGGGTTGTCAATCATTCCTATCGTATCTGATCAGGTTGTTTGCAGACTGCAGTCTCAGAGACGGCAGACCAGTTAAGGAGCAGTGGTCTTAAGACCGCTGCTTCATAACTGCTGTTTCCGGCGAGCCTGAAGGCTCACGCGAAAACAGGGGCATCAGGGGCCTTTTGGCCCTTGATAAATCGGCCCCCTATTGTCAAATATTGTTTTGTTTGCTGTGGTACACAACAGATTTAATCATTTGTAAGTCTGGTGTAGGCACTTTTTGCAAGGCCACAATTGTCAGAGTAAAATTACAGGAAAAGGGGGCAAAACAAATAACCATAATCGCACTGCAAAGTTTGAGCACTACTCATAAATACGCATTTCATGAGGAAATTAATTTAGAGTTTTGTGTCTTTTTAACTAAACTCATCTTGATACAACACCCAGGGCCAGCTCAGTCATGGGACCAAGTGGGTCCAATGGACCCAGGCAGCTCTTGACAAGAAGCAGCACTTCAGTGACTGAGTCAGTCACTTTCAGATGCAGACCAATCCTGTCCTGTGTTTCCTTGGGGGAAGTCTCAGGCTCCCACCAGCATAACCTTATCATGCACAAAGGAACAGAACTGGTCAAGGGCGACATTCAGGGTGGGAAAAGTGCATCTCTTCAATACTTTCCTTACTACTTATTGCGCAATTGTGCATTAGCATTGGTTGCATGCAGGTAGGTAGGCTTAGTAAGATCAGGGGCTAGTAAGTTGATATTCTAATCACTAATATTACTACGGGCGGGGATCATTGCATTTTTTAGACCCAGGCAGCACAATTTCTTGAGCCGGCCCTGACAACACCAATATTAATGGATACCAAATGCATTAGAATAACATTATTGCTCTAATAAATCCTTTTATGATCCATTTAATGCTATTTTAATGTATTCCATTTGCTGTGTTCTCTAAAGGAAAAGGTGCCACAATAATTTGCAGGTTACAGACATGGTCACTTAACAGAAATTCCTTCTGAATGACGGCAATATTAAGCTTTTTACTACTCTAACATTTGCTTTCGTTATCTAATTGCTTGCAAGAAAGTTAAATATCCTTCAAGAAATGTCAAAGTCCTTTGAAGTGCGTCTTCCTAATAATTGGTCATCTTTCCTGTTGACCCTGTCATTTCCATGTTGGCTTCTGCATTTATTATTTAGGATTACCTGTCATGTGCATAGAGCCTTCAAGATCACACGGTGACATAAAGGGGGTCAGATTAGGAACACCATTAATAGGGACAGGCATTACATCCATAAGTGTCATCACATATTTATTTATGGCCAATCACAGTATGGCTAATTATGAAGGATTTCATTTTTTTTGTGAAGCAATAGTGTTAATGACGTTTTCAGCCTTTAATAGAGTGCTAGCGTAGAATCTCTGTAAATTATTTAACAGCTGTGAGACGGGTATAAAATTATACAATCACGCATTGCTATTTTTTACTTCACTTATGGAGATGACATTAGCAGTGATTGTTTCATTAATAATGGACAAGGTCACTTTGAAATGTACAGTATTTTAGGCAAGATATATCTGAAGGTCACAGTCACGGGTAGTACAATTATTTCCACCAAGCTATACTTACAAACCTTTAAAAGAAAAGATATACAAATAATAAAAATAATATAGATTTGGAATCTAAAAATGTAGGCAAGTGCAGACTTGGGTCTGAGTTCAACAATGGTCTATTTACTAATAAAACCATGGCTCTCATGATATTGTCATGATTATAATTGTAATTAAACACCTGGATATTGTTCCAGAAAACATTTATTTATGTGTAATTAAAAAAAGTAATTATTTATTTTGTTTGTTTTTCCTGCAATAAAACTCTAAAATTGTGAACTTGCTGTTGGTAATGGAAATGAATACTCCAGAATTAACAATGCTATATTCCAGGCAACCAGTGGTTGTATAATCTAGTTACTCATTTATAACCGTCTCGAATTGGTCTCTGCAGAGAAGGAAACCTAGATTACAACAGGGAGGTTCTGTTCCCATTGCTAGTGCTGAAACTTTACATTTATTTTTCAATATTTGAACAACTAATATAAATGTCATGGGTTGATCCTGTTTGAAAGGAGATGATTTTTAACTTTTTTTATTAACTGCTGGTGGCTGTGCAATTTTATTTAGGTGCTGGGTATAATGCACTGTATGCTCTTAGTGATCTTGCCAGATAAAAGTTCACACTAAAAAGTAAAATATATAAATATGCAGGAGATGCAAATAAAGTATAGAAGTGTTTTCTATAAGAAAAAACTAAGGGGACGCGCTGTAGTGTTGATAAAAAATGTGTTGATGTGAATGAAAATCCCTCTGGTATCGTGTGAGTTGAACCGTGACAGATAAGTATGTGAGAGTAGAGGTGTATATGTGTATATGATTGGGTGAAATCTTGTTAATCAAAGGAGAATGTGTGACTTGTTACCAACCGTAAGACTTGAAACAATTGTGATACATAAGCAAAGAATCATGAAACATTGCGATACCTAAACAAAAAATCAGTTGGAATATTGCAAAAACCTAAAGACTTGCAACAAAATATGTGAACAGTTGAATTTGATTAAACTCAAAAAACTGAAAAGTCCAATATGTGATAAGTGTTCAGAGATAAAAAGTCCAAATTCAATGTAAAGGATATATAAAGAACAAAAGTTCAAAGGATCAAATCAAATGGCTTGCTCCGCTTGAATCCAAGGTGTGATGAATCAGGAAATCTAGGAGGATAGAAAAGGGGCGCCAACATAGTGTGAATCAGTTTGGAAAACTGGAAAACAGTAGTTATAATAAAATCTACTCACAAGTGAAGTGGCACCTAGAACCAACTGGGTGCATACAGGCAGGCTGACATTCAGGACCAGCAGTCAGTACGCTGGGGGTCTCACCCGGGAGACCTGTGGGTGGGTCAGATGAGGTAGATGGAGTCGGCTGTGTGTCGTCTGGTGAGCCGGATCGCCACTGTGGAAGTCCAAAGGGCTGTGTTGTTTATCCCAAAAGGGTAGCTGCTCACACGATCAGCCTTGTTTCCAAACGAGTTTCCAATGTCAGTGTATGGAACAAACGGATAAAAACCAAACTAGGTATAACAACTGCAAACTGTGGTAATATTAAAAAGGCACAGAAAACCGGGTCTGTCTAAAAACAAGCTTTGTCTGTCTAAAAACAAGGAGATGCAAATAGCAAGCTTTGTCCCATAGAGACGTGATTCCAGACTGCATACTGAAGCCACCAGGAATCACTTTCAAAATTATTTAAAATTTGTTAAACATAGAAACATAGAAACATAGATATTGACGGCAGATAAGAGCCATAGGCCCAGCAAGTCTGCCCGACCTTACCTAACAGTATAAACTTATCTAGTTCGTAGGATAGCCCTATGCTTGTCCCATGCATTTTTAAAGTCCCCCACAGTGTTTGTTGCTACTACCTCTTGAGGAAGTTTATTCCATAAATCAATCACTCTTTCTGTAAAGAAGTGCTTCCTCAAATTACTTCTGAATCTACTACCCTTTAGCTTGAGCTCATGTCCCCTTGTTCTTGAATTTTCCATTTTATGTAAAATACCCACAGCCTCAGTTTTACTAAACCCTTTAATGTACTAAAGGGATATCAAAACCAAAAATTGATTCAGCAACTCTCTAATTTACTCCTATTATCAATTTTTCTTTGTTCTCTTGATATCTTTATTTGAAAAAGCAGGAAAGTATGTGAATGTAAATTTTGATGCTAAAGTGCCTGGTTTTTAAAAATTCAGTTAAAAACAGGGGCGCTTTAATTCATCAAAATTTACATTTCACTCCTCCTGTTGTGAAAAATAAAACTTACCTTTTAATCTTAACAGCAGTTCCAGCTTCCTCCACCCGTTGCAAAGCTTCTTCCTGGGTCTAAAATGAGGAATCTGGCTTCCTCCAATCACGGCGTTCAATCAGACACTGATTACCCCGGGGGGAAGACGTGATTGCAGGATGACACTATCCATCATTTCTGACATCAGAAATGGCTTGTGACGACCGGAGGAAACTGGAGCTGCTGTCAAGTTTAAAAGGTACGTTTTTTTTTTCACAACAGGAGTAAAATGTAAATTTTGATGAATTAAAGTGCCCCTGTTTTTAATCGAATTTTTAAAAACCAGGCACTTTAGCATCAACATTTACATTCACTTTAAGAGACGGACCATTTTTGGTTCAGCACCTGGTTAACGGTTGCTGGTTGGTGGCTATATTTAGCCACCAATCAGCAAGTGCTACCCAGGTGCTAAACCAAAAATTAGAAAGTTGCTTAAAATTGCATGCTCTATCTGAATCACAAAATAAATAATTTCAGCTTCATATCCCTTAAAGCATGATATATAAAATATTAAATTTTCATATACAGTAGTCTGATTTAAAAATAAAATGATTTTTGAAACGGCAATGTTAAGGGGGCATACTAATGCAAGAGTTACTGGTCTAATTTGAACAAGTAATGTTTGCACCATTGACCCTATATAACTATCTGTTTACTGCACATAAAGAGGTTAAATACATAAGTAAATTCCTGCTGTGGAGCTGCAAACATTGCCGTTCATGAGCAGAACACACCACAGAGTTAATCAGGAGCTGCTTGCAACTTATGAGCAGAAATTCAATCAATATGTCTAACCCCTTTGTAGGTATTAAACACGTTAAATCTCAATCCTTTAAAAAAACAAAAAAAAACTAATGTTTATTTAATGATTTGTTTTCTGCTAAGATTCTTGAAAAAAGTCATTTGATATGTTGTTTCTAAAACATTATAATTAAAAATGAAGATAAAAACTATATGAACTTGAAGGACACACAACAACAAGCATTATCTAAAGAATAGCGATCACAAAATCAGGCATGATAGGGTTAAGGCTGCAAAAATGTCTTAGGGGCCTATTTATGAAATGTCTGTTCGACATGATCTCTCCGCATTCAGCATTGCACCAGCAGCTCTTTATTTATTTATTTTCTTAATCATATTTTGTTGAACAACTATCTGCTCTATTTTTTATAGCAGTTTGCCAGCACTGAATTGGACATAGGAACATGCAAGTGTTTATTCTTTCCTCCTACTCCAGAAACACAGTTATTGCCAGCAAGCAAGCTTTTCCTTTTAACAGAACTTTAGTCTTTATTAATTCTGCAAAGTACCTAACAGATCAGGTGAGGCAGCTTATTTTTAAAAAGGGGTCTTTATGAATCTTGGCTGATGTCACCCAGATCAGTGATGATGGTATAGGAGATGATACCTAGGTTGTACATCCTAGTGATCACTAAATGTTATTTAAAGGGGCAGTCTACTTGAAAATGTTTAATGTTTAAAAAGATAGATAATCCCTTTATTACTCATTCCCTAGTTTTGCATAAGCAACACTGTTATATTAATATACTGTTTACCGCTGTGATTACCTTGTATTTAAGCCTCTGCAGACTGCCCCCTTATCTTAGTTCTTTTAAAAAACTTGCATTTTAGCCAATCAGTGCTGATCCTGACCATATCTAGGTATTCTTTTCAACAATAGATACCAAGGTAACAAAGCCAAGCAAATAATAAAAGAGAAATGGGAAGTTGTTCAATACTTCATGGTCTGAATGAAACATTTTGGGTAGTAAAGTAAATGGAAAGAACCTGTATCCAATCATCAATATAAATATTGTTTTCACATATAGTGTATGGGATCCTCAACCCTTATTCCCGAGTTAAACAAACAAACTGTCACATAAACAGCCTGTAAAAATAAACTTCATATTCTACCATGGGATGAAAAGTCTTCTCTCAGGCTCTTACGTGGGGACAATATTCAGAGTGCAAAAGGTCCTCGTCTTAAAGAGAACACACCTCGGGTTCTCTATATTATCCGCCCACTTGCCTTTCGCCTATTGTCTCTAAGCCATAGGTAAAGTTGTTCTGTCATTGACGGTTGCATGAAACTCCAAAGAGAGGTTAGCGAAGGTCCCAGCACGATCCAACAATTATAAAAATTCCGGAATGAACAGAAAAAAGTATCAGCTTTTCAATATAAATTCCAAATGTTGCTTTATTAAATATATAAATGAAAACATACACGTGATTCACAGCAAAGTTAGAAGGATAGCAGAGCGTAGCTCTAAATGGGGCTCTTTTCGGAGCTACACTCTGCTATCCTTCAAACTCTGCTGCAAATCACGTGTATGTTTTCATTTATATATTTAATATAGAAACATTTGGATTTTATATTGAAAAACCATTACTTTTTTTCTGTTCAGAAATATTTTGAGTTTCATGTCTCTTTAACTCACTACTTATAATTCAAACATAATAGCACTCACAATGCTATCCCTTACATTTATAGGCAATGCTAAAAAAGTTTAGGCCATTTTTAGATGGTTTGGTTAAAATTTTAATCCATCAACTTGTAATACCAAATTGTGTGTTATTTTTATGTGTGATGTTGTGCAAAAGATAACTCACTCTGTGCTAACAATTGCATTATACTTTTAATCTAGCCATATATTTCCTAAAAATATATATATATACTATATTTAAAATACTCTTGAAACTGTTTGAAAATGTCAGATATCAGTACCCAATTAACCTTCATTTAACTCAATTTTGTAATTCCTTTTGTTTCACCTTAACAGACACAACTCAAATCTTTCATATCTTCAGTAATTATATGATTATGTCACTTCCCCTAGTCAGTTACTTATGAATAAAATACTTGTCTGTCCTCAGATCTTGAGAACAAATTGATATCTCTTCCTTCCATTCCCATTTAAGTCATGAACCTAATAATATAAATGCAGAGTCTGAAGCAATATACGGAGGTTAATCACTTTTGTAAGCAGTCAGGCACATTTATGATCTTTTCTGACACTGAATATTTTATATTCTGCGAACAACACAAAAACTTTTCTATAGAACAAAAACACATTTTTCCTAATTTATTTCATGTGACCTCATCTATGCTCTTGAAGTCCTCAGTGTGCATTATTAAACTGATGAATTAAAGCCCTGCATAAAAAAAAAGATACATTTTATTTATAGTTGTCATCCTTAAAATGAAACTTGAGATCTGTTTTTTTTTCATGTAACCTTTATGTAATTGTATTAGGTTTGCTTATATAAAATGTTGAGAGAAAAAATATATGGAGATCACAGAAGAAGGTTATAGAGACAAAGGATCACAGTCAGAATGTGGAGGTCCTTCAAATGGTAGGAGATGTTTATAGATGGGATTTTTTTTCATCAACATGAGCAACTTCTTGTGGCCAATGTTTCTCAGAGAGTTTATCCCCTTCTTAAGTTCAATGATCTAACTTCAAACCCAGTTAGTGTTTTGTGGCTGTGCTGGGGGTTTTAGTTTTATACCAAAATCAGTCCTCAATTTGTTAGATGGTTGATGAATTTAATACACATCCAGTGCTCCACAAAGCCCTCAATCTGAGTGCTTCTGCCTAGTACTGCATGTGGCCCACATGTCAGACCATGTGACCAAAAGGAGGAGAAGACTGGAACTTCCTGGCAGCAGCTGTATATAAAGACAGGTGCTATATGAAGGGAAGAAGATAGGTGTAGTTTAAAAAACTTGTGAAAGTGTATCAGATGATGACAGCAGCAATCAGTACCATTCAATATTTGTTTAGCATCTCCATTGTTTCCATCTACAGTTGCATTACATATCTTGTACTATAAAACTGCTAACTCAGCATGGTATCTAGATGTATGGTGGTTGATCTGCAATCCATTTGCTGGCATTGAGTTATGTGCATGCTTGCATCCAGCAGCAAATGTTATATTTCATTTTGGGTGTGGAATAAAAATATACAAGGTTTTATTTTATATCTAGTGTGACTGAGGATAGAAGGAGAAGGAAGACGAAGCAAGAGGACATTATGAGATATTAAGAAGGCATTTGTTCTTAATATATATATATATTGAGAAAAATGGAGGTAATGAATTGAGTTATAAAGAGTAAAGAACAGAAATTGCATTTGGTAATGTGGAAAAAAAATACAGAGGTTATTTAGAGAAAAAAACAGAATGAGATTACATGTTGCTGAGAGATGATATAACCCAGGGGTGCACAACCTTGGTGCTCCAGATGTTTTGGAACTGCATTTACCATGATGCACAGACAGCTGATGCTCAGGGTCTGAGCATCATGGGAAATGTAGTTCCAACATTGTTTGATAATTTGAAGCCAGACAGATTTTAAGATGTGGGTTATTTTTATAACTATATTTTAAGAGGCTTTCTGAATAACGGTTCTGTAATCAAATTATATGTAAGAGGAAATTAAAAACATGTTGTTACTACCTATTATAACTATATTTTTAGAGGCTTTCTGAATAAAGGTTCCTTAATTAAATTATATGTAAGAGGAGATGAAAAACTATTGTTACTACTTATATATTTGCAATATTTAAAGTATATATAAATATATGTGCATATATCTTTGTACATATTAGTGTGTGTGTACATGAGTGTGATGTGTGTGTGCGTGTGAGATTATGGGACAAACATTATTTAATCAATTCTTTAGTTATTCATGCATTAGCTGATAAGGTGAGATTTAATAATCACAATACTTTCTTAATTTTTCAGAATAACTATGTAGTAGTTAGATTTATTGAATACAAAAAAAAACAAAAAACTTGCATGTAGCTAATTAAGTACTTTTCTTTCCTGCTATGCAATTAAAAAAATCTAATTTTAAAATGCTGGTGTGCACCAAGCACATTGATACAAATATATGTTGTTATGCATTCATGTATGACCATTACAGAACCATATTAATGATGGAATAAAACAGATTTCATGCTTGACATTTCCCAGTTATATTCTGATTGGGTTGACATAGCATTCATACCCTATAGAAGGTAATCATACGTACATTTCTAGAAAGATGAACATTTCTAGAAAGATCAATCCTAAATAATCAAATCTGTCTTAGGTGTCTTGAGACAAACAATAATCTCCATGAATTCTTACATACTTTTCAGATTTTTACAGCCATTTTAAAGATTAAAATTAAAAGTATTTTTTTTTAGTATATAAAGTATAGCTGAATGAATAAAGTTAAATAGTAATGCTTCAAATCTCCTGACTTGATTTATTCCAAATATGTAACATAATACACTTTTCAAGAGGAACATAGGACTTTTTTATTTTATTTTATTTTTTTGGCGTCACTGACAAAGCATAAATGACAAACAGAATAATATTAACTATATATCTTAAAAAGAACATGCTCTTAAACTTTATAACTGCCTGAGATCTTCTTTTCTTGTCAAGCACAAATTATATATCAAAATGATTTTATTACTTTTATTTGTTGTTATATGAAAAAATGTTAGCTGTATACAATAGAACACTTACTTCTAATGGGCCAGCAAGGATAGACAAATTATTTCACAAACTCATAAAAAACGTTAGCAACATTTTTTTCCAGCTCTTTATGCTATATGCTTGTAAATAGTTATTTATTCGTTTGCAACCAAGCAGTGGATGCTGCTTTCTCCCCCCGAAGTTTCCGGCTCCCGTAAGTTAAGAAGCAGCAGTCATACGATCGCTGCTCCTTAACTTGTCCGCCACCTTTTAGGTGGCGGACAGTAATCATCCCAGTCCAATACGATCAGGATGATTGACACCCCCTGCTAGCGGCCAAATGTGCAGGGGGTGGCATTGCACAAGCATTTCACCAGAAATGCATGTGCAATGTTAAATACTAACAGTGTATGCTGTCAGCATTTAGCGATATCAGGCGGACATGATCCTCTACAGCGAATCGTGTCGGTCCAGCATTTAATAAATTTACCCTAAACTATACAAGATTTCTGTATTTCAAATAATTTTTTAAAACATCAATTAAATTTAATGGACTTTTGAGACAAAAATGTGGTTGTTGCTTGTCTGGGCTTGAACAATGACTTTTAGTAGAAACAGAAAGAAAAGGAAGCTGAAGAGCTTTTAGGTGGGAGAGTTGTGAATCTTTCTGAACAGTTGAGTTTTCAGAGGACTTAAAGGGACATAAAACCCACATTTTTTCTTTCATGATTTAGAAAGAGAATGCAATTTTAAACATCTTTCTTATTTACTTCTATTATCTAATTTATTTTATTCTCTTGATATTCTTTGCTGAAAAGCATATCTAGATATGCTCAGTAGCTGCTGATTGCTTGCTGCACATAGAAGCCAAGTGTGATTGGCTCACCAATGTGCATTGCTTTTTCTTCAACTAAGGATATCTAAAAAATGAAGCAAAATAAATAATAGAAGTAAATTGTAATGTTGTTTAAATTTGTATTCTCTATATGAATCATGAAAGAAAGATTTTGGGTTTAGTGGCCCTTTAAAGGTTTGAAAGGTGGGAGAGAGCATGAAAGAGAGGGATAAAGATTTCTAAAGAATAGGTAAAGCTCAAGTGAAGTCCTGGATACAAAGTGGGACAAGGTAACAATGGAGGTGGACCGACATAGATCGTAGGTGGACTGAAGATAGAGGATTAGAGATTAATTATCAAAAGGAATCTATATTCATCTATGGTAACATTTTGCAAAAGAATTAAAAAGATACTGAAATCATTTTCTGCATTTGTATAGCATATATCAGCAATTAATAGACATCAGCATTTGTTTTGTTCCAAATGCAAATTCGTTAATAAAACATGGATATTTGTTTGATTTTCACAAAACGAATATCCAAACGAATTCACCAGGAAATTGAAAGAAAATTAATAAATACTGACAAAATTTGTCAGTACTCATTTGTTTCTTTAAATTAACATAGGGGTTAAAAATACTTAGCTCTAGCGTGCTGGAACCACGCTTATTCCAACCCTTCTTCATAAAGCCCCAGCGCACGCTAATAGGAGACTTAGCACAGCCGATACCAGGGCGTGCACTAAATGCAAAGGTGCTTTACAGAGACCCTGGAATCTGCCGCACTGATCATCCTATTAGCGTGCCTCTGGGTTCTGCAAAGAAAGATTGGGATAAGAGCGGTTTTTCAGAGATAAGTATGAAACGCTACAGTAAACTTTTTCACCTGTAGCAAAGGAACATTTACATTTGTTTATAGAAAATGGATGTAAATTTGTAACGAATATTCAGTATCCGTTTTGTTTAAAATTAAATGAGTACCGAATAGCACAGTAGCTGAATATTCAGAAAACTAAATTTTCTGAATATTTGGTTTGAAAGATTTGGCTGAACAGAATTTGTCAACAGTGCACATGTCTAGAAATTAAGCACAATGTTAAACAAAATAAATGTTTGAATTTTTGCAATATAAAGATTGAAAACCCTCCCCTTTGTAAGTTTATTTTATGTCCTTTCTTGTGACTAGCTAGGGATATATCTCAATGGGTCCTTGTACTAAAAAGTGTAGCAAGGTCTGGGTTCTGAAGTCTGCATGGTGCACTCTGGGGATGGTGGGGGAAAAAATCACACCCATAATATAAAACATTATTTATAATAAAAGCACTTGCATGATACAAAGCATTACCAGGCTTAGATCTAGTAATCCATCTTACTGAGCTCCAATTAAGGCAGAAACCCTGCTGACAATAGTGGACAGGAGACCTTGAGCCAGGATTGCAAGTTCTTTATTGTAACAAAATCAAACTGTCACTCAGTTCTCAGCCATCTTAGCAAATAGATGTTTGTTCTTGTTAAAAATAAACATATTTGTCCCCCTTTAACAACAATTTTTTATACATTTTCTGCATTAATGCTGGAGGCATCTGTTTGTTAATTATCAGCAACATTTTAAATCAATTAATTGTGTAGCCATTCTTAAAACATTTTTATATAAGTATATTGTTTTACTTTTTTTTAAATTGATTATTATTTTTTCATTTAGTTTTTCATGTCTAATTATTGTCTCTTATTTTAACTACATAGAAATGCATCCGTGTACAAGACAAATTCTGTATATGTAACAAAAAATGAAAAACAAAAATCAGAACACACAAATTTCTTTCTAAATGGAAGATGAAAAGCTGAGAGGTCTAGGCATGAAATTGCAGCCAAAGATCACCCAGTTAACCACCTGTATGAAGATTTGGAAGGTTTCTAAGCTGTTGAAGCTAGAGAGAGACATTTAGTGTACAGCTCACATAGGAAACAAACAAAACTTTAAATAAGAAAATAGTTTCTTAAAGGGACATTAAACACTTTGAGATGGTAATATAAAATGATAAATTGTATATAATAAAACAACTCTGCAATATACTTTCATTATTAATTTTGTCCTCTTTGCCTGTAATTCCATTCTGAAATTGTGAACTTTTCAGTTCCTGTTAGAAATGGAAGTGCAGAACACTGTTAAATCCAGCACAACCATTGGCTGCACACTCTAGTGACCTATTTATAACTGACCCTAATTGGCCACAGCAGAGAAGGTAACACAAGTTACAACATGGCAGCTCCCAGTGTTTTATAGACACTAAAATTTTACACTTATTTTGTCACTTTTTAAACAAACTAATGAAACTTTAAAAAATGCATCTACTTGTTAGTCATGGACTAATCTTTTCTTTGAATGCATCATTCTATTTAGCATGTATTTAGTGTTTAATGTCCCTTTAAAGTATTCAATATAACATTGTTAGAAGTTACACACACTGTAAACGTACCACAAAGGTGCTTTTAAAGAGAATTAATAGCGCTCTTCTAAAACAGTTGAACAGATTAGTAAAATAAAAATAAAAAAAACATTAAAAGGTGCACTTTGATTTTTTCAACCAATTGTTTAAAGCATGTTTTCAGTATAAGTTATATGACCACATGAAAGATAAATCTGTATCTGTAGTAGACATGCTCAGACAAATTGTTTTAGATGAATCATTTGCCATGAGCAACAAAAAGAATAGTTTTAGAGATCATTCATTTGACAACATTTTTTTGTTTGTTATCATGGTTATGTTTTATAAAAATGTTTGTAATGAAGATAAAACCACAATTTAATTAAGAGAAAATGTTAA
Organism: Bombina bombina; assembly: GCF_027579735.1. Lineage (NCBI taxonomy): Eukaryota > Metazoa > Chordata > Amphibia > Anura > Bombinatoridae > Bombina > Bombina bombina. The sequence continues at coordinate 35,706,795 of NC_069507.1, read as the reverse complement.
TTAACTAATTTATTCAAATTGTAAACTAAATGGTTTTGCTTAATTAATTAAAAATGGGTTATCTTCATCTTGTGATGCCAACAATGTGCAAGAGTCTTACATACCACCTATATTACTTATGAGAAAGCAGTTTTGCTTTAGGCATTTAGGCTAAAGAATATCAAATTAAGATTATTAAACACTCTCTAGTCTGTACTAGACTTAGAAAAATGCCTAAAATCCACTTTAATGTTACCCACACTAAAGTATCTTTGCTGCAACTACCTTAAGATCATTATATAGGAAATCCTAAGGAAAGAAACAGACTAACGGATAAAGTATGCAATAACACAAATTTGAAAAAATTGGGATTATCCTAATTTATGAAGGTATAATCTAGATTTTATTAAAGACACAGAGACGATTATTTTGCATTCTCTTTCTTTACTACTAAAATGCAGTTATTCAAAGTATAGATAAAAATACAACAAACTGTCAAATTTAAAAAGTAGACAGTAAAAACAAATAATACATCAGTGACCAATCAGAATAGAAAACTGATTAAACTAAAATGACATAACCAATCAGATTGATAATAAGACCTATAAACTCTCCACAATACAGCAATACATCCTCTTTCTTTGAAACTGAAGAAGGAAACAAAAATTCCATCATGAAGAAATAACTCCAAACCAACAGGAAACCGAAAATCATGAAGAGTAGAAGCTTGAAGAGAAGAATCATCCGTGATGAAATATCCAACTTGTCTAGAAGGTTAGAAACACAACTGGGAAACTTTTGAAGATGTGAAAGACTTGATTGAAGATCTGACTTTTCCAGGAGATGTGAAGGAACAAAGCCACTTAGGAGAATATCCTTATTATTGGTTGGTAACTGAAATAAATATACAAATCATGTTAATAATATAAAACAAACCAATCAAGGGTGGGAATAAATATAACAAAATAAATTTGAGGAGGGAAAATAATCGTCTCTGTGTCTTTAATAAAATCTAGATTATACCTTCATAACTTAGGATAATCCCAATTTTATTACAAGACCAGAGACTCATATTTTGCTAGTTTAAAGCAACTAACAAAATAAATTAAGCGAGGCGTGTTCAATGGGTTTAAAATAAAATTGTTTAAAAATAGAATCAGAAGACCAGTCAGCTGCATCCAAAATTTGTTGAAGGGTAGCAGCTTTCAAAAATACTTTAGAAGCGGCTGATCCTCTAACAGAGTGAGCGGAAAAAGTAACATCAATACCTGCTTCACTCATAACCCATTTAACCCACCTGGCTATAGAAGTAGAGGAAACAGGATAATGAGGAGACATGAAAGATAGTAAAAGTTGATTAGAGGTGGAAGAACGAAAAGAAGAAGTTCTACGTTCATACTCTTTAAGACAAACTACTACACAAAGAAGAGGTTCAGAAGGTAAGTAAGGATAGAAAATTGAGGTTGAAAAAGATTTAGTTCTATTAGAGATAAAGAAAGTAACACCTTCAGGAGTAAAACGTTTAGAATTAAAATCTAAAGCCCTGACATCAGAGACTCTACAAAAAGAAATTAAACACAAAAGGGTAGCCAATTTAGCAGTAAGCTGTTTTAAAGATAAGAATTCATTAGAAGGCCAAGATTTAAAAAGGGAAAAAATAAGATCAACATCCCAAAAAGAAGAATATTTAGGAGTAGGTGGTCTTTTAAGTTTAATTGCTTTCATTAATTTACAAATTAAAGGATGTTGACCCACAGGAAAATCATTAATAAAAGAATGTTTAGCTGAAATTGCAGATCTAGAAACATTGATGGTTCTGTAAGCTAATCCTGATTCGAAAAGAGAAGTAAGGAAATTAATAATACAACTTATATCCACTGAAAAGGGATCCAAACTTCTTTCCACACACCAGCTAGTCCATCTGGTCCATGCGGAAAAATAGAATTTTTTGGTCCCGGGGGCCAAAGAATCCCCGAGGAGTTCTTGAGCTTGTTGAGATAAACCTTTGAATGAAGAAGATTGCCCGAAATTGACCAAGCTATAAGACGAAGAGATCCTTGAATGATAAGATCGTGAGGATGACCTTCTGGATCTGACAACAGAAGAGGAAAAACGGGAAGAAGAAGAGGATGGTTGACAGACAATTCTAGAAGAGATGGGTACCAAGGTTGAGATGGCCAAAGAGGAGTGATGAGAAGAATTGAAAGAAGATCCCGACGGACTACTGAAATGACTCTCTGAATCATTGAGAAAGGAGGAAATGCATAAGCTGTCTGACGAGGCCAAGGATGGAGAAATGCATCTATTGCCAATGCTTCCGGATCTGGACGCCAACTGAAATAAGGATGAATCTGATGATTCAGTCTCGAAGCAAACAGATCCATCGAAAAGGGACCTCTGAGAGATTGAAGCGAATGAAAAACTTGATAATGAAGTTTCCAATCGCTGGAATCTGTCAGATAACGAGAACCCCAATCCGCTGCGACATTGGATAATCCTGGAATATATTCCGCTTTGACAGAAATATTTCTGTCCAAGCAAAGATGAATGAATTCTTTCGTAATAATCGACAAATCTCTTGATTTTGTACCACCTAAACGATTCAAATAACGGACTGCAGAAATATTGTCCATTCTGAGTAAAATTGACACTGGCAAAGAATCTTTTACAAAACTTTTGACTGCAAAAGAGCCTGCCAAAAGTTCTAAGCAATTGATATGAAAAAGTTTTTCCCTTGAAGACCATTTTCCTCCTGTGATTGAAGGACCACAACGAGCTCCCCAGCCCGAACGACTGGCATCGGATTCTATAATTAAATCCGGAGATTTCCCAAAAATGGCTCTCCCGTTCCAAACTTCTATATGGGATAACCACCATGAAAGTTCTTCTTTGGCTTCTGAAGAAAGAGGAATCAAATGAGAATATGACAGACCTTTCTGAAGATGAAAATTTTTTAAACGTTGAAGTTTCCTGTAATGAAGAGGAGCAGGGAAAATAGCCTGAATAGAGGATGAAAGTAACCCAACTATTCTGGCTATAGTCCTGATGGGAACTAAAGACAAAGAAAGAGTTTTTGAAATCTCTTTCTTGATATTCACAATTTTCTCTCTGGGAAGACTTAAGGTAGCTTTCAATGTCAAATCTATTTGAAAACCCAAAAAGGTTAGAGATTTGGTTGGAGAAAGAACAGATTTCTCTTTGTTGACTAAGAAACCTAAATTTTCTAAAATATAAATAGTTAGATTGAGTTGTGAAGTCAAAACAACTGAATTTTGATTCATAATCAAAATATCGTCTAGATAGATGATAAGGCGAACACCACGAAGACGAAGCCAAGTAATTATAGGTTTCATCAATTTGGTGAAAATCCAAGGGGCTGAAGATAATCCGAAAGGCATGCAAGTGAAACTCCAGATTTTTCCTTCCCACTTGAAAGTAAGAAATTTCTTGTGATCTAAAGCTACTGGAATCGTGAGATAGGCATCTTTCAGATCTAATCTGACTAAAAAATCGTTGTCTAGAAGACAATCTCTGAGAAGATGAATACCTTCCATTTTGAACTGTTGATAAACCACGAAGGCATTCAGAGTTCTTAAATTTATAACAGGGCGAAATTGACCATTTTTCTTTTTTACTAGAAAAAGATTGCTGAAGAAACAATTTTGAGGATCTGAAGCTGGTTCTATTGCTTGTTTTTCTATGAGATTTAAAATTTCGTTTTGAACCAAAATTTTGTCTGGAACAGAAAATTTTATTGGAAATGGAAGAGATTTTTGAACTGGGGGAGAAATAAAATCTATAAAAAGACCTGAAACCGTCTGAAGAACCCATTGATCTGAAGTTATTAAATTCCAGTTTTGAGCAAAAAGAGACAATCTGCCTCCTACTAATTTTTGGAAAGAATTCTGAGAAGGAAGGAAATAAAAATTTACCTTGAGATGGGCGAGATCTTTGCCTCGAGCGCTGGAGTCTAGGATTCCAAAATCTCCCTCTGGATGGGAAGAAATTTGAGGAAATTGGATTTTGATATGATCTTTGTGAATGAAATTGCTGGTTGATAAATTGAGACCTGTTTGGATATGAGGCACGGCCGGGAAAGCGGCCTCTACCTTTCCCAGCCTGTTCAGAAAAACGTTCCTGATGAAAAATCTTTTTCATAGAAGTACGAACTTTATTCAGATTAGAGAAGGTATTTACATAACTGTTAAGTTCCTTTATAAATGTGTCTCCAAATAAAAGGCCATTAGTATCTGAATGAATTTCATTAATGGCGAAATCACACACCTTGGGGTCAATACGTCTAAGTATATTTCGTCTACGTTCGGTATACATAGCAGAGTTGGCGTTACCCAGAAAACTGAGCATCCTCTGCAGCCATTCTCTGACTATGACCGGATCAAGCAATGAATTGTCATATACAGCTTGTTCAGATAAGTCAAATAACTTTGCTAAAGGACCAATAGTGTCAAGCATTTTGTCTTGACAAATTTTCCAAGCACGGTCCATGCCCTTCTTTAACTTAAAACCTGGAGACCCTATGAATTTAAAATTTTTTGGATCTACTTCAGGTGTAATACAAGCGTTGTTAGGAAGAATTGGTCTGGGGCATTCTGCCCTCATCTTATTTCTAGAGTCTCTCTTTAAGGGTTGTCTTAACTGGTAATCAATGAATTCCGCAATATCAGATGAAGGGCACCACTCCGCAGATCTAGGGTGGTGCAGATCATCTGCATTAAATCTAGGATTTCCTAGGCAATCAAAAAAATCAACCTTTGAAGAATCCAAATGTTTAGATTTTTTAAGAGCTTTTTTGAATTTTTTAATCTTCGGAGAGGCCGAAGAATTATCTGAAGAATTATAAATATAATTTTCAGATTTATTAGCATCCAAAGAGGAGTCGGAATTAACTTCAGTATCAGAAATCTCAGATTCTTCATAATTGGCCAAAGCCTCTCCCATAAGTAACCTCTTGGGAGTAGAGGGAGTTACAGGGGTTTTCCTTCCTTTCCTGCCAGGAACAACTGTACCAGAGACAATCTGGCGAAATTTCTGTAATAATTTTTTACTAGTTTTAATGCCACTTGAAATAGGCCTTTTTCTTTTTAAAGTCTTTTTAGACGATTTATCAATTAAAAGAGACATTTTTTGTAGCATAGAATTCATTGATGTATCAATCATCTTTTGAACACTTTCTGAATTAAGAGGGGTCAAATCTGAAGAATTAATAAAATTTATTTAAACAAACTAATAAAAAATCTTATCTAATAAATTTAAACAATATATATCAAAATATATTGACCCCAAAAGATGTGAACAAAAAAGTCTAAATGTGAAATTGTAATAATTTATTCTAAAAGTTATACTAACTTATGGCCAAAAGATGGAGACAGAGATCAAGGAACAACACAGTAATAAATATGGCCTAATAGAAAAAACCAGATAGACCGGAAAGCAACAATGTTGCTAACACCCGACTCAAACAGCTGTTAGTCGGACGAGTGGAAAAACTAACTGCGTAGGAAGTGAGGACAGGCTGCGCATGCGCACTGAAGCTGACTCAACCCTCAAAATGGACGTCGAAACAGTGCTGCATAACACAGCAGGGGGAAAGAAGCCGATTACAAGCAAGGATGCTTCGTAATCGGCTGAAACAACTTAAAAATGCAAACCGGAATGTAAGCATAGAATAATGGGGAAAATAATAATAAATTAAATTTGCAACTCAAAGGAAATAAAAAGGAAAAAACCTAAAAGCTAACAAATAATAAAGGGATAGACATAACCTGTAAAACGATATGAATAAAAAACAATAAAAAATAATTTTATTAAGATATAAACAAATACAGCAATACTTATCTTTCTGAAGCAGTAAAAGAAAGAGGATGTATTGCTGTATTGTGGACAGTTTATAGGTCTTATTATCAATCTGATTGGTTATGTCATTTTAGTTTAATCAGTTTTCTATTCTGATTGGTCACTGATGTATTATTTGTTTTTACTGTCTACTTTTTAAATTTGACAGTTTGTTGTATTTTTATCTATACTTTGAATAACTGCATTTTAGTAGTAAAGAAAGAGAATGCAAAATATGAGTCTCTGGTCTTGTAATAAAATCTAAAAACACAGTACTGTTACTAACAGTCTCTTCAGTAACATGGTTTAAATGTTAGACAAAGGCAAAAATTAAGAAAGGAATGTGTATTATGAAATGAAAAAAGAATCATAGTGCATGTATATAAAAAAAAGGAATTAGCAAATCAAGTTACACACAGCAACAGTTAGAAATAAAAAGGAGAAATATTATCTATAGATTTACCAAAAAAGTCTCTGCTCCAGGGAGATGGAATGAAGAGTAGTCAAACACTCTACACGCATCCTTCTATGTAGAAAGACAAAATTATTTTGCTGATATCACAGTTAAATATAAATTATTTTTCCTGAGGTTAGGTTTCTGACCAAGCCCCTTCCAGAGGGGGCAAGGAAGGTAGCCATCCCTATTTTATGGCAACCAAAAAAAATGCCTGCAGCCCTGGCTAAAGTTAATGAGTAATCTATTGTTTTTAGTTATGTAAATCTAGTACATTTACCCATATAAGCAATCCCCTTGTGACATCATGAAGATTAATTTGATACCAAACATGATATGTCTGTCATACTTTGCCACCCACTAAAACAAATGTGATTAAAACATGCCTTAAGATATACCAGACTGGGTATAGTTAGGTACTTAATTGCCCCCTATATCCTGTTGAACCAGATGTTAGTAGTAAAAATCAGTGGTACCATACATTTGAGAGTTCTGGGTTATTTTTTTAAAGAAAACTGTAAATAGCAGGGAAGAAAAAGCATAGAAAGAAACAATTAACAGCTGACATCGTAAAAGCATGAGGCCCTCATGACAAAGAGAACAACACAAATTGATAATAAATGTTTATTGGGGGACATCAACTATGAATTTTATACATGTGCATAATATAAACTAGTAATGAGAGTACGAAACGAATGCAACAAAACTTGTTATGTCACCCTCCTTAACGCTGCCATTAAAAGGTTTTGAAAATACGCCTTGTGCGTGCGTTATGGTGGTGATGATAGCTTTGACGTGCTCTTGCATGCTTTCCCCATTGACATCAATAGGGAGAAGATGTAAGAAAAAAAACTAACACCTGAAGCGCGGAATGGTGATCGCTGTAACGCAACCCCATTGATGCCTATTGGGAAAAAAGTTACGTTTAAACCTAACACCCTAACATAAACCCCAAGTCTTAACACTCCTAATCTGCTGCCCCCAACATCACCGACACCGAAATAAAGTTATTAAACCCTTATCTGCCACCCCTGACATCACAGACAACAAAATAAAATGATTAACCCCTAATCTGCCGCTCCCAGTATCGGCGTCACTATAATAAAGTTATTAACCCCTATTCCCCCGCACTCCAACATCGCCACCACTAAATAAAGTTATTAACCCCTAAACCTCTGGCCTCCCACATCACTGCCACTAAATTAACCTATTAACCCCTAAACTGCCAGCCCCCCACATAGCAAAAAACTAAATTAAACTATTAACCCCTAAACCTAACAACCCCTAACTTTAAATTAAAATTACAATATCCCTATCTTAAAATAAATAAAAACTTACCTGTAAAATTAAAAAACCTAAGTTTAAACTAACAATTAACCTAACAACTCTTATACTAAAATTGAAAAACTGTAAGTGGATCTTTGGGGGTTAGAGTTAGGGTTTTTTTTACTTTTTTGGGGTGTTTTTTTCCTAGATTAGGGTTTGGGCTTTATTAAAAGAGCTAAATGCCATTTTCAGGGCAATTGGTAGCTTAGGTTTTTGTTAGAGTTAGGTTTTTTATTTTGGGGGGTTGGTTGGGTGGTGGGTTTTACTGTTGGTGGTATTTTCTTAAAGGGAAAAGAGCAGATTTCTTTAGGGCACTACAAAAGGCCCTTTTAATGGCTACTAAAGCTGTAAAAAAATTTGTTTAAATTTAAATAGAAGAAATGCAAAGGCAATGTAATTTTTAAAGTCAATATTAAGTATAATCCTAATTTGTTAAAGTTACACAGAAACTGTGAAAGCATAATCAGAATTTGAATAATCACAATCATAAATACACTGTTGAGTGGAGAGCTTTAGATAATTATGTCTAGATGCACAGAAGTCAAACTGCTGCATGTTCCAATAGCTATAGTCAAAAAGTTAATAAAAATGCCTAAGCCTCCTTTAGTCTTTTACCTCCAAATTTACGTAGATTACAAATTTTGCGTTCCGGTTTTAATGCTGAAAAAATTGCTATTTCATCGTAAAAACCATAGCGCAGCCATTACAAGTCTTGTTGGTAGCTGTACCGACAAGACTCACAAGATCGCTAGTGAAATTCTTAAAAGACAGATTTTGCTATTCTTCTCCAAGGGATGCTCCTTGCATTTCTGTAAGTGAAGGAAAGACAAGCCCAGTGCAATATAGCACTGCATGACATGAGCGTTCTGCTGCATTTACACTTTGTGCTTTGTTTTTTATATTACTTTTCATTATGGATTAATTTTCATTACATTTAAACTTTATACTTTCTATTTTGTATTTTAGTTTTTATACAGCAGTGTATTTATGATTGTGATTATACAAATTCTAATTATGCTTTCACAGTTTCTGTGTAACTTTATCAAATTAGGATTAAACTTGGTATATTTAAGTATGTCTTTTAAACATTGCCTTTGCATTTCTTCTATTTAAAATTAAACAAAAAAATGTACAGCTTTAGTTTGCCAGATAGCTTCATTACTTTCTAAGGGCCAGATAAGAAATGACAGACAGAGGCTGAATTCTATAGGAAAAGGAGTGGAACCTGGAACTCCCAGAGAGATGAGTGATGCCTTCCATAAAATGTAATGAAGCTCTCTGGGGCACATCATTTCACAGGGGAGAACGAGGGTAACATAACTGAAGACACCCGGGGCTGATACAGAAATTAGAAAGAACTCACAGTGCTGGAGAGTTCCTCCCTTTTCTTTGAGTATTCAGTTAGTTCATCCCTTGTGAAGTACACTACAATTTCTCTACAAGCAAAAAGCATCTTTGATCAACAGCCCTCTCTGGGCTGGTCATTCACTCAAATTCAATCAGAGAGTTGAATGTTCTATTAACATTGAAAGATAGTTTCTTTTAGTTGCTTGAATCCTATAGTGTAAGATTTTTGTTAATATTAGTTGTCTATATTTGCTGTTCCCAATGGAAATAACGGTAACAGATCCGCATTTAATATTCGTTCAAAAACAAATGCCCACATGGACGAAATTCAAGCAAACCAAACTAATCTTCCAGACTAAACAAATTTTTTGACTGTGCACATATCTAGTACACAGGGCATGTACAACATATATATGCTTATGCCGCTGAAACAGCATTCATGCAAATTATTTGACCATTCAGCCAAGAAAGGCATTTTCTGGAGCAGGAGATTAAATAGTATACCTTGAATAATGTGTACAATAGCCCTTGTGGTGTTGCTTGTCTCTAACAAATAAAAAACTAGATTAATATTCATTGTAAGTTTGGTTGTGGTACTTTAGAGGAAGATTATTTTTCTTTAATGTGTCTAGTTTATTTCTGCTGAACATTAATTGTGCTAAGTACAGCAAACTGCACACTCTGAATTGTTAATTATAAATATAAATAACTCACAACACAATGCTAGCAACCTGCAGATTTGTTGTTGTTGTTGCAGAGTGGTACTTAGTAAAGTAAAATAAAAATAAATTATTTTGCTTGTAAGTGCAGCTCTGGGAAGTAGGTGTTTATAAACGATTGAGTTTAGGAGTTTGTAGCAATGCTGGGTTCATAAATTTTTAAATCTCATATAAATTGATACAGTAAATTGATACAGTTTTGTTTCCTCTCTCTTAACTTTTTACAATATTTTCTAAAACATTTTTCTTATTTCCTTGTAAGCTATGGAACTTTAAAGGCGCATGGAAACAATGTCTAATATGTAATGCATTTGTCCTGTCCAGTGCCTATAACTTATGCCTGCCCTTTAATATATATATAATTTTTTTTTAAAGAATTTCATATTGTTTTTGTGTTAAGAAATGCTTTGTTTAGCAAGTCCAGGACACATCCTTTTATGGGACATGACCAAATGTTGAAGCATTTGAATGGGATGCAATATATCTGTGAACAACTGACTAGAAAATATCACCTGAACATCCCATTGTAAAGAGACTTTAAGCAGCCAATCAGGATACAGGTTACAGGACTTGCAAGGGTGCGTGCATCAGGAATGTGCAGGCAAAGTTATGGTATTTCCCTATTAAGTTTAAGGGAGTTTACTTTGAAATCTTACAAGATTTCAGTGAAATCATGAGATCACTCCAAAGCAAAGCAGCTGATGCTGATTGGCTATTGTTTTTTTTTTTTTTTAACTTGCAGCTGGATAGTAGCTTAAGTATAACTGTTAATAAGGTCATATTTCTTCCTTTATTACAAAGTCAGCTTTATACAGTTATGCTTCATCACTTTTAAGTGATTAAGCATATAGGTATTATGTCCCTTTAAAAATTGTCTTGAATTTTCTTTATGTTACTTCCTTATTGGTGGCCAATTAGGGACGGATATAAATTAGTGCCTGCACTGATAAACCAATCACTATGAAGCATTTAGGAATGTCAGAATTCTCCATTCCATGGAATATACTCTACCTTTTCCAAGGGGAGTGGAAAAAATTGAATTTGTATTACAGAAAGTTTAACAGCTAAATTTCTACACAACACTTTTCCACTGTCTACCAAGTACACCAAAAAAGTTTTGAATGTAACATCGGTTTTACACATGGGTAAAACACACTGAAATTATCCGCCTCCATATTGGATGACATCAAGAAGCACAAAACTGATACAAATTATACCTGCCCAATAAATAAAAAATACAATTATTCATAAGCATTAATAAAAATTAGCAAAACCAAGAACTCAACAAATACATCTGCCTACTACACTTATAATGCACCTGCTCATTTCCCTTAAAGAGACATACACATGTATCGTTATGGTATTGGAGAGCCACAGGTACACATGTCACCTATTAGTATCCTATAATGCAAATTTGTCAGCATTTGCTGATTTGTTGAGTGGTCTGAAACACGAACAGCAAAATACATTATTGGACAAAATGGATGAAGAATGAATGATTGCTTAACAAAATCGATTTGTTTATTTGTTTACAAAGTTTGGCCACAAGAAACGCGTAGTAAGGGGGAAAGGAGCTATATTGTTTGGCTAATGATCACTGTTAGGGACAGCCAGTCAAGCAGTAAATATTGGACTTTAGTCATATAAGCTCATCCAATTCAGCCTTAACCTAGCATAGGGAAGTAGGAGACTAGATGAGGCTCAGACATTTTAATCACTTTGACTACAGATATTGGAACATGCAGCTCTGTGACTTCTGTGCCTCTGAGCTAGCCTTTGACTGAAATTCAGATAACTGTATTTTCTGTTAATCTTGAAATATAGGTTATTTTAATTGTTTGCATCCTGTAGTGTAAGATTTTTGTTAATATTATTTTTTTATATTTGCTGTTCCCATTGTAAATAACATTAACAAATCAAAATCCAAACGTCATCCAAAACAAAAGCCCACATGGACGAAATCTGGCCAAACCAAACTTTGGAAAAATCGAAAACAAAAATTTCAGACAAAGTGAGTTTTTTGCCCGTGCACATGTCTACTCTTCACCCCGTGAAGTTATTTGCTTAACCCATGAAACCCTATTTTTTTACCTTAGTACAGAGCATTTGTTTTTTGGTATAAGATACACATTTTTAGTTCCAGGGTTTTAGAAGCTGGAGCATTTGAAGATGGTGATCACTGAAAATACAGAAATCATTGTCTGCTGAAAGTGCATGGTTGCTTAAGCCTTACCTTAGGCACTTAATCGCTGCCCTAAATCCTGCATGGGGGAAATTTTATATCGTTATCTCAAACAATAACATAAGACTTTGCTAGCAATGGATTTGTAGACATTTTAAACTCAGCACCTTAGACTTGATGTCCCATGTCTATCATGATTCAGATAGTACATACAGTTTCAACAGTTTTCAGATTTACTTCTATTATCAATGTGCTTCATTCTCTTGATATCCTTTGTTGAATAAGCAGCAATGCACTACTGGGAACTAGTTGAACATACAAGGAAAGCCAATGACAAGAGGTACAGTATATACATGCAGCCACCATTCAGCAGCTTGCTCCTATTAGTGCATGGCTGCTGTTAAGCTTACCTAGGTATTCTTTTCAATAAGGAATACAATGAGAATAAAGAAAATTTGTTTATAAATGAGTATGTGGTTTAAAAACGGCATGGTCTGTCTGAATCATGAAACACATTTTTTTTGTGTTTCATGTCCCTTTAAGGGACAGTAAAGTAAAAATTAAACTTTAAAACGTAATTGTAAGCAACTTTCTAAATTTACTTTTATGATCAAATCTGATTTGTTCTCTTTGTTAAAGAGCATACCTAGGTATTCTCAGAAGCAGTAATGCACTACTGGAAGTTAGCTGAACACATCCGGTGAGGCAATGACAAGAAGCATATATGTGCAGCCACCAATAGTTTTCCGCAGTGCATTGCAACCACTGAGCCTACCTAAGTATTCTCTTTAACAAAGAATAGCAAGAGAATAAAGCAAATTTGATAATAGAAGAAATTTGGAAAATTGTTTAACATTGTGTAATTTATCTGAATAATGAAAGCTTAATTTTGGCTTTACTGTCTCTTTATCAAAAAATTAACAATAAAGTCCAACTCACACTTTAGGGGACAGTACACGGTAAAATTGTTTTTCCCTTAGTGTATTTTCATTGGCTTGTTATACTAGCTGCAGGGTATAAAATGTATTAGAAATTTAATTTTCAGGTTTATTTGTGTAAATGTAGATGCTGGTTTTGTGCTTCTAAATCACAACCTATTACAATGGGTTGAACTTCAGGTAATATCAGATCTCATTATGTTATCACTTTGGGGCATATCTATCAAGCTCCGAATGGAGCTTGACGGCCGTGTTTCTGGCGAGTCTAAAGACTCGCCAGAAACAGCAATTATGAAGCAGCGGTCACAAAGACCGCTGCTCCATAACCTGTCCGCCTGCTCTGAGCAGGCGGACAGACATCGCCGGAAATCAACCCGATCGAGTACGATCGGGTTGATTGACACCTCCCTGCTGGCGGCCCATTGGCCGCGAGTCTGCAGGGGGTGGCGTTGCACCAGCAGCTCTTGTGAGCTGCTGGTGCAATGCTGAATACGGAGAGCGTATTGCTCTCCGCATTCAGCGAGGTCTGGCGGACCTGATCCGCACTGTCGGATCAGGTCCGCCAGACTTTGTTAAATAGAGGCCTTTGTGTACACATACTTCCTTATCTTATATTTGTTTGTAAACCAAAGCCCAATACTTAGAGAGAATAATGGGTAATTATTATTTTATTTCTTAACTATCCTGCACCCCACTGGGAGTATATCTTTTTCTGCTGGCTCTGTTTACTTTGCCTGTCAATAGCCTAGACTCCAGTAAAGAAATTTTCAGTAAAGGTGGGGATACCACAGACTAACTGTCCCTTTAAGCTAGGAAATGTGTGCACAAATAAATTATGATCAGCTAAAGGAGGTGTAAACATGTTAACTATAAAATGAATCAAAATGATATGAAATTATTAATTTGACACAACATGAATTAATATAATTGGCTAAGTGAAAAGTCCTTCATCCAAATATATTAGACAGCCATCATCAATATTGATTTATTTATTTGTCATGTTTTAGCTCTGCTACATTTGCTGCTGTGAAAATGTCTTAAAAACCTGCTGTCACGGATGCCTGGCAGCTGAATATTTAATGGGACATAAAATGGTAATTATAACATTTACTGCAATTGTGGGAACTGGAATTTTAAAATGTTTATTATGCAACTAGTCCTAAAGCCCGTTCACACGGGCCATTTTTTGCAGTACAGTGGTCCCACCCCTTGCGTTCTCTCCCTCCCACTCTCTTTTGCTTTCTCTCTCTCCCCCCTCTCTTTTGAGCTCTCTCCCCCTCTCTTTTGCGCTCTCTCTTTCCCCCCCTCTTTTGCGCTCTCTCTCTCTCCCCTCTTTTGCGCTCTCTCTCTCTCTACTCTCTCTCTCCATCTCCCCTTTCTCTCTCCCCTCTCTCTCTCTCTCTCCCCTCTCTCTCGCTCCCCTCTCGCTCCCCTCTCTATCGCTCCCCTCTCTCTCGCTCCCCTCTCTCTCTCCCCCTCCTTCCCCATCTCCCCTCTCTCTCTTTCTCTCCCCTCTCTCTTTCTCTCTCTCTCTCTCCCCTCTCTCTTTCTCTCTATCTCTCCGCTCTCTCTTTCTCTCTCCCCTCTCTCAACCTCTCTCTCTCCCTCTCCCCCTCTGTCTCTCTCTCTCCCCTCTCTCTCTCTCTCTCTCTCTCTCTCTCTCCTCTCTCTCTCTATCTCCCCCCCTCTTTTTCTCTCTCCCCTCTCTCTTTCCCCTCTTTCTCTTCTCTTTCTTCCCCCCCTCTCTCTCTCTCTCCCCTCTCTTTCTCTCTCCTCTCTCTCCCCTCTCTCTCTCTCCTTCTCCTCTCTCTCCTCTTTCTCTATCTCCCCCCTCTGTCTCTCTCCCTCCCCTCACTCTCTCTCCCCTCTCTCTCTCTCTCTCCCCTCTCTCTCCCCTCTCTGTTTCTCTCTCTCTCTCTCTCTCTCTCTCTCTCTCTCCCCTCTCTCTCTCTCTCTCTCTCTCTCTCTCTCCCCTCTCTGTTTCTCTCCCTCTCTCTCTCCCCTCTCTCTCTCCATCTCCCCCCCTCTCTCCCCCTCTCTTTCTCCCCTCTCTCTCTCCCCTCTCTCAACCTCTCTCTCTTTCTCTCCCTATCTCCTCCCCTCTCTCTTTCTCTCTCCCCTCTCTCTTTCCCCATCTTTCTCTTCCCTCTCTCTCCCCTCTCTCTTTCCCCTCTTTCTCTCCCCTCTCTCTCTCTCCACATCTCCCTTCTCTCTCTCCCCTCTCTCTCTCCCTCTCCACTCTCCTCTCTCCCTGTCTCCCCCCTCTGTCTCTCTCTCTCGCCCTCCCCCACCTCTCCCTCTCCCCTCTCTCTCCCCCTCTCTCTTTCTCTCTGCTCTCTCTCTCCCCACTTCTCACCTCTCTCTATCTCCCCCCTCTGTCTCTCTCTGTCCCCCCTCTCTCTCTCCCCCCTCTCTCTCCCCTCTTTCTCTCTCCCCTCACTCTCCCTCTCTCCATCTCCCTTCTCTCTCTCTCTCTCTCTCTCTCCCCCTGTCTCTTTCTCCCCTCTTGATCTCTCTCATCCCCTCTATTGAGCTGTTTGAGCTCTCTCCACAGCCTTTCAAGGCCCCGCCCCGGTCACGCCCCTTCACGTTAGGTCACGCCCCCTCCATGCTCGGCCACGCCCACTTCTCGCGGCAGTTCCACGGGACAGCCAGACGCTTCTAACTGATCCTCCCTCACGCGACTACTTGCGCCACTGTTAAGGTCCAGGGTCTGGAGTCAGCTGTCTCGCGCTGCTGCTTAAATTGCGGAGGTGAAACTGATCCTCACGTGACTACTCATGCGCCACTGTAAAGGTCCAGGTGACAGGTCTGGAGTCAGCTGTCTCACGCGCTGCGGCTTAAGGGAGGTGCGAGGGGTGTCTAGTGTCAGCTGTCTCACGCGCTGCTGCTTAAGGGAGGTGCAAGGACGTCTAGTGTCATTTGTCTCACGCGCTGCTGCTTAAGGGAGGTGCGAGGAGGTCTAGTGTCAGCTGTCTCACGCGCGAGGATTAAATGTAAAGCCAGGTGTCAGCTGTCAATCTAAGGCCAGGTGTGTTTGTCCTACTGCGCATGACAGCTTCGGACAAACACACTTGGCCTTTTATAATATAGGATGTTACTAAGGAAGATAGGAGCTGCAAACTAATAAATCAATAAGGCCAGCAAGCTCCTTACCTCCCCTGGATGTTTTATGTATTGAGAGGGGTGGGATCAACAAGAATGTGCAGCCAAGCAAACTCAATATTTAACCTAATAGAAAGCAGGCACTCCTCTGATTGGCTGGAACAGAATCATTTGATTGGTTCTGTTGCAGCTATTCTAGAGTTGAGTTTCTGACCAATCAGGGACTGCTGCAGTGGACTTTCTGCTATTTGCCATTAATTTCTCAATTGCAGGTTTCCTGACTGTTAATGGATCAGTGTCTAAGAAAGGAAAGATTTTTTTATTGTTTTGTGACATATTGAGGGAGGTAAGAAGTCCTATTTACACCCCTGCATTTGACACAATAAAACAGAATTCCCAGAATACAAGTTGCAGCTGTGTCATTGGGATGAATGGGCTAAATCTCTTTGTGCGCCTACAGGTATAAGGTAAAAAGACAATTATAAGGGATGGGTGAATGAGGCTAAGGGGCCGAATTATCATTGTGCTAGCGGACATGATCCGATATTGCGGATCATGTCCGCTGCATATTGATAAAAGCCGACAGCATATGCTGTCTGCATTTATCATTGCACCAGGTCTTTAGACCATTGCTTCATAACTTGTGTTTCCGGCGAGCCAGAAACACGAGGAATCAAGCTTTGTACAGAGCTTAATAAATATGCCCCAATCACAACACACTTCCGGGCGTCACTCACTTGCAGGGAGAGGAGGAATTAGCAGGCATAGAGAATCCACAAAATCGAAGAGATAAAAGCGGCTTTATTGGTGACAAGGTAAAAACAAAATAGAGCCTTAGCTCATGATCGCAATCCGGGGTCACAGAACAGCAATGGCAGACATGTTTCGTGTGGTTCCTCCACACTTGATCACTGCTGATTTTTGCTAGTTCTGTGACCTGTTTTAGGATTTGCCCCCACGACCCACTTTGACCTGTTCGGCACCGTCCATGATGTAAACAAATTTGTGAGAAAGTTAACCTTGAAGAATCATTTTCCAAAGCCCCAGGACGCTGGCCGAGCAGGTCAATAGGGATGAGGTACAGGCAAACCAAATTGACATTAAAAATCAACTTCCCTTTGAAGAGCAATGTCTTTTATTAGACCTTACTACAATGTTAAATGAAAACACAGTTGAGGAAGAAGTTAAGACAATTCCGCCAACATTTAAACGAAGTATGAAAAAAAGTGCTTTCTATCCTGTTAACAGCAGAAGCAAAGGCATAGAGGTCTTTCAGCGGACAGTAGAAAACAAATTAAAAATACTCTCAGAAAAGGTAACAAAAGAAAAAACTACCAGGGATGTATACAAATTTAACTTAACACATAAACAACACATGACATTAAAAGGGTTGGGGGAGAATACCAACATTGTAATAAAGGAATCAGACAAGGGGGGGAACGTAGTGGTTATGGACCGCGAATACTACGTATCAGAGGCTCTCCGCCAGTTAAATGACAAAGACGTGTATACCAAACTTACCTTTAATCCAACACAAAAGTTTAAAGCTCAATTAGCTGATATTCTTACATTGGGACAACAAGCAGGGGCCTTTAAGGAATCCCAGCTAGACACTCTCCTTCCTGCTAACCCATACACACCCATTTTTTATTTTGTCCCTAAATTACATAAGGACAGCAAAAACCCACACGGTCGCCCGATCATATCGGGAATAGGGTCATTACTTGAACCCCTGTCCGAATTAGTAGACACATTCCTCCAACCACTGGTTGTAGAACTAATGAGTTATATTCGTGACTCCACATAAGTATTAAATCAAATGAAAGCACTAAGATGGAAAGACACATATCGTTTCATCACTATAGATGTTGCATCCCTATACACATCCATCCCACACCACCAGGGGTTAGCAGCAGTGACATATTTTTTGAACAATTTTTCAAATTATGCAGAAGATGTCAAATATTTTTTACTTACTGCAATTGAATTTTTACTTACACATAATTTTTTTATGTTCGAGGGGGGGTGTTATCTCCAGAGACGTGGGACGGCCATGGGGGCTAAGTTTGCCCCGTCCTACGCCAACCTATTCATGGGTTGGTGGGAGGTCGCCCACGTCTATGGAGATGACAACCCCCTCAAAGAACATATAGTGTACTACGGAAGATATATTGATGACCTGCTGGTGGTGTGGGATGGCGATGAGGAAACAGCTAAGATGTTTATAAACAACATTAATACCAATGACAAAAATCTAAATTTTACCTATGTACAAAGTGACAAAAATACAGTATTTCTAGATCTGGCCCTTCAAGCAGACACAACTACCAAGACTGTTAGTACTACCCTCTATAGGAAGCCTACAGGGGGGAATACAATTCTGAATTTTAAGTCAAGCCATCCATGGCATGTTAAAAAAGCTATCCCCAAAGGACAATACATCAGAACCAAAAGGGTTTGTTCAGACATTAAAACATATGAGGAACAATGTGAAGTACTAGAGGAGAGACTACTCAGTAGAGGGTACCCAGAGAGCCTATTAAAAGACACAAAGAGAGAAGTGGACTTAATACCACGAGATAGTCTATTAAAATACAAGAAACAAAGTGTCCAGCAAAGGCCAAAGGGGGAGAATAAAATTGTGTTTAGTACCCCGTACAGTTTAGAATATAGAAAAATATGTGACATCATAAGAGAAAGTCTTCCCATTCTGACCACTGACTATAATTTAGAAAACATCACACAAAATTGCAAATTTGTTGCAAGAAAAAATAAGACCATTGGCAATATAGTGGCTCCCTCAGATTTACCAACAGAGAAGAGTAGAACATGGTTACCCCATAGGATAGGGTTCTATAAATGTAAAGCACAGCGTTGTAAAACATGTAATCATGTAATAGAGGGTACTACTTTTACCTCAACAATAACTAAATGCACATATGACATTAGGTTTGGATTAAATTGCAAGTCTAATCATGTCATCTACCTCCTCACCTGTAGGGGGTGCAAGATTCAATATGTAGGTAAAACAAAACGTCACCTGAAGGACAGGGCCCTAGAACATATTCGGGACATTGAGGACCCTGACACGGACACACCAGTATCCAGACACTTTAAATTAAAACATGCTGGGGATGCTTCACTTTTGTCTATCCAGGCTATTGATCATGTCCCTCCACACAAAAGAGGAGGTGACAGAATTTACAAACTTGACTACAAGGAGGCACAATGGATCTTTCTGTTGAACACCAGATCACCTCTGGGTATCAACAAAGAAAGTGATGTGAATCTGTTCATTTAAAACTTTTCTAAAAATATATATAATAAAAGGAAACAGAGAAACATACATAACTGGTTTATATTATCAAAATGTAGAATAAGCTTAGTCTATCACTAATAATAAATAATTACTATATGCCTATTCAATATACCAGTTTACAGTTCAGGTTAGGTATATGTATTAGCCTTCTAGGAGTAAAAATACACATAATCACATCAGGACAAGAAGGGGTTAACTTTATTGTTTTTAACTTTTTCTCTAATTGATTAATTGTTGAATGTCTTGTGCTTTTAAAACAGGTCACAGAACTAGCAAAAATCAGCAGTGATCAAGTGTGGAGGAACCACACGAAACATGTCTGCCATTGCTGTTCTGTGACCCCGGATTGCGATCATGAGCTAAGGCTCTATTTTGTTTTTACCTTGTCACCAATAAAGCCGCTTTTATCTCTTCGATTTTGTGGATTCTCTATGCCTGCTAATTCCTCCTCTCCCTGCAAGTGAGTGACGCCCGGAAGTGTGTTGTGATTGGATCCTGAGTCTGCGCCTGGAACGTAGGCGCTATTGCTGGGCTCCTGGCAGTGAGGAGGTGAGACGGAGAAGCTGAGCTGAGCCAACGCTGAAGACACGCCGCTCGAGAACACGGTGAAGAGACCCCGGACCGGTAAGCGCCACTTTCTGTTGTATATATATTGATAAATATGCCCCCTCATCTAAATTCAAATGTTAGAATAAATATTCCTTCTATATTTGTTTTACACAATTGAATATCGATAAGAACAAAATTTCTTTAAAATTTGAAAACTGAATGTTATTTTGGATTTTTAAATGTTACTTTCCATTCGAATTTTGCTTTTTATTTCAAATGATCATAATAGTTAAAATGTGAAATATTCATATATTCATGCTGGGTTAGCACAAATGAGAATATGTAATCGGGTTTGTGCGAGAGTGGGGTGTTAGGATTTTTCAACTTTTTTTTCTTCATTGACTTCTATGGGGGAATAGGTGAACGTGCACGCGGTATTATAACTTCAGCTTTTTGCTCTTGTCCGGTTAGCGCAAGAGTGAAAACAGTTTACTTTCAACTCGTAATATGAGTGCAACCCAACAAGCGCAAAAAGCTTACTTCCAGTGCAATTAAAGGAATACTAAACCCAAATGTTTTTCTTTCATGATTTGAATAGAGCATGCAATTTTAAGCAACTTTCTAATTTACTCTTTTTATAAAAAAAAATTGTTCTCTTGGTATTGTTATTTGAAAAAGCAGGAATAAATGTAGCCACTAATCAGCAAGCCCTATCCAGGGTACTGAACCAAAAATAGGCTGGCTCAGCTCAAAAGCTTTCATTCCTGCTTTTACAAATAAAGATATCAGGAGAATGAAGAAAAATTGATAACAGGAGTACATTAGAAAGTTGCTTATAATTGCATGCTCTATCTAAATCATGAAAGAAAATATTTGGGTTTACTATCCCTTTAACGCTCGAGCTGAAGCATTAATTTGCGCTCCACTCGTAAAACTGGCCCTTTATGTTTACCTCTACAAATGGCTTAAACACATAGCTACATTTGAAGCTAATGAGCAGAATAAGTTCAGCTTTTATTTGCTATATGCAATATCTTCTCTATATTGGCTTACTGGCTGTGTTCTTCTCAAGAGAACAGATACAAACAGATTAAGAACTGCGCTGAGCCCAAAGTACACCTTAAAAGGAAACTGGAGAGAAGGCAATTTTGAAACCAAGCTTTTGAGGAAAGAATCAGAAATGATATATAAATTTCATACACTTTTCCCTAAAAGGTTAAACTCAGAACTGGACTTGTCACCCTTTTTGGGGGTTTAGTTTATCCAAACAAAAAAACTTTTTTTCATCTAACAAACATGTGTAATGATTTTAAGTATATAAAAAACAAAAATGAAATATCTCCTTAATTTGGAAATACAAACAGTTTCTCTATTTTCTGCACTTCTTCTTTCTTCTTTTTTCTATTTTTCTTTTTCTTGTTTGTATATGAACAAACAGGGGACTATTTTGATATTGTGGAGGTTTGTTAGATACAAATCAATAGAAAAGATACTAAAGGTTGTTGAAAATATAAATATTTATTAAAATATAATGTTGAAAGGCTATATTACACCAAAAAATCCCCAATTTATCTCAATATCTCCTATACCAACTTAAAGGAAAACATTTAATAATATATATTTTTTTTTAATATTTTCTATAATATTTTATAACACTCTTCGTTACCACCTTAAGGAGCTCTTAATTAAGTACTGTGTATCCAAAAGAATTGGAAGACTTTCGATACCATCTTAAAAAACGTCCACCTTAATAATCAATCAAAACACAAACTAACAACCAATGGAGATTAAGCAGCAGGTTTTTAAACTCAACTTCCAGGGACAGCTGCTATCTTGAAAAAGCCTAACATTCTGGGTGAAACGCGTTGAAGTTTAGCTGTTATCCTGCAAATTTGTTCCTTTTTATTACTAGGTACCTAGTATCCCGCGCATGTTGCACGCTAAGAGCGGGTTATTTTGCGGAGCAGTTTCTATGTGGCATAATTACAGTATGAACTTTTAAAAGAAGTCACTTATATGACTTGATAGGCATCTATCTTGTATCAGGAAAATTTGACACACAGTTTACATTGCTGAATTCGCTACAGTGTGTTGTTTAGTGGTTAATCTGCAGAGCAGTCTATATACGTGCTTTAACTGCTTGAAATACGTGCTTTAACTGCATGAACTTTGAAGAAGTAAACTATCAGGGCAATATTGACACGCTATTTACCCTGCTAAGATTTGCTTCATTGCTGCAACACTCTATAATGCTGGAAAATTATACAGCAAATTTGACTGGATACAATACAGGCATTACGTCAAAGGACAATGTTTTAATCAAAGGATCCAATTGGGACCCAATCTTACTGCAATACTATTTTTTATATATTTTTTTGCATTATTATTTTTTTGTTCCTTTTAAGGTGGTACAACATAAACATTTTTTCAATTTTTTTCATTGTAATATTCATATGTTTTTATATTTTTGGTGTTTAAAATAATTTTTTATTGCAAAGGAGATGTCCCTTTTTATTATTCCAAAAAATAAATATGAATCATCTATAAATTAATGTTTCTATTGCGTTAAAAATATTTTATTGTGTTACAAATATATGACTAATAGTCCGGAATTAGTGTGTTTGTTACATCTAGCTTTTAGCGCCATCCCTTGCAGCCATTGAAAATTTCTTCTCAAGAGAAGCAATGTATCCCTTTGAGTGGTTAAAAAGATAGGCCAATATTACAAGTGCATGCTATATACAGTAAGTATTGGGGGTATTATAAATGGTTCGGTTAAACATTGTCCCAAACAACCTGTAATACCTGAAAGTTGTATTTGTTGATTATGAATATTAATAATTATTAATAATAACAATAAATTATTTATCGTCAATTATCGATTATTCAATTACAATTTAAAATATTTTCTAAGTTCTGATCAGTTAAATTTTATGAACACATTATACTTATGCAGTAGAATGAATATCACTTATGACTATATATATATATATATATATATATATATATATTATATATATATATATACAGTATATATATATATATATATATATATATAGATATATATTAATTGATTATTTCAATATTAAAGTAATTTACCACGCTATAAAAAACTTTAGATCAATTAATATTTAATGAAATCGTCGGTTGCCCTGGATACGAACACAATCACCTAGATTACCAGTTTTGCATTACGGTTTTAACGCTGAAAAAATTGCCATTTCAGCGTAAAAATAGTAATGCAGCCTTTAGGAGTCTTGTCGGTATAGCTATACCGCAAGCATTTTAGCCTGTAGCGCAACGTCAATTCTGCACTAAAAAAAAAATATGTTTTTGCGTTGAATTTCCATAGCGCCGGTATTACAAGTATATCACAAAACTCATAAATAAAATGTTACAATGTACACTAACACCAATAAACTACCTATTACCCCCTATTCCACAGCCCTGCCGCATAGCAAACACTATTTAAAACTAATTAACCCCTAATCTGCCGCTCTCGACATCGCCGCCACTAATAAAAGTTATTAACCTCTATTCTGCCACTCCCCGACATCGCCGCTTTAAATTAAAATTACAATATCCCTATCTTAAAATAAATAAAATCTTACCTGTGAAATAAAAAAAACCTAAGTTTAAACTAACTATTAACCTAACATAATTATTATACTAAAATTAAAATAACTACCAATTAAAAAAACTAAATTACACCTTTAAAAAAAACTAACACTACTTAATTACAAAAAATTAAAAATACTAAATTCAAAAAAATAACAAACACTAAATTATGAAAAATAACAAATTAAATTATCCAAAATAAAAACAATTACACCTAATCTAATAGCCCTATAAAAATAAAAAGCCCCCCTAAAATAAAAATCCCTAGTCTACAATAAACTACCAACCCCCCAAAATAAAAAACTAACTCTAACAAAAACCTAAGCTACCCATTGCCCTGAAAAGGGCATTTGTATGGGCATTGCCCTTAAAAGGGCATTAAGCTCTTTAAAAAAGCCCAAACCCTAATCTAAAAAAAAAAAAAACACACCCAAAAAAGTAAAAAAAAACCTAACACTAACCCCAGACAATCCACTTACAGTTTCTGAAGTCCGGACAGCCAGGCGGCGAGAAGTCTTCATCCAGGTGGCGAGGTCTTCATCCATCCAGGTGGCGTCTTCTATCTTCATTCAGACGGCATCTTCTATCTTCATCCCTGTGGTGTCTTCTATCTTCATCCCGGTGGCGCTTCAATGCAAGGGATCCTTTTCAAAATGGCGTCCCTTGCATTCCTATTGGCTGATTTGATTTTTGAAATTCAAATCAGCCAATAGGATGAGAGCTACTGAAATCCTATTGGCTGTTCAAATCAGCCAATAGGATGAGAGCTTCTGAAATGCTATTGGCTATTCAAATCAGCCAATAGAATTTCAGTAGCTCTCATCCTATTGGCTGATTTGAACAGCCAATAGGATTTCAGTGGCTCTCATCCTTATGGCTGATTTGAATTTCAAAAATCAAATGCAAGGGATGCCGTTTTGAAAAGGCTCCTTTGAATTGAAGATTCAGTGTATGTCGATGAACGTATGAAGAGGACGCTCCGCGCCAGATGTCTTCAAGAATGGACCCGCTCTGCACCGCCGGGATGAAGATAGAAGATGCCACCTGGATTAAGATAGAAGACAGGGATGGGTGGATAAAGACCTCAACGCCTGGATGAAGACTTCTCTCCGCCTGGATGTCCGGAGTTCAGAAACTGTAAGTGGATCGTCGGGGATTAGTGTTAGGGTTTTTTTTAACATTTTTTGGGTGGGTTAGCTTAGGTTTTTGTTAGAGTTAAGTTTTTTATTTTGGGTGGTTGTTTGGGTGGTGGGTTTTACTGTTGGGGGGGTCTTTGTATTTTTATAGGGCTATTAGATTAGGTATAATTGTTTTTATTTTGGATAATTTAATTTGTTATTTTTCGTAATTTATTATTTGTTATTTTTTGTAATTAGGTTTTTTTTTCTTTAGTAGTGTTAGTTTTTTTTTAATGTGTATATTAGTTTTTTTAATTGGTAGTTATTTTAATTTTAGTATAATAGTAATGTTAGGTTGTTAGATTAAACTTGTTTTTTTTAATTTCACAGGTAAGTTTTTATTTATTTTAAGATAGGGATATTGTAATTTTAATTTAAAGTTATGGGGGTTGTTAGGTTTAGAGGTTAATAGTTTAATTAGATTTTTTGCGATGTCGGTTTAGGGCTTAATAGGTTTATTTAGTGGCGGTGATGTGAGAAGCCAGAGGTTTAGAGGTCAATAACTTTATTTAGTGGCGGCGATGTTGGGGGAACGGCGGAATAGGGGTTAATAGCTTTTATTAGTGGTGGTGATGTCGGGAGCGGCATATTAGGGGTTAATACGTTTTAAATAGTGTTTGCTATAGTGTTATAGTGTTGGCGATGTTGGGGTGCGGGGGAATAGAGGCTAATAACTTTATTATAGTGTTGGCGATGTCGGGGAGTGCAGTTATCCAAATCTCACAATAAAATCTTATCTTAACTCCCACAAATCTAATGGGATTTCCAGGAACACATAATTCAAGTATCTAATGCAAAATATAGCCTTATAATCAAGCAGAGATTTTTACCTTATTAGCAATTAAGCTATTAACCAATACAGCAATAATAAATATTATTTAGCCAACTTTACATACAATTTCTAAGATATATTATAGCAACTTCAAATCAATTTATAAGTATAAAATACAAAATCTCTCTTTTCCACAATGGTCAAATTACTTAATGCTAAATATGATTATTATTAGCTAAAATATCCTGATCTATGCAATGTTAATTTATAAATATAAAATACCTTTAATCTTCAGCTATTTCACTATTTCTATAAAGAATATCTAGCTAGTCTATTAAAAATATCTAAAACAATTGCTATACGTTGCCAGTTACCAATATTTGAGTGTTTCAGTATCCAAAATTTCTCTATTGTCATACATGAAGGAATTTACTATTTTGCAAGCAGGGTAACAGGTCACAGAGTTATATCTCTCTTTCCCCAAGAGAGTGTTCCAGTATGGGGTTCAGAGACTATCCACCAGATACTTGTACAAAAGCAGGCCCAAAACAGTATGTGAGTCTCTGGGTAACAAAGTGAGTCTGTCCCTCCTCCTTGCATAGTGTGGAGTATATTCTCTGACATAGCTCCTCCTTCACTTTAGAATCATTCAATAAGAAAAATTGGGCATGAATTCAGCTCTCATTGGACAATTCACTGATTGGTATCTAGTAACTCCATTTCTTTATAATTGGGTACCTTGGCTGCATTATTTGGACCGACTACAGGGGGCAACAGGAGTTGGAATGTAGTTTTATTAGTAAAATACTTAAACTACAGAAATATATATTTCCTTATATATATTTTTATAAAGTGTCTATTTAAATACTGTACATCTATTATTGCATAGTTCTTCTAAAATATTGAGTCGAATATATGGCCCATCTAATTTAACTGAGTATGTATTTTTAAGACATGGGTATAATTTGATGTCTGTCAATATATATAATACAAATATACATATCTAATGTATTCTCCCAGACAATCCTCTCTCTATAATATATCTCATAGGATGGGTTTAAGAGTCATATTATATTAGGATATTTTTAATTTAATGTTTCCAGTATGCTATTATAAATAGATCATGAAATTTAAATAGCATCATTTCATTCCTTTTTTATATAGTATGTTATATTCTAAGTCATAAACATAAATATAATTAGAAGTTGAATTCTGCTGTAATTAATTATATAGATATATTCATGTTTGATTTATATTCCATTTAATATAAAAATATTCCATACCTGTGGACATTACTTGATAATGTAATTTTGAGTGTATAGAATCATATTTCTGATACTAGTCATAGCACAAATTACATAGGCATTTATCAGTCATATTTATACCCTTGTTGGTACATCAGATGTCTGAAATATAAAGAAATGCTGTTGGTCAAACATTTTAAATCAATACAGTTACTTGTTTAATTCACTTTTAATCCAACACAGTGCACAACATGTGACACATCTCCTAGACTTATATATAATATTCATACCATCTGAGTATATTACTTAAATGAATGCTGTCTAAATATTACCATTTACATTTCAAACCCTCCCATGACTTCAATACAGATGTAAGTCTGGGTTTTGTGTATTGAACTCAGTGTGTATTGATTTGCACTGAAATGTGAATGGTTACATTTACTGGAAGCTTGTGTATATTCATTTATAATCTCAGACTGACCATCCACTCATAACTATAGGGGTTCTATGATCAACTAACGTTATTACCAACTATTCAGGCAGGAAGCTTTTGATGTTATATCTTAGAGTTTGACAAATGTCTGCTTTGAACTCTGAGATGTCTTGACTGGGTTAGTGATGTGTATTGAATATAACTAATGGTCTGAGCCATGAATCTAGTTTCAGGCCCCTTGAATAGATCTGTATTCTGCAATAGTCCGAACATTTCCAAGTTTAATATTTTGTATTCTTAATCTATATCATATATATATATATATATATATATATATATATATATATATATATATATATATATTATATAATGTCACTCACAATTTACTTGACATGAACATTCATTATTGTTTGCATGAATCTAAGTGCAAAATAAGAAACCGCACAATATAAATTCAACTTGACGTGCCCATAGTTAGAAAAGGAACAAGCTAATGTATAAAAAAAACTAAGAAGTAAAAAAAAGTAAATATTCAGAAAAGAACGGAAAAAAGGAAAATACGTAAACAGGTTGCATGAGGGTAAATGAATATAGCGGAGTACAGAGCTTTTGTTAAGTGTTTTTATTTCACAGAGTAACCTTCAGAAATGATAAACAGCAAGGGCCTAAAATGGTTATTGTAACATAGTCCCCATCTGTGCTCTAGTTGAAGTCAACATTTTATATTAATATATGACTAATTATGTTAAACCTTTATTCAGTTCCAAAACAACACTTTGTTTTTTTGCTCCATATAGACATATTATGTATTAAAAAATACTAAAAAAAAAAGACCCTGAGAGATGCATTAGAATATCCAAAATAAATGCTCTGTTTTCAGAAATTGGTGCATAATACAAAACCTTTTATAACTTATTTGTAAACATTTACAGTCATATACAGATAGTTTAAGTGCTACTATACTTAAAAAATACTAATTTGTCCATTACTGCTACAATAAAAAAGGAAATAAAAAATACACATTTATTTTTGTGTGTGTGTGTGTAACACAATGGTTTGCATGAACTGCAAACCAACAGAGCTTTTATTACTTGTTTTAAAAAATGAAAACTTTATTTAAATAGATGCTTTAACATTTTTCAGTACAAAAAATACACTTTTGGAATAATAATAAAAAAAATATATATATATATATATATATATATATATATATATATTTACCAATTTTTTAAATGTGTATATTTTTGTAAACTTTTTAAATTATGGGGAGGCAAATGTGAGTTTAACCCCCCCCCCCCAGCACAAAATGTAGAGAGAATAACTCATTGTGTAGCTCATTAACAAATCTAGACAAGTCTCTCTCTTCCTCTCTCTCCTCTCTCTCTCTCTCCCTCCCTCTCTCTTTCTCTCTCTCTCTCTCCCTCCCTCTCTCTTTCTCTCTCTCTCTCTCTCTCTCTCTCTTTCTTTCTCTCTCTCTCTTCATCTCCTTTTCTCTCTTTCTCTCTTTCTTTCTTTCTCTCTCTCTCTTCATCTCCTTTTCTCTCTCTCTCTCTCTATCTCTCCCTCTCTCTCTCTGATATACACTGATACACATTCACATGCTGTTTGTACAGATCAGATATACACTCACATGCTGTTTGTAATGATATAAACTCACATGCTGTTTGTACAGATACACACTCACATGCTGTTTGTACTGATATAAACTCACATGCTGTTTGTACTGATATAAACTCACATGCTGTTTGTACAGACATACACTCACATGCTGTTTGTACAGATATACACTCACATACTGTTTGTACCGATAGAATATACACTCACATGCTGTTTGTACCGGAATACACTCACATGCTGTTTGTACTGATACACACTCACATGCTGTTTGTACAGATATACACGCACATGCTGTTTGTACCGATATACACTCACATGCTGTTTGTACAGATATACACTCACATGCTGTTTGTACCGATATATAATCACATAATGTTTGTACCGATATACATTCACATGCTGTTTGTACCGTAATACACTCACATGCTTTTTGTACTGATACACACTCACATGCTGTTTGTACCGATATATAATCACATACTGTTTGTACCAATATACATTCACATGCTGTTTGTACCGTAATACACTCACATGCTGTTTGTACCGATATATAATCACATACTGTTTGTACCAATATACATTCACATGCTGTTTCTACCATAATACACTCACATGATGTACAGATAAACACTCACATGCTATTCATACAGATACACACTCACATGCTGCAGTGGCGTCACTAGGGTTGGTGTCACCCGGTGCGGTAAGTTATGGTGTCACCCCCCCTGCAGAAAGCAGACACACACAAAAACACAGGCAAATCACATACAAACACTCAGACACACTTAAAACATACTCAGATGCACACACAAACACTCGGAAACACACTCAGACACACACACAAAAACACTCACACAAAAACTCAGACACACACATACAAAATATGTAAACTGCCCTGCATTAATTATAAAGCTCATGCCTAGAGCTGCTCCCTGACTCAGCAGAGCATCAAATGAAAGATAAATAGAGCACTCTAAAAATAAATCACTAAAGAAAAGTTTTAGGCGCGAACTATGAAAATTCTGCTCTCTGACTCTGTTCCAAGTCTGTCAGTGCACAGCCCTGGGCCGCGTGCCTACAGCTTCTTATGGCCAATCACCTCTGCACTCTGCCCACCCCCAGACCCCCGCCCGCCCGCCCTCCTACCTGTTCAGTGTGCACTTAGTGTACCGTAACCGTAATGGTCTGGTGGGCATCATACGTGGCTCCTTCACTTTAAAGACAGTGTCAAACAGTCATGCGGTCAGGTGCCAGGCATCCCCTCATGATTTGCCAGTTCCCGTTTAGAGAGACATCACAGCAGTGAGTGACTCCACTGCTCCACATGTCACTGAGCAGTGAGCACAGATAGGCAGGCAGGTTTAGGCTAGCAGCGCAACTTTGCAAGCCCCACGGCATGCCCACAACATTCATAGCGAAATTGGGCAGGGGAGAAGCAAAGTACAAACAAGCAAAAGCAGCCGGGAAAACTATTTGTTGAAATTGCAGCACTGGCTCAAGGGGCAAAAAAATTGTGTGTCTACATCTTCCCCAGTCCCACCAATGTTCACAAATGCCAGCCCCTCTAATAAAAAAAAATCTATGCATCTCAACATTGTATTTCTTTGAATGACGCCACTGACATGCTGTTTGTACCGTAATACACTCACATGCTGTACAGATATACACTCACATGCTGTTCGTACAGATATACACTCACATGCTGTTTGTACCGATATATAATCACATACTGTTTGTATTGATAAACATTCACATGCTGTTTATACTGATACACACTCACATGCTGTTTGTACAGATATACACTCACATGCTGTTTGTACAGATATACACTCACATGCTGTAAAGATATACACTCACATACTGTTTATACTGATACACACTCACATGCTGTTTATACTGATACACACTCACATGCTGTACAGATATACACTCACATGCTGTTCGTACAGATACACACTCACATGCTGTTTGTACCAATATATAATCACATACTGTTTGTACTGATATACATTCACATGCTGTTTCTACCGTAATACACTCACATGCTGTACAGATATACACTCACATGCTATTCATACAGATACACACTCACATGCTGTTTGTACCATAATACACTCACATGCTGTACAGATATACACTCACATGCTGTTCGTACAGATATATAATCACATACTGTTTGTATTGATAAACATTCACATGCTGTTTGTACCGTAATACACTCACATGCTGTTTATACTGATACACACTCACATGCTGTTTGTACAGATATACACTCACATGCTGTTTGTACAGATATACACGCATATGCTGTTTGTACCGATATACACTCACATGCTGTTTGTACTGATATACATTCACATGCTGTTTATACTGATACACACTCACATGCTGTTTGTACAGATATACACGCACATGCTGTTTGTACCGATATATAATTACATACTGTTTGTACCGATATACACTCCCATGCTGTTTGTACCGATATATAATTACATACTGTTTGTACCGATATACACTCACATGCTGTTTGTACAGATATACACGCACATGCTGTTTGTACTGATATATAATTACATACTGTTTGTACCGATATACACTCACATGCTGTTTGTACAGATATACACGCATATGCTGTTTGTACCGATATATAATTACATACTGTTTGTACCGATATACACTCACATGCTGTTTATACCGTAATACACTCACATGCTGTTTGTATTGATATACACGCACATGCTGTTTGTACTGATATACACGCACATGCTGTTTGTACCGATAGAATATACACTCACATGCTGTTTATACCGTAATACACTCACATGCTGTTTGTACTGATACACACTCACATGCTGTTTGTACTGATATACACGCACATGCTGTTTGTACTGATATACACTCACATGCTGTTTGTACTGATATACACTCACATGCTGTTTGTACTGATATACACTCACATGCTGTTTGTACAGATATATACTCACATGCTGTTTGTACTGATACACATGCACATGCTGTTTGTACTGATATACACGCACATGCTGTTTGTACCGATAGAATATACACTCACATGCTGTTTATACCGTAATACACTCACATGCTGTTTGTACTGATACACACTCACATGCTGTTTGTACTGATATACACTCACATGCTGTTTGTACTGATACACACTCACATGCTGTTTGTACTGATATACACGCACATCCTGTTTGTACTGATATACACGCACATGCTGTTTATACTGATATACACTCACATGCTGTTTGTACTGATATACACGCACATGCTGTTTGTACTGATACACATGCACATGCTGTTTGTACTGATATACACGCACATGCTGTTTGTACTGATATACACTCACATGCTGTTTGTACTGATATACACTCACATGCTGTTTGTACTGATATACACTCACATGCTGTTTATACTGATACACACTCACATGCTGTTTGTACTGATATACACGCACATGCTGTTTGTACTGATATACACGCACATGCTGTTTATACTGATATACACTCACATGCTGTTTGTACTGATACACACGCACATGCTGTTTATACTGATATACACTCACATGCTGTTTGTACTGATATACACTCACATGCTGTTTGTACAAATATACACTTACATGCTGTTTGTACTGATATACACGCACATGCTGTTTGTACTGATATACACGCACATGCTGTTTATACTGATATACACTCACATGCTGTTTGTACTGATATACACGCACATGCTGTTTGTACAGATATACACGCACATGCTGTTTGTACTGATATACACGCACATGCTGTTTATACTGATATACACTCACATGCTGTTTGTACTGATATACACTCACATGCTGTTTGTACAGATATACATTCACATGCTGTTTATACCGTAATACACTCACATGCTGTTTGTACTGATATACACTCACATGCTGTTTGTACTGATATACACTCACATGCTGTTTGTACAGATATACACGCACATGCTGTTTGTACTGATACACACTCACATGCTGTTTGTACTGATATACACGCACATGCTGTTTGTACTGATATACACTCACATGCTGTTTGTACTGATACACACTCAAAAAGGAAAACAATATACAGAGGTGCAAGATGGAAAAAAACACACAATATTCTGTACAAATGAACTAAGAACTGATACTCTCCTTTAGGTCAGACCGCAGCCTTCTTGCAGTCTCTCCCCTGTGACTGTGTATAGATAGTAGTAGTAGATGGCGCTGGTCTATTGAGTGATTTTCTCTAGTAAGTGAAGAGTAAAAAGGCTTGATGCATATATTGAAGCCAATTAATATGGGTGCAGTATACTGACTCCATAAGATGAATCTTTACAGCTGAAAGGGAACGTAGCGTCAGATGGCAAGAGTCCACAGGTTCCTGGAGTCAAATTCTGAATTTTCAGGTTTATCCAAAAGTGGACTATAAATGAATAGAGACCCAAATGACAAAAGTATCCAGTGTGTAATTGAAAAAAAATGTAGTAACTTACTCCATAAATAAGGAGATTCCAGCTCAGCACAGCAAAACAAGATCTTGACAATCTTTCAACAAAGGATAAGTTTTATTTGCTCAACGCGTTTCAACGTATTACACGTCTTTATCAAGAGCATACATTAAAACAAGTAAAACAGGTAAGTAAAACCAAGTATTGAGTGTGTTTGCTGTGGCTACAGGGCTGGTTTATATACAGGTGAACAATTAGTTCCAATTTCCTGTTGAGCACAGGAAATTGGACTCACAAAAACTTCATAAAATGTTTAATACTATATATATGCATCAATAGTAAACTATTCCTGAGAATAAAAATTAAGAAAAATATATTTTAAAGAAAATCATTAAAAAACCATCAAAGTTTAAAAATAGAGGCTTAGTTTAGTATTGATACGTTATTTAACCAATCAAAACACTTCTTGAATATTTAGACCAATGAACAGACAGTAGTATAAAGTCCTCAATCAAGTAGTCCGTTGTGTAACAGTTCCTTTTCAGGTCCGATATGTGGTCATATGCTTCTCTTGTCCAATCAGAGGACGGCTGTAATCCAAGGGATAAAGCATCAATCCGGAAGAGTCAAAATTCTGTGTACTAATAGAGGGAGTGTCCTGAATGACATCAGACATACATCTCAGCCAATAAAACAAAATAAATAATTCTGAAACAAAAGCAGGAAAAAAGTGACCAGTATTTGCTCTTCAGAATGGATCTGAAACATTTGTGACACACTACATTCATATTTCAAAAAGGGAATCCTTACTGCAAATTTTTTGTTTAAGGAAATTTCATGGTGAGAGCCCACAGATCTAGTAACATGATTATAATAAATATTTTGTTTAAGGAAATTTCATGGTGAGAGCCCACAAATCTAGTAACATGGTTGTGAATAAATATTTTGTTTAAGGAGATTTCATAGTGAGAGCCCACAGATCTAGTAACATGATTATAAATAAATATTTTGTTTAAGGAAATTTTAAATATTGTCTCTAACATAAGAAATAATAAAAATAAATAGATATGTGCAACATTTGAATAGTGAAAATTTAATTGTGCTTATTTACTATAGAAAGTCCCTATACTAATACATTATTATTAATAATTATTAATGAAATTAATAAAAATAAATAAAAATGAATGAAAAAAAAGAAATACAAATGTGATATCTTGAAAGTGAATGTGATGTCTTAAATATTAATTTAATCCTAAAGTATAACATAAGTGTGAATGGTATGTGTGAAGTGTTGATGAGATACCTAAATGTACCTAATAGTTTATGAGTGTAGCATTAATTTAATAATGTGTCAAGAATAGTGTATTAAATTAATAGTAATATATTTGATATGTTAGATAAAGGCTGCTATCCTAATGTCCTTGTTTAGACCCCATTGGTTGTAGGTTCTCATAGTGTGAATCCACCAAAGTTCCCTTCTGTCTAGTTCTTTTTCCAGCTTCCCCCCCCCCTCCAGTGGGTAGACACTCTTTCTATACCCAACCAGAGGAAATGATTTTTGTTGAAATCTTGACAGGAATTACAATGTAGGGGTACACCGTGGTCTTCGTGCTTTTTCTCTATTTTATTGAGATGTTCTAGTATACGTGTTTTTAAAAACCTGGTTGTTTGGCCTAAGTATTGGATCTTACAATTGCACTGTAGAAGGTAAATGACGTTAGTGGTTTTGCATGTTATGAAATGTTTAATAATAAATGTCTGTCCTGTAGTGGATGAAGTAAATGACTTGTGTACCCATTTTGTGTAGTTACAACCCTTACACCGACCACAGGTATAGAAGCCTTGTAGGTTTGCGATGGACAAAGGAATTTTTGGGGTCATGAAGGTGCTAATTTATGTTTGAAATTGTGACCTTTTCGGAATGTAATTTGGGGTTTGGAGGGCATAATTTTATCTAATACTTCATCACTCTTAAACACGTGCCAGTGTTTGTTTATGATGTTTTTAATTTGATTATGTCCTGAATTAAATGTTGTTATAAACCTAGGGAAGGAGCTTTCTTGTGATTGTATACGTTTATGTCCTTTAAGTATCTCCCTTCGATCTAGATTTTTGGCATACTGTCTATCTAGTTCTAATGTCTCTGACTTGTATCCTTTTTGTAAAAATCTTTTTTTTAGCATGATGGACTGTTCCTCATAATCGTCTAATTGGTCACAATTTCATCTGAGGCGTTGAAATTGGCCTTTAGGGATGGCTTTAAGCCAACTGGGGTGGTGTTGGCTGTCGTGTCTGATATATGTGTTAGTATCACATTTTTTAAAATGTGTTTTAGTGTGTCTCTGATGGAAATGGACAGATCTAAAAATGTTGCCTCTGTTTTATGAATTTCAGGGGTAAGTGTAATGTTCATATTATTGCTGTTCAAGTGGGAAATGAAAAGATTTAAGGTTTCTAGGTTTCCATTCCAGATACAAATAACATCATCAATATATCTCCGCCATGTCACCAGGCTCACCCCGAGCACGCCACTGGCCGATACATAAAGATGTTC
This sequence comes from Bombina bombina, assembly GCF_027579735.1. NCBI lineage: Eukaryota > Metazoa > Chordata > Amphibia > Anura > Bombinatoridae > Bombina > Bombina bombina. The sequence continues at coordinate 35,671,135 of NC_069507.1, read as the reverse complement.
AAAATGGTCCATATGCTGTTTGTACCATAATACACTCACATGCTGTACAGATATACACTCACATGCTGTTTGTACCGATATATAATCACATACTGTTTGTACTGATATAAATTCACATGCTGTTTGTACCGTAATACACTCACATGCTGTTTATACTGATACACACTCACATGCTGTTTGTACAGATATACACTCACGTGCTGTTTGTACAGATATACACGCACATGCTGTTTGTACCGCTATACACTCACATGCTGTTTGTACAGATATACACGCACATGCTGTTTGTACAGATATACACGCACATGCTGTTTATACTGATACACACCTCACATGCTGTTTGTACAGATATACACTTACATGCTGTTTGTACAGATATACACTCACATGCTGTTTATACTGATACACACTCACATGGTGTTTGAACAGATATATACTCACATGCTGTTTGTACTGATACACACTCACATGCTGTTTGTAGCGATATACATTCACATGCTGTTTATACCGTAATACACTCACATGCTGTTTGTACCGATATACACTCACATGCTGTTTGTACAGATATACACTCACATGCTGTTTATACTGATACACATTCACATGCTGTTTGTACAGATATACACTCACATGCTGTTTGTACCGATATATAATTACATACTGTTTTTACCGATATACATTCACATGCTGTTTATACCGTAATACACTCACATGCTGTTTGTACTGATATACACTCACATGCTGTTTGTACTGATACACACTCACATGCTGTTTGTACTGATATACACTCACATGCTGTTTGTATTGATATACACTCACATGCTGTTTGTACTGATATACACTCACATGCTGTTTATACTGATACACACTCACATGCTGTTTGTACTGATATACACTCACATGCTGTTTGTACTGATATACATTCACATGCTGTTTGTACTGATATACACTCACATGCTGTTTGTACAGATATACATGCACATGCTGTTTGTACAGATATAGACTCACATGCTGTTTATACTGATACACACTCACATGCTGTTTGTACAGATATACACTCACATGCTGTTTGTACAGATATGCACTCACATGCTATTTGTACAGATATACACTCACATGCTGTTTCTACAGATATACACTCACATGCTGTAAAGATATACACTCACATACTGTTTATACTGATACACACTCACATGCTGTTTATACTGATACACACTCACATGCTGTTTGTACAGATATACACTCACATGCTATTTGTACAGATATACACTCACTTCCTTCTTGTACTGATATACACTCACATGCTGTTTGTACTGATACACACTCACAAGCTTTTTGTACAGATATACACTCACATGCTGTTTGTACTGATACACACTCACATGCTGTTTGTACAGATATACACTCACATGCTGATTGTACTGATACACACTCACATGCTGTTTGTACAGATATACACTCACATGCTGTTTGTACAGGTATACACTCACATGCTGTTTCTACTGATACACACTCACATGCTTTTGTACAGATATACACTCACATGCTGTTTGTACTGATACACACTCACATGCTGTTTGTACAGATATATACTCACATGCTGTTTGTACTGATACACACTCACATGCTATTTGAACAGATATATACTCACACGCTGTTTGTACTGATACACACTCACATGCTGTTTGTACAGATATATACTCACATGCTGTTTGTACTGATACACACTCACATGCTTTTGTACCGTAATACACTCACATGCTGTACAGATATACATTCACATGCTGTTTGTACTGATACACACTCACATGCTGTTTGTACCGATATACCCTCACATGCTGTACAGATATACATTCACATGCTGTTTGTACTAATACACACTCACATGCTGTTTGTACTAATACACACTCACATGCTGTTTGTACCGATATATACTCACATGCTGTACTGATACACACTCACATGCTGTTTGTACCGTATTACACTCACATGCTGTACAGGTATACACTCACATTCTGTTTGTACTGATACACACTCACATTCTGTTTGTACCATATTACACTCACATGCTGTACAGATATACACTCACATGCTGTTTGTACCGATATACACTTACTTCCTGTTTGTACTGATACGCACTCACATGCTGTTTGTACTGATACACACTCACATGCTGTTTGTACTGATACACACTCACATGCTGTTTGTACTGATACACACTCACATGCTGTTTGTACAGATATACACTCACATGCTGTTTGTACTGATACGCACTCACATGCTGTTTGTACTGATACACACTCACATGCTGTTTGTACCTTAATACATTCACATGCTGAACAGATATACATTCACATGCTGTTTGTACAAATATACACTTACATGCTGTTTGTACTGATATACACGCACATGCTGTTTGTACTGATATACACTCACATGCTGTTTGTACTGATATACACGCACATGCTGTTTGTACTGATATACACGCACATGCTGTTTGTACTGATATACACGCACATGCTGTTTGTACTGATATACACTCACATGCTGTTTGTATTGATACACACTCACATGCTGTTTGTACAGATATACACTCACATGCTGTTTGTACTGATACACACTCACATGCTGTTTGTACAGATATACACTCACATGCTGTTTGTACAGATATACACTCACATGCTGTTTGTACTGATACACACTCACATGCTGTTTGTACAGATACACACTCACATGCTGTTTGTACTGATACACACTCACATGCTGTTTGTACAGATATATACTCACATGCTGTTTGTACTGATACACACTCACATGCTGTTTGTACAGATATATACTCACATGCTGTTTGTACTGATACACACTCACATGCTGTTTGTACCGTAATACACTCACATGCTGTACAGATATAAATTCACATGCTGTTTGTACTGATACACACTCACATGCTGTTTGTACCATATTACACTCACATGCTGTACAGATATACATTCACATGCTGTTTGTACTGATACACAGTCACATGCTGTTTGTACCGATATACCCTCACATGCTGTACAGATATACATTCACATGCTGTTCGTACTGATACACACTCACATGCTGTTTGTACCGATATACACTCACATGCTGTACTGATACACACTCACATGCTGTTTGTACCGTATTACACTCACATGCTGTACAGATATACATTTACATGCTGTTTGTACTGATACACACTCACATGCTGTTTGTACCGTATTACACTCACATGCTGTACAGATATACACTCACATGCTGTTTGTACTGATACACACTCACATGCTGTTTGTACCGATATACACTTACTTCCTGTTTGTACTGATACACACTCACATGCTGTTTGTACCTTAATACATTCACACGCTGAACAGATATACATTCACATGCTGTTTGTACAGATATACACTTAAATGTTGTTTGTACTGATATACACGCACATGCTGTTTGTACTGATATACACTCACATGCTGTTTGTACTGATATACACGCACATGCTGTTTGTACTGATATACACTCACATGCTGTTTGTACTGATACACATGCACATGCTGTTTGTACAGATATACACGCACATGCTATTTGTACTGATACACACTCACATGCTGTTTGTACTCATATACACTCACATGCTGTTTGTATAGATATACACTCACATGCTGTTTGTACTGATATACACGCAAATGCTTTTTGTACAGATATACACGCACATGCTGTTTGTACTGATATACACGCACATGCTATTTGTACTGATACACACTCACATGCTGTTTGTACTGATATACACTCACATGCTGTTTGTACAGATATACACGCACATGCTGTTTGTACTGATATACACTCACATGTTGTTTGTACTGATATACACTCACATGCTGTTTGTACAGATATACACTCACATGCTGTTTGTACTGATATACACGCACATGCTGTTTGTACTGATATACACTCACATGCTGTTTGTACTGATATACACGCACATGCTGTTTGTATTGATATACACGCACATGCTGTTTGTACTGATATACACTCACATGCTGTTTGTACTGATACACACGCACATGCTGTTTGTACAGATATACACGCACATGCTGTTTGTACTGATACACACTCACATGCTGTTTGTACTGATATACACGCACATGCTGTTTGTACTGATATACACTCACATGCTGTTTGTACTGATATACACTCACATGCTGTTTGTACTGATATACATGCACATGCTGTTTGTACAGATATACACTCACATGCTGTTTGTACAGATATACACGCACATGCTGTTTGTACCGCTATACACTCACATGCTGTTTGTACAGATATACACGCACATGCTGTTTGTACAGATATACACGCACATGCTGTTTATACTGATACACACCTCACATGCTGTTTGTACAGATATACACTTACATGCTGTTTGTACAGATATACACTCACATGCTGTTTATACTGATACACACTCACATGGTGTTTGAACAGATATATACTCACATGCTGTTTGTACTGATACACACTCACATGCTGTTTGTAGCGATATACATTCACATGCTGTTTATACCGTAATACACTCACATGCTGTTTGTACCGATATACACTCACATGCTGTTTGTACAGATATACACTCACATGCTGTTTATACTGATACACATTCACATGCTGTTTGTACACATATACACTCACATGCTGTTTGTACCGATATATAATTACATACTGTTTTTACCGATATACATTCACATGCTGTTTATACCGTAATACACTCACATGCTGTTTGTACTGATATACACTCACATGCTGTTTGTACTGATACACACTCACATGCTGTTTGTACTGATATACACTCACATGCTGTTTGTATTGATATACACTCACATGCTGTTTGTACTGATATACACTCACATGCTGTTTATACTGATACACACTCACATGCTGTTTGTACTGATATACACTCACATGCTGTTTGTACTGATATACATTCACATGCTGTTTGTACTGATATACACTCACATGCTGTTTGTACAGATATACATGCACATGCTGTTTGTACAGATATAGACTCACATGCTGTTTATACTGATACACACTCACATGCTGTTTGTACAGATATACACTCACATGCTGTTTGTACAGATATGCACTCACATGCTATTTGTACAGATATACACTCACATGCTGTTTCTACAGATATACACTAACATGCTGTAAAGATATACACTCACATACTGTTTATACTGATACACACTCACATGCTGTTTATACTGATACACACTCACATGCTGTTTGTACAGATATACACTCACATGCTATTTGTACAGATATACACTCACTTCCTTCTTGTACTGATATACACTCACATGCTGTTTGTACTGATACACACTCACAAGCTTTTTGTACAGATATACACTCACATGCTGTTTGTACTGATACACACTCACATGCTGTTTGTACAGATATACACTCACATGCTGATTGTACTGATACACACTCACATGCTGTTTGTACAGATATACACTCACATGCTGTTTGTACAGGTATACACTCACATGCTGTTTCTACTGATACACACTCACATGCTTTTGTACAGATATACACTCACATGCTGTTTGTACTGATACACACTCACATGCTGTTTGTACAGATATATACTCACATGCTGTTTGTACTGATACACACTCACATGCTATTTGAACAGATATATACTCACACGCTGTTTGTACTGATACACACTCACATGCTGTTTGTACAGATATATACTCACATGCTGTTTGTACTGATACACACTCACATGCTTTTGTACCGTAATACACTCACATGCTGTACAGATATACATTCACATGCTGTTTGTACTGATACACACTCACATGCTGTTTGTACCGATATACCCTCACATGCTGTACAGATATACATTCACATGCTGTTTGTACTGATACACACTCACATGCTGTTTGTACTAATACACACTCACATGCTGTTTGTACCGATATATACTCACATGCTGTACTGATACACACTCACATGCTGTTTGTACCGTATTACACTCACATGCTGTACAGGTATACATTTACATGCTGTTTGTACTGATACACACTCACATTCTGTTTGTACCATATTACACTCACATGCTGTACAGATATACACTCACATGCTGTTTGTACCGATATACACTTACTTCCTGTTTGTACTGATACGCACTCACATGCTGTTTGTACTGATACACACTCACATGCTGTTTGTACTGATACACACTCACATGCTGTTTGTACTGATACACACTCACATGCTGTTTGTACCGATATACACTTACTTCCTGTTTGTACTGATACGCACTCACATGCTGTTTGTACTGATACACACTCACATGCTGTTTGTACAGATATACACTCACATGCTGTTTGTACTGATACGCACTCACATGCTGTTTGTACTGATACACACTCACATGCTGTTTGTACCTTAATACATTCACATGCTGAACAGATATACATTCACATGCTGTTTGTACAAATATACACTTACATGCTGTTTGTACTGATATACACGCACATGCTGTTTGTACTGATATACACTCACATGCTGTTTGTACTGATATACACGCACATGCTGTTTGTACTGATATACACGCACATGCTGTTTGTACTGATATACACGCACATGCTGTTTGTACTGATATACACTCACATGCTGTTTGTACTGATACACACTCACATGCTGTTTGTACAGATATACACTCACATGCTGTTTGTACTGATACACACTCACATGCTGTTTGTACAGATATACACTCACATGCTGTTTGTACAGGTATACACTCACATGCTGTTTGTACTGATACACACTCACATGCTATTTGTACAGATACACACTCACATGCTGTTTGTACTGATACACACTCACATGCTGTTTGAACAGATATATACTCACATTCTGTTTGTACTGATACACACTCACATGCTGTTTGTACAGATATATACTCACATGCTGTTTGTACTGATACACACTCACATGCTGTTTGTACCGTAATACACTCACATGCTGTACAGATATAAATTCACATGCTGTTTGTACTGATACACACTCACATGCTGTTTGTACCATATTACACTCACATGCTGTACAGATATACATTCACATGCTGTTTGTACTGATACACAGTCACATGCTGTTTGTACCGATATACCCTCACATGCTGTACAGATATACATTCACATGCTGTTCGTACTGATACACACTCACATGCTGTTTGTACCGATATACACTCACATGCTGTTTGTACTGATACACACTCACATGCTGTTTGTACAGATATATACTCACATGCTGTTTGTACTGATACACACTCACATGCTATTTGAACAGATATATACTCACACGCTGTTTGTACTGATACACACTCACATGCTGTTTGTACAGATATATACTCACATGCTGTTTGTACTGATACACACTCACATGCTTTTGTACCGTAATACACTCACATGCTGTACAGATATACATTCACATGCTGTTTGTACTGATACACACTCACATGCTGTTTGTACCGATATACCCTCACATGCTGTACAGATATACATTCACATGCTGTTTGTACTAATACACACTCACATGCTGTTTGTACTAATACACACTCACATGCTGTTTGTACCGATATATACTCACATGCTGTACTGATACACACTCACATGCTGTTTGTACCGTATTACACTCACATGCTGTACAGGTATACATTTACATGCTGTTTGTACTGATACACACTCACATTCTGTTTGTACCATATTACACTCACATGCTGTACAGATATACACTCACATGCTGTTTGTACCGATATACACTTACTTCCTGTTTGTACTGATACGCACTCACATGCTGTTTGTACTGATACACACTCACATGCTGTTTGTACTGATACACACTCACATGCTGTTTGTACTGATACACACTCACATGCTGTTTGTACCGATATACACTTACTTCCTGTTTGTACTGATACGCACTCACATGCTGTTTGTACTGATACACACTCACATGCTGTTTGTACAGATATACACTCACATGCTGTTTGTACTGATACGCACTCACATGCTGTTTGTACTGATACACACTCACATGCTGTTTGTACCTTAATACATTCACATGCTGAACAGATATACATTCACATGCTGTTTGTACAAATATACACTTACATGCTGTTTGTACTGATATACACGCACATGCTGTTTGTACTGATATACACTCACATGCTGTTTGTACTGATATACACGCACATGCTGTTTGTACTGATATACACGCACATGCTGTTTGTACTGATATACACGCACATGCTGTTTGTACTGATATACACTCACATGCTGTTTGTACTGATACACACTCACATGCTGTTTGTACAGATATACACTCACATGCTGTTTGTACTGATACACACTCACATGCTGTTTGTACAGATATACACTCACATGCTGTTTGTACAGGTATACACTCACATGCTGTTTGTACTGATACACACTCACATGCTATTTGTACAGATACACACTCACATGCTGTTTGTACTGATACACACTCACATGCTGTTTGAACAGATATATACTCACATTCTGTTTGTACTGATACACACTCACATGCTGTTTGTACAGATATATACTCACATGCTGTTTGTACTGATACACACTCACATGCTGTTTGTACCGTAATACACTCACATGCTGTACAGATATACATTCACATGCTGTTTGTACTGATACACACTCACATGCTGTTTGTACCATATTACACTCACATGCTGTACAGATATACATTCACATGCTGTTTGTACTGATACACAGTCACATGCTGTTTGTACCGATATACCCTCACATGCTGTACAGATATACATTCACATGCTGTTTGTACTGATACACACTCACATGCTGTTTGTACCGATATACACTCACATGCTGTACTGATACACACTCACATGCTGTTTGTACCGTATTACACTCACATGCTGTACAGATATACATTTACATGCTGTTTGTACTGATACACACTCACATGCTGTTTGTACCGTATTACACTCACATGCTGTACAGATATACACTCACATGCTGTTTGTACTGATACACACTCACATGCTGTTTGTACCGATATACACTTACTTCCTGTTTGTACTGATACACACTCACATGCTGTTTGTACCTTAATACATTCACATGCTGAACAGATATACATTCACATGCTGTTTGTACAGATATACACTTAAATGTTGTTTGTACTGATATACACGCACATGCTGTTTGTACTGATATACACTCACATGCTGTTTGTACTGATATACACGCACATGCTGTTTGTACTGATATACACTCACATGCTGTTTGTACTGATACACATGCACATGCTGTTTGTACAGATATACACGCACATGCTATTTGTACTGATACACACTCACATGCTGTTTGTACTCATATACACTCACATGCTGTTTGTACAGATATACACTCACATGCTGTTTGTACTGATATACACGCACATGCTTTTTGTACAGATATACACGCACATGCTGTTTGTACTGATATACACGCACATGCTATTTGTACTGATACACACTCACATGCTGTTTGTACTGATATACACTCACATGCTGTTTGTACAGATATACACGCACATGCTGTTTGTACTGATATACACTCACATGCTGTTTGTACTGATATACACTCACATGCTGTTTGTACAGATATACACTCACATGCTGTTTGTACTGATATACACGCACATGCTGTTTGTACTGATATACACTCACATGCTGTTTGTACTGATATACACGCACATGCTGTTTGTATTGATATACACGCACATGCTGTTTGTACTGATATACACTCACATGCTGTTTGTACTGATACACACGCACATGCTGTTTGTACAGATATACACGCACATGCTGTTTGTACTGATACACACTCACATGCTATTTGTACTGATATACACGCACATGCTGTTTGTACTGATATACACTCACATGCTGTTTGTACTGATATACACTCACATGCTGTTTGTACTGATATACATGCACATGCTGTTTGTACTGATATACACGCACATGCTGTTTGTACAGATATACACTCACATGCTGTTTGTACTGATATACACGCACATGCTTTTTGTACTGATACACACTCACATGCTGTTTGTACTGATATACACGCACATGCTGTTTGTACTGATATACACTCACGTGCTGTTTGTACTGATATACACGCACATGCTGTTTGTACTGATATACACTCACATGCTGTTTGTACAGATATACACTCACATGCTGTTTGTACTGATATACACGCACATGCTGTTTGTACAGATATACACGCACATGCTGTTTGTACTGATATACACGCACATGCTGTTTGTACTGATATACACTCACATGTTGTTTGTACTGATATACACTCACATGCTGTTTGTACAGATATACACTCACATGCTGTTTGTACTGATATACACGCACATGCTGTTTGTACTGATATACACGCACATGCTGTTTGTACTGATATACACGCACATGCTGTTTGTACTGATATACACGCACATGCTGTTTGTACTGATATACACTCACATGCTGTTTGTACTGATACACACTCACATGCTGTTTGTACAGATATACACTCACATGCTGTTTGTACTGATACACACTCACATGCTGTTTGTACAGATATACACTTACATGCTGTTTGTACAGGTATACACTCACATGCTGTTTGTACTGATACACACTCACATGCTATTTGTACAGATACACACTCACATGCTGTTTGTACTGATACACACTCACATGCTGTTTGAACAGATATATACTCACATTCTGTTTGTACTGATACACACTCACATGCTGTTTGTACAGATATATACTCACATGCTGTTTGTACTGATACACACTCACATGCTGTTTGTACCGTAATACACTCACATGCTGTACAGATATAAATTCACATGCTGTTTATACTGATACACACTCACATGCTGTTTGTACCATATTACACTCACATGCTGTACAGATATACATAAGGGGCAAACCTCCTATTCCGTCTTAAATTAATCTAGACTTACTCAAAATAAATACACAACACATATGTATGTGGGAAAAGACCGGTCACGGTCGCATTTATTAACCTAACCTTTATCACGGCTAAATGCCGCATCAGGCAACTTTCAATTTTATAACTTGTAACAAGTTCAGCAAAAATTGGTGGCGGCATCTACTCCTTATCCTAACCCCTACTGACAGCCGGCCCGGACCCCCCAATCGGGGGACTGCAGCGCAGCACGGGTTGCTTGCGCCCAAAATGGCAGAGAGAGATAGTTGCAGAACTGTAGAGATCTTCAACCAAAGATTAGTAAGGAGGAGGACCCCCCAGGCCGGCACCCGGCAGGCGTCCCTCCCCCATCTAAGGGTGTCACTCAAATCTCTCTCTACCCGCTTCGGGGGACCGAGCCGACCGCCAGCTGGGGCACACAATTCCAGCCCGAGAAGGCACCCACGCCTGACGAGTCGTAAAAACACGCCAATCCGTGGTGGAAACTAAAAATTACAAGACTTGGACTTACCGGGCTGGCTCACATAAACCTACCCGGGCCGCGTCTGACTAAGCCCTAAATTACACTAATATGCCGCATCTCCTCTCTCTGGGCTGGGCGGGTGGGAAGTTCTTCTTGAAGTCTGTGCACTGGAACAAAGAGGCCGGATCTACTGCAACAAGAACCTTTAAAGGTGAGTAGACAACCCCCGCCCCCCTCATTGCAACATTGTTTCACCTAGAACCATCCAGACTTCAAGTCCCTTGCCCCTTAATTTTGCTACAGGCCCACTAGAGGGCCCTCCACTTCCATAAGGGGCAAACCTCCTATTCCGTCTTAAATTAATCTAGACTTACTCAAAATAAATACACAACACATATGTATGTGGGAAAAGACCGGTCACGGTCGCATTTATTAACCTAACCTTTATCACGGCTAAATGCCGCATCAGGCAACTTTCAATTTTATAACTTGTAACAAGTTTAGCAAAAATTGGTGGCGGCATCTACTCCTTATCCTAACCCCTACTGACAGCCGGCCCGGACCCCCCAATCGGGGGACTGCAGCGCAGCACGGGTTGCTTGCGCCCAAAATGGCAGAGAGAGATAGTTGCAGAACTGTAGAGATCTTCAACCAAAGATTAGTAAGGAGGAGGACCCCCCAGGCCGGCACCCGGCAGGCGTCCCTCCCCCATCTAAGGGTGTCACTCAAATCTCTCTCTACCCGCTTCGGGGGACCGAGCCGACCGCCACAAGAGAACAGCTCCCTGCCCTCTTGCCGCCACCACATACACACATAACCAGCATTAACTCAATAACTTACTTAACATGTAACTGACATAAAACACAACTGTCTCAACTTTATAAAACTGATAGCAAACTCCGTCTAATGTCTGCTAGAAAAATGTCAATCCCAGCGTCCGCCAGGTGAACACCGTCTGAACGGTATAATTCCTTCTTGTCGGCTGTAATTGAGTCATGCCGAATCACAAAGCCGCCCAATGCCGTGACCGCTCTCCCTACTTCCCGGTTGACTTTTTTCTTGACATTATATGCCGCCCTTTGTGTCACAATATGTCTCCATCGCAGCCGTGCAACCACGTTGGACCACCCTACTTGCACACCTTGGAGCCAAGCATACACCCATCGCAAATCAGACACCATCTTTCTGATCAGATCCAACACCGGGACAGCACCCAAGTCATTGCCTCCCACATGCAAAATTACAATCTGAGGCTTCCCCCACCTCCTGTGAGCATCCTGAAGGAGTGCTGGCAAATCATCCCAAGCCAATCCCCTGCGGCCCAACCAACGCACATTGGCCCTTGACCACGGAATTCCCAGCTGCTGCCCTTCTGGTAACCTCAACGCCCTGATGGCCGCCCAATGAATAAATGAGTGGCCCACTATCCAAACACGTGATGAAGGGGTATTCCTGCCTGAAAGGACATGACATAAATGCTGAGCAACACTCATACAAATCGCCCACCCCTTCAGAGCTAAGAAGCCCGAGAGAGCTCCCTTCTCACCCCACCCACGTCCTAAAAGCCCATCTGACTAGCGTTGAGTGACCTGTCCTGTTGTTTGTCCCGGCCCCCGTGAATTCTTCACCGGCCGAATATACAACTTATATCTGCCCGACCTCCAGCGACCCAGCCGCTGAATTTCCTTGCCTGAAGACCCACACGCAGCAGCCGACGTCGCAGCCCCAATTCGAAATGAGTGAGACCCTATATTAGCAGGGTCCAACCCAGCCATCTTCGCTGTTCTCGCCAGAACCCTGCGGAACTGGAAGGCAGATAAGGATGACCCATCCTCATGTACGAGAAGCTGCAGCGGACCCGCCGGGCGCACTGCGCAGAACTTATCGAAGTTCCATACTGGGCAACACACCTCCTCCTCTGCCTTGCCCAAGCATAACCATGCTCCTTTTCCCGCTTGGTCCGTTTTAGACCTAGGAATGAGCAACATAAGGCCATTCTCCGCCGGCCGTACATTTTTCCAGAGGATACCGCCAGCGCCCCCAGAACACGATGACGCCACTAGCTCCCCAATCCTAAGTGCCCCTGCAAACGCCAACGCAAATGCCGCGCGGAACAACAAAACTTCATACTCAGAGGAGCATACCTCCCCCAAGCATCCCATCAACGCCCGCAAACGAGAAGGTGTGATGGGCTCCCTGTGGTCAGGAGGGCGAGGGTCAACGCGACCCCATCCCTTCAGTACCTGCCTAACAAGGAATGACCCCGAAAAATCCTGAATGCCAAACGTTCTATTAAAGAACGCCATTGCAGCCAGCCTACTTTGTGCAGCCAATCTAGAGATCCCCTCTTTCCGCAAACTAGCCATCCACTCTAAGACCTGTACCTGTGATGCCTTGTGCACCTCAAACCCTTGATTATCAGCAAAACGTTCCCACACCCTCCAGTGACTCACATAGGTTGTCCATGTCTTAGGCGCCACTGAAGCCCGAATCAAAGGGATAACAGTTTCCCAGCCTCTGCCATCTGCCAAAGAAAAGGAGGGCATGTCAAGCCATTCTGCTCAGCCTGAGGGGCAGCCTGCCTAAATAAATCCCAATTAAACCTAGACAACGCATCTGCAACCACATTGTGGACGCCCGGGACGTGACGTGCCACAAAGCAAATGTTAAGCTGCAAGCAGCGCAGCACCAAGTGCCGAAGGTAAGTGACTACCCTCGGGGAAGAAGCCGATAACCTGTTGATGGCGTAGACAACGCTCATATTATCTGACCAAAAAACTACAGATTTGTTGGCCAGCGCTGGACCCCACAGTTCAATTGCTACTACAATGGGAAACAGCTCCAAAAGCGTCAAGTTCCTGTTAAGGCCAGCTGAAACCCACTCACTAGGCCAAGGAGCGGCGCTCCACGCCCCGTTCAAGTAAGCCCCATATCCATGGCTGCCTGCTGCGTCTGTAAACAGATGCAACGCCTGGTTAGACTTTGGCTCTTCCTGCCCAATACAGACACCATTAAACCGACTTAAAAATTCTTCCCAAACTGCTAAGTCATCCCTCATGTCCTGCGACACTTTAAAACGCCGTGCCCCGACGCGAGGACCCCGTAATTGCTCTTCCAACCGTCTGTTGAAAACCCTACCCATGGGGATAACCCTACCGGCAAAATTCAGCATACCAAGTAGGGATTGCAGATCTCTTTTGGACACCCAATTTGCCCTTTTTACTGTTTCAACGGCCCCCAACAAGCGCACCACTTTGTCGCCTGGAAGCCGACATACCTCAGCCACTGTATCAATTTCTATACCTAGAAATGTGAGACAAGTGCACGGGCCCTGCGTCTTATCTGACGCCAAAGGGACACCAAACCTGCCCATCATGTCATGCATGACCTCCATTAGGACCCTACATTCTGAGGTGTCCGCACGTCCTACCAGAAGAAAGTCATCCAAGTAGTGGGCCACGGCCCCACCACCCGACGCCTTCCATATCACCCAGTGAAGAAACGTACTGAAACTTTCAAATAGGGCACATGACAAAGAGCAACCCATGGGCAAGCAACGGTCCACATAAAATTCCCCTTCAAATTTCATGCCCATTAGCACGAAGGCCGACGGGTGCAAAGGGAGAAGCCTAAACGCTGACTCAATGTCCAGCTTAGCCATCAAAGCCGCATGACCCTTATCTCTGACCAATGCCAGTGCCTCATCAAAGGACTGGTAGTGCACCGAACTAAGCTCGGTGTCAATGGCATCATTCACTGATGCCCCTTTGGGGTAAGACAAGTGGTGTATAAGCCGAAACTTGCCTGAATCCTTCTTTGGTACAACCCCCAAAGGAGACACCACCAGGTCCGAGAGGGGGTTAGCCTTGAAGGGGCCCACAACTCTCCCCAAGGCCAATTCTTTAGCTAACTTATCCCTAACCACACCTGGAAACTCATAGGCTGATTTCAGGTTCCTGTGTAACGAGGAACCCACCACCCGGCCCGACACAGGTATCCTAAACCCATCCGCCAAACCCCGGCGGATTAGTTCGGCTACTCCCCTGTCCGGGTACTGTGCCAGCCACACTGTCATGGCCTCAAGCCTAAGAGGCGTTGGGGCCCTTGTTACCAGAGGCCCCTCTTTGGGACTGTTTGTCTCCGCCAACCTCTCTCTTCTTGTTGCAATCAATTCCTGGGTGTGGGCCGCTGCAGAACTTGCAGATGTGACGAAAGGAGCAATTTGCCCCCCTGTCACACTGCTTGTCCTGAAACTTCCAGCATTCCCGTCCGCCTCTCTTCGGACGCGGGGTGCCAGGCCGCCCAGGGCAGGTCCGCAGGCCCGGTGTCTGGCCCGCTTGCCCTTCCAACCCCAATTTGGACCACAGGTATAAATCCTGCGTCCCAAAGTGGAGCATAGGGTTCCCTACCATCTTTCTACGAAAGGCCATGTCATATTCGCGCCACGCCCCTTCCCTGAACCTGGCATGGACATCATCGATAGTGTCTTCATATTTAAAGAGGTTATGACCTTGCGTCTGCCACTTATCCAAATAGCAGGTTGCGAGGACTCTGAAGCACCTCTGCCATTCTTCATATGTTTCCGGCCTTTGGACCTTCTTAGGGCCCGTGCCATCTGCTGCCCGCTCCTTCGCGCGACATGCTTCAGGTGAGAGTTCAAAGATGTTCACATAGCGACCATCTTGAATCTTTTTCACCACCTTCGCCTTGAGGTGCCCATAAAGGGAGTGAACCAAGCACGGGTAAGTATCACCTTGCGAGGCCACTCTCCTTGTCACTGGCACCCCCAAGGGGGGCTGTAAAACTGCACCCACCCCGGGGACAAACGGAACCAACGCCGAGCCCGACGCTTGCGCTGCCTGGCTCTTCACCTGCGCTGCTACCAGTTTCTTGATCATTCTAAACATCTCCTTCTGGCCCTTACCCACTAACCCCAGGTCCCCATCGCTATCTGAACCTGACTCACTAGAGGGTACCATGTGTTCAGTGTGTGTGGAAGTGCCAAGCAAGTACTCACCACTCGGGGCCAAAGGAGGAGCCGCTCCAGTTCCGCTTTGTGCAGCCGCCGCTGCTGCCATTGGAGGGACAGGTTGAGATCCAGAAAGGGGTTGACCAGCTGAGGATTCTATCCGCACTGCTGCCGAATCACTGCTAACCTGGGAAAACAAAGGAATATGGGGAGTACTCTGTGCGTAGGATGAGACCCCCGAGGGGCCCCCAGCCTCCTCCCCCACACGCCTATGTTCCTTACTACCATCCACAACAGACATCCCAAGCGCAGCAGCCACAGCCTTCCTTATAACTTCTTCATTCACACACCCTGTTTGTGCAATAGCCGCCACCAAAGTCTCCTCACTGTGACCAGCAACCACCCTTTCAGCTCCAGACCTAACCCCAGAGGCACCTTGTCTGCCCTGCGCATTACACCTTACTGTCTGCCTAATCACTGCATTAGGCATGTCTCCCAACACCCCTTGTCTGCCCTGTTCTGAAGGCCTTCCGGTCTCATGCATAGCCGGTGCATTAGGCCTGTCGCGTACTATGCCCTGTCTGGACCGCTCATGCAACGAACCCGTGTCAGGCATATCCCCTGCATTCATTCCCTCAGCAGACCCGACCACTGCAACGTCCTCTCCTCTTGCCTGAGCACCAACATCGGGCATTCTGCTTCTACCCCCTCCCGGGGTCTTAAATGCTGCCTTTCCCCCAGGCCGCCTGCTCCCCCTCCCATCAGGGGCCGCATCCTCCGCCCGGAGTCTCCCCAACTTACTGGGGGCTTCTCCGGAAGAGGATCCGCTCCTGCTGCCAGCACCGCGTTTCCTCCTTGCACGCCCGCGCTCCTCCCCGCTCGATGAGTCACATGGGGAGGACGCGCGTGACGTAAACAAGGAGGCGGAGCCAGCCGGGGACGCGCGACGCGGCCTAGTAGCCCTCTGAGGCCTGTAGGCCGCACCGCTGCCACCCGGGACCTCACCGTCGCCGCCCGCCCCAGCCGCACCAGGGGCGATGTACGCCGCTAGGGACTGGGCCAAGGAGGCCACGGAAGCCAAGGCCTCCGAGGGTAAGCCCCGCAATTGCTGGCATGTGGCCAGCCATGCCTCAACCGCCGAGTCCGTCCTCGGCTCCTGGGGCACCGCTGTGCCATCCTGAATGACCGGGAGCATGGGAGCGGCCGCAGAGTCCACTGCAGGCCGCTGTCCATGCTGCCCGCTACTAGCTGTGGGCCTCCCAACCGCCCCACTACCTGCCGGCCCTTCCGGTTCTGTAGTTCCAGAGAGGGCCCTTACCAAACCCGGGGCATTCAGCTCCTGAGCCCCGGATCCCTGCTGGGCCTCTTGCCTAACAACTCCTCCCTGTAACCCCAGGCTTCTCCTAGCCCCTGGCCTAGCTCCGGCCCCTTTTTTACTAACTGACTGAGCCCTGGGGGTGGGAGGTATAACTCCCTCAGAACCTGATTCTTCTCTTGCTCTTGCAGGGCCTCTCATCCCTGGGACCTCCTTCACCACTTCGGCATATCTCCTTGGAGGAACAGCTCTTCTCTTTGCTCGCCTCATCTTGCTACAGCAACAAAAGTTCTTCTTGAAGTCTGTGCACTGGAACAAAGAGGCCGGATCTACTGCAACAAGAACCTTTAAAGGTGAGTAGACAACCCCCGCCCCCCTCATTGCAACATTGTTTCACCTAGAACCATCCAGACTTCAAGTCCCTTGCCCCTTAATTTTGCTACAGGCCCACTAGAGGGCCCTCCACTTCCATTCACATGCTGTTTGTACTGATACACAGTCACATGCTGTTTGTACCGATATACCCTCACATGCTGTACAGATATACATTCACATGCTGTTCGTACTGATACACACTCACATGCTGTTTGTACCGATATACACTCACATGCTGTACTGATACACACTCACATGCTGTTTGTACCGTATTACACTCACATGCTGTACAGATATACATTTACCTGCTGTTTGTACTGATACACACTCACATGCTGTTTGTACCGTATTACACTCACATGCTGTACAGATATACACTCACATGCTGTTTGTACTGATACACACTCACATGCTGTTTGTACCGATATACACTTACTTCCTGTTTGTACTGATACACACTCACATGCTGTTTGTACCTTAATACATTCACACGCTGAACAGATATACATTCACATGCTGTTTGTACAGATATACACTTAAATGTTGTTTGTACTGATATACACGCACATGCTGTTTGTACTGATATACACTCACATGCTGTTTGTACTGATATACACGCACATGCTGTTTGTACTGATATACACTCACATGCTGTTTGTACTGATACACATGCACATGCTGTTTGTACAGATATACACGCACATGCTATTTGTACTGATACACACTCACATGCTGTTTGTACTCATATACACTCACATGCTGTTTGTATAGATATACACTCACATGCTGTTTGTACTGATATACACGCACATGCTTTTTGTACAGATATACACGCACATGCTGTTTGTACTGATATACACGCACATGCTATTTGTACTGATACACACTCACATGCTGTTTGTACTGATATACACTCACATGTTGTTTGTACTGATATACACTCACATGCTGTTTGTACAGATATACACTCACATGCTGTTTGTACTGATATACACGCACATGCTGTTTGTACTGATATACACTCACATGCTGTTTGTACTGATATACACGCACATGCTGTTTGTATTGATATACACGCACATGCTGTTTGTACTGATATACACTCACATGCTGTTTGTACTGATACACACGCACATGCTGTTTGTACAGATATACACGCACATGCTGTTTGTACTGATACACACTCACATGCTGTTTGTACTGATATACACGCACATGCTGTTTGTACTGATATACACTCACATGCTGTTTGTACTGATATACACTCACATGCTGTTTGTACTGATATACATGCACATGCTGTTTGTACTGATATACACGCACATGCTGTTTGTACAGATATACACTCACATGCTGTTTGTACTGATATACATGCACATGCTTTTTGTACTGATACACACTCACATGCTGTTTGTACTGATATACACGCACATGCTGTTTGTACTGATATACACTCACGTGCTGTTTGTACTGATATACACGCACATGCTGTTTGTACTGATATACACTCACATGCTGTTTGTACAGATATACACTCACATGCTGTTTGTACTGATATACACGCACATGCTGTTTGTACAGATATACACGCACATGCTGTTTGTACTGATATACACGCACATGCTGTTTGTACTGATATACACTCACATGTTGTTTGTACTGATATACACTCACATGCTGTTTGTACAGATATACACTCACATGCTGTTTGTACTGATATACACGCACATGCTGTTTGTACTGATATACACTCACATGCTGTTTGTACTGATATACACTCACATGCTGTTTGTATTGATATACACGCACATGCTGTTTGTACTGATATACACTCACATGCTGTTTGTACTGATACACACGCACATGCTGTTTGTACAGATATACACGCACATGCTGTTTGTACTGATACACACTCACATGCTGTTTGTACTGATATACACTCACATGCTGTTTGTACTGATATACACGCACATGCTGTTTGTACTGATACACACTCACATGCAGTTTGTACTGATATACACGCACATGCTGTTTGTACTGATATACACTCACGTGCTGTTTGTACTGATATACACGCACATGCTGTTTGTACTGATATACACGCACAGGCCCGGACTGGCCATAGGGCATGCCGGGCATTTGCCCGGTGGGCCGCAGGGTACCTAATCCCCGCCCACCAATCGGATCCCTTAGCCCCGCCCACTGCCCGGGCCCCTTAGCTTGCCCACCGCTGGGTCCCTTAGCCACAAGGACAACAATAGACCCCAGGACTGTTAATGTGGCTGTTATAAAATAAATACATTTTTATTTGCTTTCTAATTATGTAATTTTTTTTATTATTAAAAATATATTTAAAAGTCTTTCCCGTGCGCAGGCTGTAATGAAAAGCTGCGCACGGGCTTCTGAAGGAAGAGGGAGGAAGTGGGTGGAGCACATGATGCACCATGTGAGCAGCAGTGTAGGAGTCAGAGAAAAGGCGAGATCGTGTTGTTCCTTCCTATGCAATTATGTGGTAAGAAGCTGATATATTTTATAATACTATTCTAGTATTGCTTATTTATTATGGGTTCCAGCAGGGGTCAGCTCCCACAGAATTGTTTGAAAGCTCAGCTGCAGCAGCTGAGAACAGAGCACTGCACTCGAGTCCTGCATGCTGTCAGTGTGGATCGATCGTGTAGTTAGTTATCTCTCACTGACACCATGCAGGAGTGTAGTGTTCTGTTAGTACATGATCAAATATAGCATGAGGTTTAGCAGTTGGTTATACATAGGCTTACCAGAAGTCCCACTTTTACTGGGATTGTCCCAGTTTGGAGGCGCTGTCCCAGTGTCCCACCCGGTTATTCATTCTGTCCCAGTAGGGTTGCCACCTCCGGTTTCAAATCATGTGTCCGGTTTTCAGACCAGTTGAAACCCGGACACAATATTTAAAATGACTGGACTGTGGCTCTCCAGCATAGTTGGATGCTGATATTTTGTTACATACATCCCTGCTTAGCTTAACGTTCGTGTCCTTCAAAGTTTACATTTAGTAATACAGGCTGAGTGAGCAGCGTAGGGTTTTTAATTTTGTAGTACTACTTGTTTATTTTTCTAAGAATTTAACCCCCCCCCCAACCCTTGGTGACATCACCGGTAATACACGTTTAAGGGAATCATATGGGTATGATCAGGAAGTGCAGACAGGTAGTATTTTTGGCATGCATCTTGCTTTACTTCATGCAGGATAGCATTTTGGCTGTAATCTTCGTGCATTATGGTATAGAGTAGCCTCTTAAACAGCTTTAGCAGGTACGTGTTTCTTTTTTACTTTCATTCAATGTTGTATTTATGCCTTATCAGTATTTGGCTCTGTTACTTAAAGGGCTACTAAACTCACATTTGTTCTTTTGTAATTCAGAAAGAGCATGCAATTATAAGCAACTTTCTAATTTACTCCTATTATCAAATTTTCTTCGTTCACTTGCTATCTTTATTTGAAAAAGAAGGCATCTAAGCTTCTTTTCTGGTTTAGAACTCTGGACAGCACTTTTTTATTAGTGGATGAATTTATCCACCAATCAGCAAGAACAACCCAGGTTGTTCACCAAAAATGGGCTGGCATCTAAACTTACATTCTTGCATTTCAAATAAAGATACCAAGAGAATGAAGAACATTTGATAATAGGAGTAAATTAGAAAGAAGAGGAGTAAATTGAATTACGAAAGAAAACATTTGGGTTCAGTGTCCCTTTAATTAGACACATAAAACACATATTACACTGCAGATATTAAATTGTGTGATTTATACTCTTTTCACTATTTTATGAAATTGATAATTATGCTTGATGTTTGGTATTATTTAGAATCTTAGATTTAGATGAATGATTTATTTGCTCATGTTGTGTATGGGTTGCGATGACAACATAATGGTGCCTTTTTCACTAGGGGGTGGTGATATGGTCTATTTAAACTGTGTGATTCCCTTGTTGTTTGACTGAGGAAGGGTACAGTATCCACAAAACATTATGCATATAAAAGCTACTACTTTAAAAGGACCAGTAATCGCCACGCCCCCTTGACCACACCCCCACTGGCACTGCACAAGGTGGTCCCAGTTTCACCTCTAAAAATTATGGTAAGTCTAGTTATACACAATCCACACATGTACTGTTTTACACTGACTTCAGAGCATAAACCTCATGTACAGAAAAAAAAACAGTGTGGGGGGGAAAGTAGCAGTTTTATTTATTTAGAAATATTCCTTTTGTTGTCAGCTATAAAGTTTGCTTCAAGCAGTCACAATACTAGTTGCAGACTGGGGGAGGAGGTTCCCCTTGTAACAAAAGTCAGTCCGTTTTTTCAGGTCTTCATATAAGCAGATGTGCAGGCAGTGAAGTTTGCTTTCTGTGCTAAGAGCAGCTGCATTGTATCAGCAATTAATGTAACCTAAAGTGCTGCTTATCTAACAGTGTAAAAACAAATCTTACTGCCTGCAGATCTGTTCACTTGTACACTGCTCTTCAGGCTGCTCCTATGAAAAATTGCAGGGTAGTTATTTTTGGTTTCCAAAGGATGCCTTTCTGGGGTATACATATTCTAAAAACATGATTTTAAAACATAACAGAGTTGCTGCTCTTGATTCAGTTATAGACACACAAGCAAGGAAATGATGATAAATATATATATATATATATATATATATATATATATATATATATATATTTATTTATATACATATATATATATATATATATATATATACATACATACATACATGTGTGTATGTATATATATATATATATATATATATATATATATATATATATATATATTAAAGAATCAGAATATATCTAACCAGTTCCTTTTTTGTGTGTGTGGGGCTGTGTTTTGTTTTTGTTTTTTAAAACCATCTTATGTGTTTGTGTTTTTATGTGTGTATTTCTGTATATGTGTGTATGTATGTATATATATGTGTATATATATATATATATATATATATATATATATATATCTCAAAATGCTTATACTTTCCATTTCAATTTTCCTGAAAATAGTCACATGATTTTATTAAACCACTTCCTATCCCTTCCCAACACATATCACACTTTTGCTGGCATATTAACACACGCACACACATATACATATATATATATATATATATATATATATATATGTGTGTGCGTGTGTTAATATGTTTCTGTACTTAAAGGGACAGTCTAGGCCAAAATAAACTTTCATGATTCAGATAGAGCATGTCATTTTAAACAATTTTCCAATTAACTTTTATCACCAATTTTGCTTTGTTCTCTTGGTATTCTTAGTTGAAAGCTTAACCTAGGAGATTCATATGCTAATTTCTTAAACCTTGAAGGCCACCTCTTTTCAGAATGCATTTTAACAGTTGTTCACCACTAGAGGGTGTTAGTTAATGTATTTCATATAGATAACACTGTGTTCATGCACATGAAGTTATCTGGGAGCAGGCACTAATTGGCTAAACTTCAAGTGTGTCAAAAGAACTGAAATAAAGGGGCAGTTTGCAGAGGCTTAGATACAAGATAATCACAGAGGTTAAAAGTATATTAATATAACTGTGTTGGTTATGCAAAACTGGGGAATGGGTAATAAAGGGATTATCTATCTTTTAAAACAATAAAAATTCTGGTGTAGACTGTCCCTTTAAGTGCTCCATAACCAGTTCCTTTTTTGTGTGTGTGGGGCTGTGTTTTGTTTTTGTTTTTTAAAACCATCTTATGTGTTTGTGTTTTATGTATGTGTGTATTTCTGTATGTATGGGTTAGCATGTAAGTGGACATGTCACATACTGATTGTCATTATAAGTCACTTACATGTCACTTACTGATATATTCTGCTGATACTGTCATGAGTCACTCACATGTCACATACTGATATATTCTGATTCTTTAATTTCAGCATGTATGACTCATAATAATGCAATTGTTTTTGCTGCCTTGGATGATCATCATTAATTTATTGAAGTCTTGAAGAGATTAATGATGATCATCCAAGGCAGCAAAAACAATTGAAGAGATCAGATTCATCATGCTATAGCTATATGTGTTATTAAGTGGCATAATACGTTGTGCCATATATCTGTGTGCTATAATGTGACATATACTTTGAGCCCATATATCTGTGTTATAATGTGACATTTACTTTGTATAATTGTGCCATATATCTGTGTGTTATAATGTGACATATACTTTGTGGAATTGTGCCCTAAAGCTGTGTGTTATGTGACATATACTTTATGGAATTGTGCCCTATAGCTGTGTGTTATGTGACATATACTTTATGGAATTGTGCCCTATAGCTGTGTGTTATGTGACATATACTTTATGGAATTGTGCCCTATAGCTGTGTGTTATCTGACATATACTTTATGGAATTGTGCCCTAAAGCTGTGTGTTATGTGACATATACTTTATGGAATTGTGCCCTATAGCTGTGTGTTATGTGACATATACTTTGCGGAATTGTGCCCTATAGCTGTGTGTTATGTGACATATACTTGTAGAATTGTGCCCTATAGCTGTGTGTTATGTGACATATACTTTATGGAATTGTGCCCTATAGCTGTGTGTTATGTGACATATACTTTATGGAATTGTGCCCTATAGCTGTGTGTTATGTGACATATACTTTATGGAATTGTGGCCTATAGCTGTGTGTTATGTGACATATACTTTATGGAATTGTGCCCTATAGCTGTGTGTTATGTGACATATACTTTGCGGAATTGTGCCCTATAGCTGTGTGTTATGTGACATATACTTGTAGAATTGTGCCCTATAGCTGTGTGTTATGTGACATATACTTTGTGGAATTGTGCCCTAAAGCTACAACTAAATGTGCGTTATCTTATGTGACGTGTACTTTGTTCCCTATACATATACTTTGTGCACTATAGCCATAACTAAATGTGTGTTATGTGAGTTGCACTTTGTGACCTATAAATTAGATCAATGATCATCCAACCCAGCAATAAACAATTAGTCCCTGTCAGTATACATACTATACTGATTAACTTTATTTGTTGAATAAGGCTAGCTACAACCACTTTTATTTATTCTGAGTCTGCCATCAGTAATCAGTATGTATACCGATTGAATTGCTTATTGCTGCCTTGGATGATCATTGTCGATCTCTTCTCTAAGTAATATTTATTTTGTTGAATTAGATTAGGTAGCTACAACCAGTTTACAACCAGTTTAATAGATTCTGCTTGGGTTGAGTTGTATAATGCAGATTACTTAGAATACACAGATATGCTGGCTGCTTAATAAATTATTGTGTTGGAAATTTTAAATGTTTTTGTGACTTAAACAAGTAATATACTTGCCATGTTAGGTATACGGTTAAATAAGAAATGGTGAGCTGGGGGGGGGGGGGGGGGAATGGGCCTCTTTGCCCTAAAATGCCCGGGCCTATTTTTGGTCCCAGTCCGGCCCTGTACACGCACATGCTGTTTATACTGATATACACGCACATGCTGTTTGTACTGATACACATGCACATGCTGTTTGTACCGATATACACTCATATGCTGTTTGTACTGATACACGTGCACATGCTGTTTGTACAGATATACACGCACATGCTGTTTGTACTGATACACACTCACATGCTGTTTGTACTGATATACACTCACATGCTGTTTGTACAGATATACACTCATATGCTTTTTGTACTGATATACACGCACATGCTGTTTGTACAGATATGCATTCACATGGTGTTTGTACAGATATACACTCACATGCTGTTTGTACAGATATACACTCACATGCTGTTTGTACTGATACACACTCACATGCTGTTTGTACTGATACACACTCACATGCTGTTTGTACTGATATACACTCACATGCTGTTTGTACTGATACACACTCACATGCTGTTTGTACAGATATACACTCACATGCTGTTTGTACTGATATACACTCACATGCTGTTTGTACAGATATACACTCACATGCTGTTTGTACTGATACACACATATATAATAAATTATATTCTACTAAAAAGCTATCTAAATATGCCTTCTTACTAACATGTAATTTTTTTATTTTTTTTTTGCTTTCCTGATATTCAGCTAGATTACGAGTTTTGCGTTATGAGTGAAAAAGCATTGTTATGCTTCATAACGCTGCTTTTTCCCTAACATCGCTATTACAAGTCTTGTTGGTATAGGTGTACTGCACACCTTTTTGGCCGTCACGCAACGTCAGTACCGCAGTTTTAAAAAAGTCCTTTTTCAATCGGATTCCCATAGCGCCGGTATTACGAGTTTGCCTGGGAGGCCAAAAAGTGAGCGGTACACCCTATAACCACAAGATCTGTACTGCCATCAAAAGTCAGTAGCTATGAGTTTTACGTTACAAATCTGTAGCATAATACTCATAACTAAAGTGTTAAAAAGTACACTAACACCCATAAACTACCTATTAACCCCTAAACCGAGGCCCTCCCGCATCGCAAACACTATAATAAAGTTATTGACCCCTAATCTGCTGCTTCCGACATTTCCGACACTAAATTTTTTATTAAACCCTATTCCGCCGCTCCCGACATCGTTGCCACAATAATAAATCTATTAACCCCTAAACTACCGACCTCCTGCATCACAAAAACACTATTTAAGGATTATTAATCCCTAATCTGCCGTCCGCCCACACCGCCGCTATAATAAACCTATTAACCACTAAACAGCAAGCCCCCCACAACAAAATATACTAAAATAAATTATTAACCCCTAAACCTCTGACCTATCACATCACTAACTCTACATAAATAAATTAAACCCTTAGCCTAACCCTAACATAACCCTAACCCTAAGTCTAACCCTAACCCTAACATAACCCTAACCCTAAGTCTAACCTTAACCCCAAACGTAACCCTAACCCTAACAACCCCTAACTTAAATATAATTAAAATTATTCTAAATAAACCTTACAATTATTACCTAAATAATTCCTATTTAAAACTAAATGCATACTTACCTGTAAAAAAAATACCTAAGCAAGCTACAAAATAACTAATAGTTACATTGTAGCTAGCTTAGGTTTTATTTTTATTTCACAGCTAAGTTTGTATTTATTTTAACTAGGTAGACTAGTTAGTAAATAGTTATTAACTATTTAATAACTACCTAGTTAAAATAAATACAAAGTTACCTGTAAAATAAAACCTAACCTGCCTTACACTAAAAACTAACATTACAATAAAATAAAATAAATTAAATTATTAAAATACAATTTTCTATGTTTGTATTTTTTTTTTACAGGTAAAAAAGTTGATTTCTTTGGGGCAATGCCCCACAAAAGGCCCTTTTAAGGGCAATTGGCAGTTTAGTGTAGGTTAGGGTTTTTTAATTTTGGGGGGTGCTTTTTATTTTGATAGGGCTATTAGATTAGGAGTAATTTGTTTCTATTTTTGATAATGTGTTTTTTTATTTTTGTAATTTAGTGTTTATTTTTTTGTAAGTTAGAAAATTGTATTTTGATAATTTTATTTATTATTATTTTATTTTATTGTAATGTTAGTTTTTAGTGTAAGGCAGGTTAGGTTTTATTTTACAGGTAACTTTGTATTAAGTTTAACTAGGTCGTTATAAAATAGTTAATAACTATTTACTAACTAGTCTCCCTAGTTAAAATAAATACAAACTTAGCTGTGAAATAAAAATAAAACCTAAGATAGATACATTATAACTACTAGTTATATTGTAGCTAGCTTAGTTTTTATTTTACATTTAAGTATGTATTTAGTTTTAAATAGGAATTATTTAGGTAATAATTGTAAGGTTCATTTAGCTTTATTTTAATTATACTTAATTTAGGGCGTGTTAGGGTTAGACTTAGGCTTAGGGTTACGTTAGAGTTATGCTTAGGGTTAGGGTTACGTTAGGGTTAGGGTTAGGTTTAGAGGTTAATATATTTAGTTTTAGTGATGTTGGAGGCCAGAGGTTTAGGGGCTAATAACTTTAGAATAGTGGCGGCAACATTGGGGGAGCAGATTAGGGGTTAATTACTGTAATGTAGGTGGCGACGATGTTAAAGGTGACAGATTAGGGGTTAATAGCTGTATAAAGCTAGGTGGCGGCGATATTGGGATCGGCAGATTAGGGGTTAATAACTGTATGTAGGTGGCGGCAATGTTGAGGGCAGCAGATTAGGGGTGTTTAGACGTGGTTTTTATGTTAGGGTGTAAGTTTTTAGCATAACTTTTTCTTTTCCCATTTACATCAATGGGGCTGCATTATGGAGCTTTTGTTTCTACGATCGCAGGTGTTAGGCTTCTTTTTTGTCAGCTCTCCCCATTGATGTCTATGGGGAAATCGTGCACGAGCATGTCAAAGCAGCGCTTGTATTTGGGTGCGGTATAGAGCTCAACACCACCACATCGCCCGCACAAGCCTGCTTTTTGTAAACCTGTAATAGCAGCGCTATAGGGAGATGAAATAGAGCCACTTTTGTGGCGGTCGTTAATTTCCCTATAGCTCTGAAAACTCGTAATCTAGCTGATTGTTTCTAATTATTTTCTACCTACCTGGTTTAGTAAAAGTCTGCAGACTGTAGCATCCCAGGGGAAAACAGAGTCAAGGAACACCATATTGATGCAAAAATTATCAAACGGTGTGACAGAATCCTGCCCTTTCATATTTTCTTCTCTAAAGGCATTGACCTAACTACTCTAATTATGATTATGTTATAATCAACTTTTTATCTTTAAATCGACACCTTATTGTGCTGAACCAAAAAATATTCTGTATTATATTAACACACAAACTAGATATTCTCAAAGGTGTTTTCCTATTCAGGTAAAACTAGGGGTATGGGTTGGCTGAACATTGTGCTTTCTTTTGTTCTCAAAAAAATATGACTATCTTTACATGCATATCTATATAGGCTGTGCTCTTTGATTAAAGCACATTAAAGCCTTGTTTCTATATACAGTACACTGTATATATTAGCTAATAATAATTTAATTGAAAAGTATCTGCAGAAAAACCAAACAAACCAACATGTTTTATAAGCATTCAAAATGGTCACTTTGATAGCAGAATATGTAGGTTTTTAAAGTCCTGGACACACCCTTTGAAACGACATGTTTGTGTATTCATCTTATTTCCTTTTCTTTTTTTTTCTTTTTTTTTTTTAAGGTTCAATACAAATCTCACAAAAGTTGAGAATCAAAACATACAAGCCCAAACTGAACTTCAAGGATACAGCATTTTCAGCCGATACAACAGATAATCAAGAATCTGACAATTATACATGGCCTTTATATTCATTGTTCCCTTGAACCTCTTATCAATGTACAAAGAAGATCTCTAACATAGGAAGATCATTACTGGGTGGAGCTAGTAAGAATCAAAAATGATGAACCTCAATTTTTCAGCTATTTTCTGTTAGTTTAGAATTATTATGAAAAAGTTATAGAACAGAGAATAGGACAATGAACTCAAAGATGTAGAGAACAAATGAAAGTCTGCTTATTGGTCTTATCTGTTTTATCGGTCAGTAGAGCCAGCTAGATAGTGGGATTAGGATAAAGAAGAGGGGAAAGAGAGAAGAAAAAAAAAAGGGGGGATTTTCTCTCCCCCCATCCACCCCCCCCCCCACGAACTCATCTCCACCAGGAAGGGGGTAATGATACATTTTCCCACCCTGCCAATTCAGGCACCAGGCGGCAATAGAATCACTCCTCTTATAGAGCAAGAATTTTGTCTTCTCCAAGTGAGTCCCATGGTTCCCATATTTGGGCATACAGGTCTGTTTGCTGACGTGAGTTATATACAGAACTCTCCATGGATTTAAAATAGGAAATAAGTTATATCAGGGCCTGCCAGATAGGGGGATTAGGTTTCTTCCAATTCCTTGTGATCAGAAGTTTCGCCGCAATCAAGATCGTTATCAGCAGAATGTGCATAGATGCAGAGAGGGGCCGGAGGCCAGTATGTACAAGAGCCACTTCCGGAGACAGGGTCAGCTACAACTTGAAAAAGGCTGTAGCTGACAGCTGAAACGTGTTACAAAATCTGCCCTCAGGACCAACTATCTAACATTCCTACTCAGATTTACAAATGCTTTACCTCAAGCACAAGCAATAAGGATATTGCTGCGGGAGCAATAAGGATATCATTGCAGAACATTGAGGGATATAATTGCAGGAGCAACAAACAGACACCGCTACAGGAGCCAAGAAAGGTTACGTAGCCCTATATCAAAGGAAAGCAAGAGAAACATCCTATCACCTGAACACGGCAGAGAAACTCTCTCTTTTGGCATGTCAGTTAAAAAGGTGAGAAGAAGATTTTCACAGCTGATAAGAACGCACCCAACTTGATATCTGCATATCAGGTATATACAGACTTACATGAAGGTATGATTAACATTCTCTAAAGCCCCGGACAAAAACTTCCAGGACCGCTAATTAATTAAGGTCTAACAAACACTGGATTGACTTTGTGCAATATAGATAGCCAGTGATATAGGAATTTGAGCTATCTTATATGACTTGATCCTCTTCCTACTCTGACAGTTATCCTAAGACTAAATGATATACATTTGTACCTACTCTGACAGTTATCCTAAGACTAAATTACATACATTTGTACCATATGCATATTTTTAAATTTTAACCAACAAATAGATTCTATAGTTACTTATTAAAACGGATCCGTTTAATAATTATATATGTAAAATTGTTTTTTAACACAAACTAATAGATCGTATTTTTAAATTGTATTTTTAAACTGTATTTTATCAATTGGAATAGACGTGTGTATTTTTTGTATTTGTGCATTTTTGTATTATTTATTATTCTTTGTAACTTTAACAATTCTTCAGTAAATACATTTTTAATATATTGAACTTAGAAATAGTATCAATCTCCTTTTTGTTTTAAACATCCCTAACTTAGAACAATACCCACCCCAACAATTGATAAAATAAGAACCAACGATCCATAGAATATTAATTAACGATCCAGTTACTATCTAATTCATAACTTAAATAATATTTGAAGCGAAATTAGGACAACCCAGTATAGAAGATTTAATATCTGTTTATTATCTGTTTACTATAGCATTTTTTCTGATAACCAATAAGAAAACTTTTATGTTTAGTATCTGTTTACTATAGCATTTTTTCTGATAACCAATGAGATTACTTATATATAACACACCTTTAGACTAAGATCTCTTTAAGATACTTGGGCGCACTCAAGATTCCTCCTTTTGCTCTTTAAACCAGTATCACAAACCTGCCCTCCTGATCCCTCTCCACGTGCTGAATCTCACACGCCACTGACTTATGGACCATGATGGCAACGCCTTACATTTTAGTTAGGTGAGAGGTCATCTGACAAGTTTGAAATAAATTTAGAATTCTGTATAAACATAGAACCTTGAGGCCAATGGGTCTCCTGGAGGAAGGCAATTTTTACATTAGTTTTTAATAGGTATCTAAGAAGTAAACTCCTCTTTGTAGGCAAGTTCAATCCCTGAGCTTAAGTGCCATGTTGATTAAGGCAGGGGAGGAGGAGGAGAGGGAGAGAAAAAAAAAGGCCTTTCTCTGCTGCAAAGTATGCGGGGAGAGGTCTTGAAATATCTGCAAGCTGTCAAACTTTGTGGCTTTTAGGGATCCAGAATTAACTGCTCTCAGGAAATTTTCTCGAAAAGTATAGTAGTGTAATCTCACTACCTCATCTCTTGGTTTGTCGTCCGAAAGAGCTCTCGGTCTGACCGCCCGGTGAGCTCTGTCAATTAGAGATTCAGAGTCCTGTAGGGGACCAAGGGCAGATGTGAACACTTCCTGTAGATAGGATTGTAAGTCCTTGGGAGGGACACTCTCAGGAATGCCTCTCAGGTGGACATTCTTACACCTGGAGTGATCTTTCAGGTCTGCTAGCTTTGACGCTAAGGTTGTAATTTGCCCTGCCAGACATTCCAAATATGATAACAGGTTTGCGTGATCCATTGAGAGATTCTCTTGCTTGCGCTCCAGGAAATCAGTACGCTCTCCAATTGAAGCAATATCTCTCCTCAATTCTAAACAGGATTTATCAAACCTTTTGCAGATAGACCCGTGATGAGATGCCAATAGAGATTTTATCTGGTCCATCATATTGTTGTTTGCACCCGCTATATCTGACAGGCTAGCTGGTAAGGACGGAGCGTTGAGGCACCGCTCAGTACTTGGTTCTGAGAGGTTGAATCAGAGAGCTCATCCTCAGGACCATTCTCCACACCCCTCTGGGACTGTTAAAAATACTCTTTTACTGTCCTTTTTGGGCCAGTGAGATCCTTGAGTTTTCGTCTCGAGACCTGCACCATTCTCCTATCTGGGTTGTGTTTTTGTGTGGTAGCGTGGGGAGCAGCAGGTAGACCAAGTATGTAATCTGGGGCAAGGTATGGAGGGGTTATTGCACTTAGAATGCTGTAGTGTTGCTCAGGAGCACCCCATGGGCCCTAGCCCTAAAACATTATCTAGCCTGTGTTCATATTACACCTACACAGACAGTCATTATACAGGGTAACAGCCCCTCATGAAGCCACAAGGCTAGTTGCGGGGGGTATCAGACAGGTTTGGGCAGTCTGCGGGCCTGGTCAGGAAGATCTGGTATAGTGGAAGAGGAGGGTAAATCCGTGCTCAATAAGTCTATCAGATTATATAAATGTTACTTGGGACTTAGTGTCGCACCTCTCTAGTGTAAGAAGGTGTAGGTTCAGGAGAGAAACTCCTCCATAGCCCAAAAAAGTGGAGATATATTGCTGGTCACTAGTTACATTGCCCCTAGGTGAGGTTCACCCAAAAAAACGTGACTTTTCATGTTAAGAAAATATTAATTATGTCCCACCATCTAATTGAGCTGCTTCGAGTGAAAGATTGCCGCTTTAAGTGTGGAGTTCCACCTAAGGTGTTTATTGGGCTGACTGTCCTGTCTTAACTGTTATTACTGGGAGATGGAATATCTTTCTCTCTGTTGCTGTGTATCTATCTGTTACTGGCCCCCTTAACTGCTTAAGGCTGGTACGTGAAAAGGCCTTAGGCCTCTCGACTCACCGGGTCTCCTTTGAGCTTACAGGCCTCCGGCTCCCTCTGAACCACCACGCCCAGGATATGGTTGAGGCGAAACGCCTGTGGTTAAGGAGATGTGCACCTTGAGAGGGTTAGTGAGCCACACTGCTGGGTATTTCGCTAAGGCCTGGATCCAAGATTGCGGCCGGTCTCACCACGCTACAGTGGTAAGTGTTCCTGGGCTCTAACAGATGACTTCACCCTAGCTGAAGTGGTGTACCGGATAATCCCTGGTGTAGGGGGAAGTCCCTCTGAGACAATTCTGGTTTAGGCAGGTTTTCAAATAAGGCAATTGTCCTCCGTTTGGCTCCCAAAATGGCGGCTTGTCAGCGTGGGTTTTGAGACGCTTATTGCGGTTTGGGCTGCTAGTAGTATCACATCTGCACCAAAGTTCTTCACTTAAAGCTTTATTTCCTGTTACTTGCTGCTCCGGAGCAGAGCCCCGACCCTCCGGAGCACGGAATACTCGTAAGCGCAGATTCAGCAAGGCGGCAGCACGGTCAGGGACTAAGACCTTAGATATCAGCCTGCTGTCCTTTGATCAGGTCCGGAGGTTATTCAGACCACCCCAACAAGTCCTTGGGCAGTTCAGATTACTTTTACAAGTTATATCAGGTAGCTCTATTTAGGGCTTTGATCTATTATTTCTATATTTGAACTGGAGCTCCCTGTGCTAACGTCCATCCTTTTCTATAGCAGTGTTAACAAGAGATATAAATGATGCTAGTAGACTTTGTAGACTGCTCAGTTAGTAGACTTTGTTGAATATTGAGTTAGTAGACTTTGTAGACTGATCAGCTAGTAGACTTTGTAGGCTATTCAATTAGTAGACTTTGTAGACTGTTCAGTTAGTAGACTTTGTAGACTGTTCAATTAGTAGACATTGTAAACTGTTCAGTTAGTAGACTTTGTAGGCACTTCAGTTAGATGACTTTGTAGACTGTTCAGTGAGTAGGCTTTGTAGGCTGTTCAGTTAGTAGACTTTGTGGACTATTCAGTTAGTAGACTTTGTAGGCTGTTCAGTTAGTATACTTTGTAGACTGTTCAGTTAGTAGACTTTGTAGACGGTTCAGTTAGTAGACTTTGTAGACTGATCAGTTAGTAGACTTTGTAGGCTATTCAGTTAGTAGACTTTGTAGGCCATTCAGTTAGTAGACTTGTAGGCTGTTCAGTTAGTAAACTTTGTAGACAATTCAGTTAGTAGAATTTGTAGACTGCTCAGTTATTAGACTTTGTAGGCTGTTCAGTTAGTAGACTTTGTAGACTTTTCAATTTGCAGACTTTGTAGACTGTTCAGCTAGTGGACTTTATAGGCTATTCAGTTGGTATACTCTGTAGACTGTTAAATTAGTAGATTTTACAGGCTGTTCAGTTAGTAGACACACATGAACTAGTACTGTCTATCTGTGAAAAACTGTCAAAATGCACTGAGATAAGAGGCGGCATTCAAGGTCTTAGCAATTAGCATATGAGCCTACCTAGGTTTAGCTCTCAGCAAAGAATACCAAGAGAACAAAGAAAATTGGATAAGTAAATTGAAAAGTTGTATAAAATTGCCCTATCTGAATCATGAAAGTTAAATTTTATCTCGACTGTACTTTTAACTTTAGAGCAGCCACATGAAAAATGACTTCTCAAAACAAATAGCAGGAAAATGTAACTGTAATTCTTAGGATGAAATATTGAAGTGAATTTCAATAAATAGCAATAGGAATATGATCAAATTTTATTTTTTTTAGATTTTGTTTAATTTAAAAATAGTTATAACATCTGAAGACCTTTGAAATAAAAGATTGTTATGCAATTAATTCAAGATCTTTACCTGAGTATGGTCACCCAATAACTGTTATATCTGGTATTCTACACTATGGGCTAGATTACAAGTGGAGAACTAATTTAACATGCGCTCGTAAATGGGCAAATTCACCTTTTTTACTGGTGCAGTTTAAATAACCAGCTATTACAAGTGGCTGGTTAATCATACTGTGAGCTCACTGTAACATTTTGTGCTCCAAAAATTAACCAGAGGTCAGATCTCTGGTTAATTTAAAAAAATGTCCCTCAATTTCCCTGAAAATACAGTGTATTTATATAAATAAATAAATAAATAAATAAATAAATAAATAAATAAATATGAGCATCTTCAATTAAAAAAAAAAAAAATAACTGCACAAAGCAGTTATAAGGAATTAAAGAGAGGGGATAGGGGTGTTAGAAAAAGAAAAATGTCACTGGAAAGTGCCTTTACTTTGCGGCCTTTGCAATGTTTTTACTAAATATATATGTATTTATGTGTTAATATGTATATATACACATATAAACACATGAATATATACATATATATTTAAACTTTGCTGCCCATCGCTGCATGACTTACTGCCTTCACTGTTAGGTTATCTGCCATGACTATCAGCATGAGAACGAGGCTCCCATTGGAGACTATGAAAGCGTGATGACACAATGGCCTCTAGTTATGAAGCTCCGTATTTGCCTGCATTCGCCGGCCCAATATGCTCGCCTAAGCTCACCTAACATCTCCGCCGCGGACCTGAATACATTCGCCCAAGTTATCAAAAAAGCTGTCAAGAAGCGATTAGCAGCGGACTGTTGTTAACTGGCAGTCATCGATCTCGCTGCTCATTGGCTTCTTCGCAGCTTTCTTGCTAGCCTGTCACTAAGCACCCACACTAAACTATACTGTTTTATCCCCTAAAACGCCGCACCCGGAGCCCCCCGCACCTAAATAAAGTTATTACCCCCTAAACCGCCGCTCCTGGACACCTCCGCAACTATAATAAAT
The DNA here is from genome assembly GCF_027579735.1 of Bombina bombina. Lineage (NCBI taxonomy): Eukaryota > Metazoa > Chordata > Amphibia > Anura > Bombinatoridae > Bombina > Bombina bombina. The sequence goes on along the minus strand of NC_069507.1, from coordinate 35,635,043 downwards.
ATATGAACCCCTAAACCGCCGCTCCCGGACCCCACCGCAACTATAATATATTAACCCCTAAACCGCCGCTCCCGGACCCCGCCGCCACCTACATTATACCTATTAACCCCTAATCTGCTGCCCCCTATACCGCCGCCACCTACCTTAAGTTATTAACCCCTACCCTGCCGATCCCGGACCCCGCTGCAAATAAATTAATTGTTTAACTCCTAAACCGCCGCACCCGGACCCTGCCGCCACCTACATTACATTTATTAACCCCTATCCTGCCCCCCCTATACCGCCACTCCCTACAATACATTGATTAACCCCTAATCTACCCCCCTACACCGCCGCCAATATATTAAATGAATTAACCCCAAAACCTAAGTCTAACCCTAACCCTAACACCCCCCTAACTTAAATATTATTTAAATGAATCTAAATAAATATTACTATAATAAAATACATTATTCCTATTTAAAACTAAATACTTACCTTTAAAATAAACCCTAAGATAGCTACAATATAATTAATAATTACATTGTAGCTATATTAGGGTTTATTTTTATTTTACAGGCAACTTTGTATTTATTTTAACTAGGTACAAGAGCTATTAAATAGTTATTAACTATTTAATAGCTACCTAGCTAAAATAACTTCAAAATTACCTGTAAAATAAATCCTAACCTAAGCTACAAATACACCTAACACTACACTATAAATAAATTAATTAAATAAATTAACTACAATTATCTATAATAAAATACAATTAAATAAACTAAACTATATTACAAAAAAAAAACAATAAATTACAAAAAATAAAAAAATATTACAAGAAGTTTAATCTAATTACACCTAATCTAAGCCCCCTAATAAAATAAAAAAGGCCCCCAAAATAATAAAATTCCCTATCCTAAACTAAATTACAAATAGTAGTAATCAGCTCTTTTACCAGCCCTTAAAAGGGCCTTTGGCGGGGCATTGCCCCAAAGTAATCAGCTCTTTTACCTGTAAAAAAAAGAAATACAATACCCCCCAACATTACAACCCACCACCCACACACCCCTACTCTAAAACCTACCCGATCCCCCCTTAAATAAACCTAACACTACCCCATTGAAGATCACCCTACTTTGAGCCATCTTCACCCAGCCGGGCACCACTGGTCATCCGATGCAGCAGAAGAGGGCATTCGGACTGTCAGAAGTTTTCATCCGATCGGGGCAGAAGAGGTCCTCCATCCGGCAGAAATCTTCATCCAAGCGGCATCTTCTATCTTCATCCTTCCGGCGATGAGCGGCTCCATCTTGAAGACCTCCAGCGCGGAACAGCCTTCTCGGTCGACAACTACCCGATGAATGGCTGTTCCTTTAAATGATGTCATCCAAGATGGCGTCCCTCAAATTCTGATTGGCTGATAGGATTCAATCAGCCAATTGGAATTAAGGTAGGAAACATCCCATTGGCTGATGTAATCAGCCAATTGGATTGAAGTTCAATCCAATTGGCTGATTGGATCAGCCAATAGAATGCGAGGTCAATTCTATTGGCTGATCCAATCAGCCAATTGGATTGAACTTCAATCCGATTGGCTGATTACATCAGCCAATCCGATTTTTCCTACCTTAATTCTGATTGGCTGATAGAATCCTATCAGCCAATCAGAATTCGAGGGATGCCATCTTGGATGACGTCATTTAAAGGACCAGCTATTCGTCGGGTAGTCGTCGGCCGAGAAGGATGTTCCGTGCCGGAGGTCTCTGCCAGATGGAGGACCTCTTCAGCCCCGATCGGATGAAGACTTCTGCCAGTCCGGATGTCCTCTTCTGCCGCATTGGATGACCAGTGGTGCCCGGCTGGGTTAAGACGGCTCAAGGTAGGGTGATCTTCAATGGGGCAGTGTTAGGTTTATTTAAGGGGGGATCGGGTGGGTTTTAGAGTAGGGGTGTGTGGGTGGTGAGTTGTAATGTTGTGGAGGGTATTGTATTTCTTTTTTTTACAGGTAAAAGAGCTAATTACTTTGGGGCAATGCCCCGCCAAAGGCCCTTTTAAGGGCTGGTAAAAGAGCTGATTACTACTATTTGTAATTTAGTTTAGGATAGGGAATTTTATTATTTTGGGGGGCTTTTTTATTTTATTAGGGGGCTTAGATTAGGTGTAATTACATTAAACTTCTTGTAATATTTTTTTATTTTTTGTAATTTAGTGTTTGTTTGTTTTTGTAATATAGTTTAGTTTATTTAATTGTATTTTATTATAGATAATTGTAGTTAATGTATTTAATTAATTTATTGATAGTGTAGTGTTAGGTGTATTTGTAGCTTAGGTTAGGATTTATTTTACAGGTAATTTTGTAGTTATTTTAGCTAGGTAGCTATAAAATAGTTAATAACTATTTAATAGCTCTTGTACCTAGTTAAAATAAATACAAAGTTGCCTGTTAAATAAAAATAAACCCTAAAATAGCTACAATGTAATTATTAATTATATTGTAGGTATCTAAGGGATTATTTTATAGGTAAGTATTTAGTTTTAAATAGGAATGATTTATTTAATTATAGTAATATTTATTTAGATTAATTTAAATAATATTTAAGTAAGGGGGGTGTAAGGGTTAGACTTAGGTTTTGGGGTTAATTCATTTAATATAGTGGCAGCGATGTAGGGGGGTAGATTAGGGGTTAATCAATGTACTGTAGGTGGCGGTGGTGTAGGGGGGCAGGATAGAGGTTAATAAATGTAATGTAGGTGGCGGCGGGGTCCGGTTGCGGTGGTTTAGGGGTTAAACAATTTTTTGTTTTGTGGTGGGGTCCGGGATCGGCAGGATAGGGGTTAATAACTTTATGTAGGTGGCAGCGGTATAGGGGGTGGCAGATTAGGGGTTAATAGGTATAATGTAGGTGGCGGCAGGGTCCGGGAGTGGCAATTTAGGGGTTCATATATTTATTTAGTTGTGTCGGGGGTCTGGGAGAGGCGGTTTAGGGGTTCATATATTTATTATAGTTGCGCCGGGGTCCGGGAGCGGTGGTTTAGGGGTTAATAAGTATAAAGTAGGGGGGGACAGATTAGTGGTGTTTAGACTCGGGGTACATGTTAGGGTGTTAGGTGCAGACACTTCCCATAGAAACCAATGGGATATCGGGCAGCAGCGAACATGAGCTCTCGCTGCTGTTAGACTCCCATTGATTCCTATGGGATCCGCCGCCTCCAGGACGGCAGATTGAAAACCAGATACGCTGGGCCAGAATAGTGCAGAGCGTACCTGCTAGTTCTTTGATAACTAGCAAAAGTAGTCAGATTGTGCCGAATTTGCGTTCGGAACATCTGTAGTGAAGTAACCATCGATCTGTGTCGGACTGAGTCTGGCGGATCGTATGTTACGTCACTAGATTCTACTTTTGCCGGGCTGTAGGGCTTGATAACTATGGTGATTCAGCCTTGCCACAAATACGCTGTGGAATTCCAACGTATTTGCGGTTGACGGCTTGATAACTAGAGGCCAATGACATCACAATCTGGGCTGCATTTAAGCACTCTGCTGAATAGCATTGACAGTCTGTTGAATCAAATTAGTGAGTCTTTTGTAATTAGTAAAACCTTTAATGCAGCCCAGATCGTGACGTCATCAGTGGGCGGAGCAAGGCAGCTATTTCAAAGTGACCAGAAACAATATTTATTTTAAAATATTTTTTTTACTGTTACTGCTGCATGATATAGAAAGGGTGCAGGAGGCTATTTGCAGCTTAATCTTAATCTGAAGACCTTTGTGATGAAAGATTGTTATGCAATTAATTCTAGATCTTTACCTGAGTATGGTCACTCAATAACTGTTATATCTGGTATTCTACACTATGGGCTAGATTACAAGTGAAGAACTAATTTTACATGCGCTCGTAAATGGGCAAATTCTCCCGTTTACTGGTGCACGTTAAATAACCAGCTATTACAAGTGGCAGGTTTACTCAAAGTAGGTGACAAATAAATACACCCCACAACAAAAAATACTACATCTAGTATTTTGTATGACCTCCATGATTTGTAAGGACAGCACCAGGTTTTCTAGGCATGGAATGAACAAGTTGGCAACATATTACAACATCTATCTTTTTCTATTCTTCAAGAACGACCTCTTTTAGAGCCTGGATGCTGGATGGAGAGTAATGCTTAACTTGTCTCTTTAGAATTCCCCATAGGTGTTCGATTGCGTTTAGATCAGGAGACATACTTGGCCACTGCATCACTTTCACCTTGTTCTTCTTCTGAAATGCAACAGTGGCCTTAGATGTGTATTTTGGATCATTGTCATGTTGGAAAACTACACAACGACCAAGGGCATGTAGTGATGGTAGCATCTTCTCTTTCAATATAGAGCAGTACATCTGTGAATTAATGATACCATCAATGAAATGCAGCTCACCAACACCAGCAGCACTCATGCAGCCCCACAGAAGGACACTGCCACCACCATATTTCACTGTAGGCACTATGCATTTTTTATTGTACCCCTTAACTTTGCAACGCCATACAGTTTTGAAGCCATCAGTTCCAAAAACATTTATCTTGGTCTCATCACTCCAGAGTACAGAGTTCCAGTAGTCTTCTTTTTCAGCATGTGTCGTGGCAAATTCTAGACAGGCTTTTTTGTGCATGTGCTTTAGGAGAGGCTTCCTTCGTGGACAACACCCAAGCATGCCATTCCTCTGCAGTGTCACGGGACACAATCCTCCCAGTTTGGCTTTCTACTTCTTTAGCTAACTGCAGTGAACTTGCATGGCAATTTTCTTCAACCTTTCTCATCAGAAGACGCTCCTGTTGAGGTGTTAACTTCTATGGATGGCCTGGACATCTCTGTGAGATGGTTGCAGTTCCATATTTGTTAAATGTTTGTATCAATTTTGCTACAGTATTCTGACTGATTAGTAAAGGTTTGCTGATCTTCTTGTAGCCTTCACCTTTCTTGTGTAAATAAATTATTTTCTTTCTCAGGCCTTATGACATTTCTCTTCCATGTAGTGCCATTGCTGACAGCATGACATGGGAAGGGGGTTTCTTTGGTAAGTAACGCCCTTTTTATAATCAACTGTCTGCAGGACACCTGTTTAATGAATAATTAGACTCACCTGTAGTTTAATTCTTGTTAATTAGGAATTTGTTGTCAGACATTTAGCTTTGCTTTTACAACTTTCATTGGGGTGTATTTATTTTTGCAACATGGTCTTGAATGAATTTTTTAGAAAAAATACTTTGTTGTGAATGCAAATTAACAAATCTCGGTTGCAATCAATGGCCTGCATTTGTGGGAGTATTTTGTAGTATAGTGTCCCATAGAATATGTTGTTTCTGAAAGGTAAGTAAAGGTTTTCTGACAAATCTGTTGGGGTGTACTCATTTAAACTAAGCACTGTACATATATTTAGACACACACATATATATATATATATATATATATATAGTGTGCCACTTGTAATCTTGCCCAATATGTTTTAAAATCATCTTTTAAAACTATCACTATAATGTGCAATAAAACTCTGCTTAGTATTGTTTTATATCACTCTTCAGTGTGGCTGTAAATGAGAATGTAAGCTGTTTTAAGCAATCAGAAAGCTAGCATAGAACATTTGCAGCATTTTGAAGAAAACCTAGGTTACAGAATTTGCTTTATGCCCTCTCTAGAGAGCATTGGAGACGCACAAATTTTACACAATAGCAAGAGAAGTTTAAGTCCCTTTTTCATAGATAACAGCCACTGCAAAGGTGATAAAATAGACAACACTAAAGAGATATCCCTACACATGTTGCTAAGAATGGGGCAGTTTAAAATGTATTTAAAACATGTAAGCCTAAAAAAACTGCCTAATTGCTCCTATATACGAAGCAAACATGTAAACATTTACATAATGGGCTTTAATATTATTTTATTCCTGCAAACCAGTCCAACCTTAATTATAATGAAGATAATATCCGCTTTTTATAATGTTCAGTTACAGTTTTATTGTATAATATCGCACCCTGCTTGGATAATTAAGCACATTTATTCTGCTTCTATTCTCTTGTGTACAATAATGCTGTTTGCATCAAATTCCTTTGCTTAAAGTCATTCAAGTAGTTCATTCCTTCCCTTATGTGTTAACCTTTAAGGCCCGTGTTAAATTTCATATTCCCTGCATGTGAAATTAGTCATGTCTTTGCATACCATGAATGTGACAGCTTCAGTAATAAAAAAATGTGGCAAGGAAAAAAATTTGCATCGGAACAAAGAGCTTTTTTATGCATGTAAATCAAATTTTGTAGGTGACACAAGACATCAGCTTTAGTACTTATGGGGATTATTAAACCCAAGTGGAGAAATCCAGTATGATAAATTTTATTGTTTTTAAATAGCTTCTCAATAACCATGTAAGTTCTTTAACCCTGTGGCTGCTGAAAATGGTACAAATAACTTGTGGGGAAGTATGTAACAGCCTTATTTAAAAGGACATTAAATACTCTGAGCTTGTGATAAGAAATGTATAATTATGTATAGAAAAACAACTTTGCAATCTTTTATTGTTTATTTTGTGCCCATTTCCTGTCATTTAAATCTGAAAATTGTTGACTTTCGAATTAACCTGTAAAAGGTGTCACAGTGTTGAAATCTAGGACCATTAGGCAATGTTTGTGGGGAATAAAGCAACATGTTCATATCAGCCAATAGAATTTCAGCCAATAGGAAATGTCAGCCAATAGGAATGCAAGGTACCCCATTTTTAAACGGGTACCTTGCATTCAAGCTTTAGTGTACAGCAGTGATTGTATGAAGAGGATCCTCCACGCGGGATGTCCGCGCCACTGCCGGCGATGATGCTCCATGCCTCCACAGCTCCGCATCCACCGGGATGAAGATAGAAGATGACCCCATGATGGATGAAGATGTCGCCACCTGGTTGAAGACTTCTCGTCACCTGCATGAAGATGGATGTCCGGAGTTCAGGAACTGTGATTAGATTTTCTGGGGTTAGTGTTAGGTTTATTTTTAATTTTTTGAGGTGTTTTTTTTTAAGATTAGGGATGAGCTGATTGAAAAAGAGCTGAATGCCCTTTTAAGGGCAATGCCCATACAAATGCCCCTTCAGGTTAGGGGGGGCTTTTGTATAGGGGTATTAGATTAGGTGTAATTTTTATTATTTTGGATAATTTTAGAGTTTTTTAGTTTTTGTAATTTTAGAGTTTTTATTTTTTTGCAATGTAATTTTTTTAATTTTTTTCGTAGTGTTAGGATTTTTTTTATTTGTAATTTAATTTTTTTTTAATTTTTCGCTAATTTTATTGTTTTAAAATAGTAATGTTAGGTTACTTTATATTTTAAACTTAGATTTGTTTTATTTCACAGGTAAGTTTTTATTTATTTAAAGATAGTTATATTGTAAATTTAATTTGAAATTAGGGGGTATTAGGTTTAGGGGTTAATAGTTTTATTTAGTGTGTTGCGATGTGGGGGCTGGCGGTTTAGAGGTTAATAGGTTTATTTTATTAGTAATGATGTGGGGGCCAGGAGTTGTGGGGTTAATAGGTTTATTTTCTAAGTAGGGTTGTGGGGGGCCAGCGGTTTATGGGTTAATAGGTTTATTTAGTGTCAGCTATGTCGCGGGAGTGGCGGATTAGGTGTATTTGGACTAGGGGTTTATGTTAGGGTGTTAGGTTTTAACTTAACTTTCTTTTCCCCATAGACATCAATGGGGTTGCTTTACAGCGATCGCCATTCTGCGATCGCAGGTGTTAGTTTTTTTCTGACACTTTCTCCCCATTGCTGTCTATGGGGGAAAGCATGCATGAGCACGTAAATTCAGGCCTTGGGTTTTCTGCGGTATGGAGCTTAATGCACCATACCGCACAACAAGAGAAGGTTTTTCAGAAACTTGTAATGGCAGCGCTATGGAAAGTGCGATAACGCTTTTCTTTCTTGCGTTATTTACGCACCCGGTATAGCGCAAAACTTGTAATTTTCAACATTATTATTATTATGTAGATGCTTATGAAATCATTAGAAAATTGTTGTTGCAGAATAAGAACACCCACACACATATACAGTGAATATATATAAATATATATATATATATATATATATCAAATATTAGTATTACATTTCAGAAAGCAAAATTATTTTATTTATATTTTTCTGCTAGGGAATTTCACAACACAGAACAGGCACGGCAGCAGGTAAAGTGCCTTTCAAAATGCTATTAAGGGCATCAGAAGAGGAAAAAAGCTTTTCAAAACTCTCAGGTAGATTACAAGTTGTGCGTTCGTGATTTAACACTGAAAAAAATTGTAATTTCAGCGTTAAAACAGTAATGCAGCCATTAGAAGTCTTGTCGCTATAGCTGTACCGCAAGCGTTTTAGTCTGTAACGCAACGCCAGTCCTGCACTCAAAAAATTATGAGTTTTGCGGTGAGGCTAAAAAGCTTGCGTTATACCCTATAACGACACGATCCGTACCGCCATCTGAGAGCAGTAGTTATGAGTTTTACGCAACAAAACTGTTACATAAAACTCATAACTAAAGTGTTACAAAGTACACTAACACCCATAAACAGAGGTCTTCCCGCATCGCAAACCCTAATCTGCTGCTCCCAACATCGCTGCGACTAATAAAATGTATTAACCCCTATTCCGCTGCTCCCCGACATCGTCACCACTATACTAAAGTCATTAACCCCTATTCCCCCACACCCCAACATCGCCCACACTATAATAAATATATTAACCCCTATTCTGCCGCTCCCCGGTATCGCCGCCACTAAATAAAGTTATTAACCCCTAAACCTCTGGCCTCCCACATCACTACCACTAAATAAACCTATTAACCCCTAAACCGCCAGCCCCCCCACATCACAACAACCTAAATTAAACTATTAACCCCTAAACCGAACCCTAAACCTAGCCCTAACCCTAAAACCCCCTAACTTTAACATAATTAAAATAGAGCTAAATTAAATTTAAAATTATTAACTAAATAATACCTATTTAAAACTAAATACATACTTACCTGTGAAATAGAACCTAAGCTAGCTACAATATAGCTAATAGTTATATTGTAGCTAGCTTAGGTTTTATTTTTATTTCACAGGTAAGTTTGTATTTATTTTAACTAAGTAGACTAGTTAGCAAATAGTTATTAACTATTACTACCTAGTTAAAATAAATTCAAACTTATCTGTGAAACAAAACCTAAGTTGCCCTACACTAAAACCTAACATTACAAAAAAAAAAAAAAACGAAATTATCCAAAATAATAAAAACTATTCCTATTCTACCCTGTTTAAAAAAACCAAATAAAAGCACCACAAAAAAAACACCCTAATCTATAATAAACTACCAAGGGCCCTTAAAAGGGCCTTTTGTAGGGCATTGCCCTAAAGAAATCAGCTGTTTTCCTACAAAAGAAAAACAAACACCCCCTAACAGTATACAAACCTCCATCCCCCAAACCCACAAAATAAAAATAAAGTAAAACCTATTCTACCCCTTGCCCTGAAAATGGTATTTGTATGGGCATTGCCCTTAAAAGAGCATTCAGCTCTTTTGCTGCCCATATAAAATAAAAAATGGCTATTCTGAAAAAAAACCACAAAATATAAAACAAATTATCCAAAATAATAACAATTATTCCTATTTTAATATCCATTTAAAAAAAAAAAAAACACTCCAAAATAAAATAAACCTATTATATAATAAACTACCAATAGCCCTTAAAAGGGACTTTTGTAGGACATTGCCCTAAAGAAATCAGCTCTTTTTCTAAACAAAAATACAAAGGCCCACTAACATTAACCCCCCCAAACCCACAAAATAAAAAAAACTATCTAAAAATCCTAATCTACCCATTACCCTGAAAAGGGCATTTGTATGGGTATTGCCCTTAAAATGGCATTCAGCTATTTTTCCTGCCCTTAAAAGGGCATTCAGCTCTTTTAAGAACTGCCCAAACCCTAATTTAAAAATAAAAACACCCCAAAAACCTTAAAAAAACCTAACACTAACTCCTCTTTAGGTACTCACAGTTGCTGAAGTCCCGCTTGAATGATCTTCATCCCGGCGGCTCCATCTTTATCCAGGCAGCTCCATCTTCATCTATCGCGGGACCGGCATCTTCTTCATCCCTGCGGAGGTAGAGCGGTCGATGCGTGGAGGTCCAGGCGAAGGTCCAAGGTGGAGTTCCAATGCAGAGGTCCAGGCGGAAGTCCATCAATCCAACGTGGAGGTCCTCTTCATGCGGTTGTCCTCTGCACACTGAGGATTGAAATGCAAAGTAGCCCTTTTATACTGGGGGTACCATTCAAATCAGCCACTAGGATTTAAGCAGCTCTCATTCTATTGGCTGATTTGAATCAGTCAAAAGAATAAGAGCGCAATTAACCAGAGGACTCTGAGTTCTTAACACATTAACAAAATATTTTGTAATATACTTTTATATAGTCAATTACATTGTTGATTCCACACTCTTAATACATAGGTACACAAGTAAGCTTATGGCTACACTTACGGTATGTCATTAATATTATTTCTTTCTTTTTTTCTTCTTCTTTTTTGACTATTTTATATTCCCCCTGTATACATAAATACACATATTTATACATATTAATTCCATGTTGATATATAACTTTTTGTCAGTATAGTATTTTGGCATCTAAATCACTGAAAAAACATGGCTAATCCAATCAGCATATATATATATATATATATATATATATATATAAACACAAGCAAGAGAGAGAGGAGCGCTAGGACCCTGCATGGTAAGACATACTATAGAGATGCAGCTATAGCAGACCCTCACTGGGGACAGAACAACCAACAGTGAATGAGATACAAAATGTCAACAACAACAAAAAGAGGAGGTCTAGCGCAAAATAAAGATTACGTCAAAACCAAGATTATAAATGTAAAACCAGATCAGATGTGAAGAGCTACCAGAAGTATATATAAATGATATGCAAAGGGTAGGTTGTATGCACAGGGTTAATGTGCTCACAATGGGTGGATGTAACTCCAACAAATCCAACAAATAAGTGGTGGTGTATAAAAGGTATCAAAATGTTCAAAGCATAAAACAGTTTATACAAATGAAAGGCTGTAGAGAGCTATAAAAAGCTGCAAAAAATCCCAAATAAATAAACACACAATGTAGACCAGTGTTTTCCAACTAGTGTGCCGTGAGAGATCCTCAGGTGTGCCGCGGCAGACTGACAACAGTGTGAAATTTTTAAATTTTGCTTGTTTTTTATTCTGGGCCGTTTTTTTATTTTGGGTGAGATGATGACTGAGGGTAACTGCACAGCGGCCTCCCCGACTCGTGTTCACACTTGGAAGGAACCCCCACACACCACAACACGTGCCTAGAGCTGGCTCTACACGCACCACCACGCAACACTTAGTTTGTAGGAGGCATGGCATGACAGCACAGTACAGTGTGTGTGTGTAGTATGTGTGTGTGTGTATATATATATATATATATATATATATATACTGTATTAGGCTGCAATGTGTGATTTTTTAACATTTTGGGATGGTGGTGTGCCGCAGGATTTTTTAATGTAAAAAAGTGTGCCACGGCAAAAAAAAAAGGTTGAAAATCACTGATCTAGATGATACTGAGAGCGTATTTGAAGGCTCTAGCCCTCTTTTTTTGTTGTTGACATTTTGTATCTCATTCACTGTGGGTTGTTCTGTCCCCAGTGAGGGTCTGCTATAGCTGCATCTCTATAGTATAAGTCTTACCATGCAGGATCTTAGCGCTCCTCTCTCTCTTGCTTGTGTTTGTTTTACTATTTTACAGTCCATATGACAAAGCAGTCTGACCCTTTCCATACCTATACTTATATTAATTAGTTAGTAATATATCTCTAACAGTACATTCTAGGGGTTATTTTTTAAGAATTTGGTACCATTTAGATACCTACAGATTTTGGCCAATAATATATTTTACAACTTATTATCTTTTCACTAATAAATAAGACTAACTCTAATGTGGTTTACACTTTTGGGGATTATTTTAACCCTGAACTTTGTCCTAAAAATCTGTCTATTAGTATTGAAGATATCAATGATACAGAAAGCCCTTTTTTAAATCCCAAAGATTTGTTTGATAGATTGGAAAAACTCATTAAAAAGCAGCTGTCACACTGGCACGACAGCACAAATCTTGAAAGATATGTAAAATATTAAATTATCCCTAGAGGTCTAAGGATATCTAAGAGTACCATCTTTGATAGTGAAGATGTGGAATATCAGACCGAATGGGATACAGTCTTAGAAGATAGTTTCTATACTATGTTAAACATCATCACCAGATATAGACAATATAAAGTTAAACAGCTAAGTGCAGAAATTCTGGATCTTAAAAAAACTTTTGAATTACATAAGGATGATGTTTACTAAAAAGAACTATATGAACAATATAAAAGCAGACTTTTAAGATTTGAAGGGACTTTAGAAGCTAAAAAGAAGAAAACATTTCTCAGGGATTTTCATGAATCCAAACAGGATAACTCTGGTACTAACACAGAAATAAATGTTAAGGAAGATGATGATCTTTGGGAAGACATAGGTCCCACTGACAATCAGACCAGGGAGATAAAAAGTACAGCTGACGCCCAATCACTATCACATCATAAGAATACACGTAGATCACGTGCTTTTAACATGAAAACACAGACTCTTTCAACAAATAAACATGGTAATTGGAATTCTAAATCCAGTACACAACACAATGGCCTCTAGTTATCAACGTGTCTACTTTACCTGCCTTCGCCGGCCCAATACGCCCGCCTAAGCTCGCCTACCATCGCCACCGCAGACCTGAAAAATATCGCTAAAGTTATCAATAAATCTGTCAAAAAGCCGCGCACCAAGTACGGGGCGATGAGCAGCGGACTGTGAAAGTTATCACTCATCCGATCTCGCTGCTCTTCGGCTTTTTGACAGCTTTATTGACAAGCTGTCACTAAGCATCCACACTAACTACACTGTTCTACCCCCTATACCGGCGCCCCCGGAGCCCCCCGCAACTAAATAAAGTTAGTAACCCCTAAACCGCCGCTCCCGGACACCGCCGCAACTATAATAAATGTATTAACCCCTAAACCTCCGCTCCCAGAGTCCACCGCCACCTACATTATACCTATTAACCCCTATCTGGCCCCCCCTATACCGCCGCCACCTATAATAAATTTATTAACCCCTATCCTGCCAATTCCGGACTCCGCCGCAGCTAAATAAATTGTTTAACCCCTAAACCGCCGCTCCCGGACCCCGTCGCCACCTATATTAAACTTATTAACCCCTAACCTGCCCCCCCTACACCATTGCCACCTATAATAAATTTATTAACCCCTATCCTGCCCCCCCTACACCGCCGCTACTGTAATAAAATTATTAACCCCTAAACCTAAGTCTAACACTAACCCTAACACCCCCCTAACTTAAATATTAATTAAATAAATCTAAAAAATATTTATCTTATTAACTAAATTAATCCTATTTAAAACTAAATACTTACCTTTAAAATAAACCCTAATATAGCTACAATATAAATAATAATTTTATTGTAGCTATCTTAGGATTTATTTTTATTTTACAGGCAACTTTCAATTTATTTTAACTAGGTACAATAGTTATTAAATAGTTATTAACTATTTAATAGCTACCTAGTTAAAATAAAGAGAAATTTACCTGTAAAATAAAAACTACCCTAAGTTACAGTTACACCTAACACTACACTATACTTAAATAAATTATTCCTATTTAAAACTAAATACTTACCTGTAAAATAAACCCTAAGATAGCTACAATGTAATTAATAATTACATTGTAGCTATTTTAGGATTTATATTTATTTTACAGGTAACTTTGTATTTATTTTAGCTAGTTAGAATAGTTATTAAATAGTTATTGACTATTTAATAACTACCTAGCTAAAAGAAATACAACATTACCTGTAAAATAAATCCTAACCTAAGTTACAATTAAACCTAACACTACACTATCATTAAATTAATTAAATAAATTACCTACAAATAACTACAATTAAATAAACTAACTAAAGTACAAAAAATAAAAAAAAAACTAAGTTACAAAAAATAAAAAAATAAGTTACAAACATTTCAAAAATATTACAACAATTTTAAGCTGCTTACACCTAATCTAAGTCCCCTAATAAAATAACAAAGCCCCCCAAAATAAAAAAATACCCTACCCTATTCTACATTAAAAAGTTACCAGCTCTATTACCTTACCAGCCCTTAAAAGGGCCTTTTGCGGGGCATGCCCCAAAGAAAACAGCTTTTTTGCCTGTAAAATAAAAATACAACCCCCCAACATTAAAACCCACCACCCACATACCCCTACTCTAACCCAAACCCCCTTAAATAAACCTAACACTACCCCCCTGAAGATCATCCTACCTTTAGCCGTCTTCAGCCAGCCGACCCACCGATGGAACTGAAGAAGTCATCATCCAAGGGGCGCTGAAGAAGTCTTCCATCCGATTGAAGTCATCATCCAAGGGGCTCTGAAGAGGTCTTCCATCCGATTGAAGTCTTCATCCAAGCGGCGTCTTCAATCTTCATCCATCCGGAGTGGAGCGGAGCCATCTTCAGACGAGCCGACGCAGAGCCATCCTCTTCTTCCCGATGACTAACGACGAATGACGGTACCTTTAAGTGACGTAATCCAAGATGGCGTCCCTTCAATTCTGATTGGCTGATAGGATTCTATCAGACAATCGGAATTAAGGTAGGAGTTTAGACTCGGGGTACATGTTAGGGTGTTAGGTGCAGACATCTCCAATAGGAATCAATGGGATGTCGGGCAGCAGCGAACATGAACTTTCGCTATGGTCAGACTCCCATTGAATGCTATGGGATCCGCTGCCTCCAGGGCGGCGGTTTGAAAACCAGGTATGCTGGGCCGGAAAAGTGCCGAGCGTACCTGCTAGTTTTTTGATAACTAGCAAAAGTAGTCAGATTGTGCCGAACTTGTGTGCGGAAGATCTGGAGGGACGTAAGAATCGATCTGTGTCAGACAAGATTACACTAATAGGCCCTATATACAGGGACATAAAGAATCAAAAGACCACAGATCCCAGACTTTTTTAGGGGGACACCCGCACATAAAAGATTTCCGACATGCACTAAATTCTATAAGGATTTCACCCACAAAAAATCCACTAAACAAACCCCAAGCAGTAAATCTCAGGCCAGAGTGGGCAAGGGAATTTCCACAATACAACTCAAATCACAAGAAAAGAACTAGAAGAGGAACCAGAGGAGGTAATGTGGTCAAACATAAACACAAAAAGAAAGAAAACAGGGAAAAATGTGCACCATGGGAACTAGTGAAAATCTTTAACTTATCTAGTGCTCCTTTAGGGGACTAGGAACTAGAAGTCCTGAAAAGGGTCTCAATTTTCCCCCCACAAGGGGACCTAATCAATTTGCTTTATTTATTAACTTCTACCAATCCATTAGGAAAATCACTATATAGACACTTTGAAAAAGCAAAAATCAACAGACTTACTGACAGTACGGGTAATAATATTGGCAAACTGACAGATAAAGTCTTAGAAGCCTAAATAGCTCTGGAAGAACTAGAACTTGAAAACCTATATTTTACAAATGGAACCCCAGATAATTCCCAAAGTTCTCAACACTCCAACACACACTCCAACCTCAAACCTAATTCCACATTTCCGGTTCAATCTAAGGGCAATTTTTTCTCTACCTTTAGTGATTTGGTATTGAAAGATCTCAACAAATTATGTGCATCATATAAAATAAAAAAAGATAATTTAAAACTACATGAAAAATAGGTTTTTAATAAACTAAAGGAGAATACTAGTATTGTTATCAGGGAGGCTGATAAGGGCAGAGGAATAATCATCCAAAATAAGGACGACTATTTAAAAGAAGCTTTCCGCCTATTAGAAGATCCTAATACATACTGAACTCTTACTAACGATCCAAGCTTAGTATTTATAAATGAATATATTAGACTTCTGGACGAGGCTAGGGATAAAGGAATACTCAACAAGATGGAATTTAAATATCTAGACAAACAATTCCCACACATTGTAACCTTTTACCACTTGCCCAAAATCCACAAAGACAATCAGATACCCCCAGGAAGACCAATTGTATCAGTAATAAATTCCCTTACATCAGGTCTTTCTGAGTATGTGGACTTCTTTTTAAAACCATTTAAAACCTCTCTCAAATCTTACCTTCGAGATTCTACCCACACTATACAGCTTGTAGAACAGATCAAATGGAATCATTCATTTAATTGGATTTCACTTGATGTGGCTGCCCTGTACACCAGCATTCCACACGAGAAAGGTATATTGTCTATTGGTAAAACTCTAGATGCACATACCTCATTATCAGAAGATCATAAATGTTTCCTTTTAAAAGCCATTAGATTCGTTCTAGAAAAAAAATATTTTCTTTTTAACAATCAATTTCATCTCCAAACCAGTGGTACAGTGATGGGCACCATCATGGTGGAAAGTTACGCAAACTTTTATATGGGTCACTGGGAGTAAAATCATATTTATGAGAATAACCCATTCATTAATAACATTGTCTGGTGGGGCATTGACTACATTATACTAATCTAGGATGGGAATGTCAATCTAATCCCAGGTTTTATAACATACGTCAATGATAATGACATGAATCTTCAATTCACACATAAAATTGAAAAACAGAGTATAGAATTTTTAGACCTTACTCTTTTCTTTAAGGGAGACCAAGTTCTTACTAAAATCTTCCGTAATGACACCGACAGTAATAGTTTTCTCTCAGCAGATAGTGGCCATTATCCTCTATGATAAACAATATCCCTTACAGCCAAGTTCAGCGACTACGACAAAATTGTGCAAAATTAGATGACTATGACAAAGAGTCCTCTCTTTTAAAAGATACATTTGTATCCAAGAAGTACCCAACAAGACTCCTGTATAATTCTATAAAAAGAGCCAGGGATCTGGACCGTGATTTGCTTCTGGAAAAACCTAACCCTGATAACATGACGGAATCTGAACATGTAATTCAGCCTAAATATAAGCTTGGCCTTATTACCACCTACAATGACAACTTATTTGTTTGATTTGTTAGAGTTACATCCACCCATTGTGTGCACATTAACCCTGTGCATACAACCTACCCTTTGCATATCATTTATATATACTTTTGGTAGCTCTCCATATCTGATTTGGTTTTACATTTATAATCTTGATTTTTACATATTCTTTGTTTTGCGCTAGACCTCTTTCTTTTTTTGACATATATATATATATATATATATATGTGTGTGTGTGTGTGTATCTATGGGATTTATGTGTAGTGTGATAGGAGCGCCTAAAGGTGGATTCCTGCTGCTAAAAAAGTTCTTCCCTCAAAGAGAACTAAATGGTGGATAAGAAGAAAAAATGGGGTTTCTGTGTATCTATCTATGGGAAGCATGCAAGCTCTAAGTGTTAGGGTTTTTTTCAGTTTGTGTGCTCAGTTGAATTTACGTGGAAAAGAAGTAAACACGATTGCGATGTCTGAAGTCCTAAAGTTAACAAACGTCAGCTTTCACTCGCACGCAAACCATTTACTTTCAACTTGTAATATGCGTGCTAACCTGTGTGGGTTAAAACTTTACTTCTGCCAGTGTTTGCGCATGAGCGGAAGCGCTAAATTAACTCCCCACTTGTAATCTGGCCCCATTTTAAGGATTAAACACAAAGTTATATGGAAGAAACAAATGCAGTGATAACATGCTGTAACACTTATATGTTTCTTTAAGGTTTATAGGAGGTTTTGTGGATAAATCATTTAAAAAAAAAATCGAAATGATTTGCACGTACAACAATGTTTTTGCTTGAGAATTCTGATGGCTCACTTGGAGTTTTATTAATTTACAAATATGATATAGTCTTTATAAGTTAAGTGGTTTACTTGTCATTATTTACAGTGAAAGGTTAATGCTGCAGTTCTAATAAATTCAACAAGGATATAACTCACTGGTATGCATCTTAAGATGTATTATCTTAGACACTTCCCTTTCTCTCTTTGCATTATACTTCAAATACCTTTGATTATATAGAAAAGAGCAGTGTCCTTTGATGGTCAATATTGAAAGGTCAAATGAATAAGAAATACTAGAAATATTAGCAGGTCTTTTATTTTTTATTTTTTTGGTAAATTGTATTTTAAATGTATAATGTTCCTCTCATTTAATGATAAACAAATGCATGTTAGAAAATGAAAAAGGTAGCTAGATAGATAGACAGACATACAGATAGAATCACATTTACTTTCAACTTGTAATATGAGTGGAAAACCTGACATTTGCAAACAGCTGTGATATACCCCTTGTCTCTTGTGCGTAACTCATAATCTGGCCTATATGTTTTAATAAATATATTCAATTTTTAACATTATTGTTTGAGTGCTGTTTATTGTTCTGTTTCTATTTACTCCTATTTAGTATTTTTTTTCTTCATTTTTTTCTTAGAAGACTAGCAGTTTTAAAAACTATGGGCTAATTTATGAGTGGGGTACTATCTTAACGTGCGCTTATAAAGGGGCAAATTTACAGGTGCACGTTAAATAACTGGTTAATGCTCCCGCGAGCTTGCGGTTTCACCTTGTGCTCACACACAGGTGAGAAAAAAATTAAGGAAGAGGGATGGGGAGCTACACTACAGAAAAAGGGTAGAATGGGGGGGTGGAGGTCCCTAACTAATGATCATCGCCGGAGGGGGGAGGTGTGGGGACCACTAAACTACAGAAAAAATATATATATACAGTATATATGTGTGTGTATAGATACTGACAAAAAGCTGCCTGTACTAAAATTGGCTGCCATTAGTGGGAGAGTTAGAGAGCTATTTTGGGGGATCAGGAAGGTGGGAGGTTTAAGGAGGATCGCTACACTGCTGAAAAAATAAATAAAATAAAATAAATAATTGTAATGAAAAAAAAAAAAAAAAACTAAATTGCATATTGGTAGCCTGTCTGCCAGTACCTAAGATGGTGGTGACCAATAGTGGGTTAGAGAAGGAAGAGAGCTGTTTCAGAAGGATTCGGTAGGGATCAGGTGGTGGGAAGTGACAGGTGGGAGGGTAATCTCTACACTACAGCTAAAATTAACCTTACAAGTTACCGGATTAACCTCTTTGCTGCTGGAATAATAGAAGTGTGGTGTGCAGCTGAAATTAGCGGCATTGTAATTATCAAAAAAACAATGGCAAAGCCATGTATGTCTACTATTTCTAAACAAAGGGGAGCTCAGAGAAGCTTTTACAATCATTTATTTTATAACTGCACAACCGGTATGTAAATATGTTGTATTTTATGCACACACCTAACTTTAATATCAGACTCTTATTTCCATGGACATTATTGGATATTGAAAAGCTAACATCAAGGACATAAAGGGTAAAATGCAGACTGATCTACAGTTACCAGCTTTTCCAGTTCAGAGGTGAAAGACAAAGTTTGGTGAAAACCAGTTGGAAATCTGATCAAACACTGTATGAAAAGAATGTATAAAATAGATACCACAGGATTTACTAAGAAACTTTAGAACCCTTACAAACATTTAGCATTTCAGCACAGGTGGTGTCATAAGCTACAAGGCCTTGATTGTATCTCTGTTCCTACCACCTATAGCCTAAGGAATTGACGTTCTACCCCCACTGATCTAAGGATGTCATCTTGTCTCTGACTGAGGAATTTACAGCTGAGTGTGGGTTGGGCTATGTGAGAGAATGAATGACTATATAAGTTAGTTGCCATTGTATGTAAGGCTAAGCTCTCTCCTCACTCATCTCTTCCCTTCCATCTCTCTCTCTCCCTTTCCACCTTCCCTTTCTTTACATTAGTCAGTAACTTGTTTCTATGTAAATATTTATTTTCTGTCTAATAAAATAATTAATTTCATCAAGCAGCGTCCTGATTTCCTAAGATAAAGGTAATAATAGTGAGGAAACAGTAACTAAACAGTGAGGAAACAGTAACTAAACAGTTTGCAGATTCTACAAAATAATTTTAAAAGTTTGTGTTGGGTTGTATTTAACTAAAGAGAAGGTACTTTACTCTTATTCAGATAGAAATAACACTATAATATATGTTTTTATTAGCGTATAGCTACACGCTGTATGCTTATAACTGGTGTTAAAAAGGTGCTGTGTATCAGGGTATAGGTATAGGTACTTAATTTACAAATTCCAGCTTGAGGACTGGACAGTATACCATAATAAGCACTCTTATCCTTCTGGTGTGGAGGTGTATTAACATGTTTAATTGTTAAAATTACAATCTTTATTAAGTTATTAAAATGGGTAACAATTCCACATTAAAAACAGTTGCAGCAAGTAAGCATGTGTACAATCATAGCCTAATGCCCCTTATTTGTTACTATGTGGTGTTGGACCATAGCCTGCTGTTAGGGAATTATAGAGGATAGTTACTCTATGTCCTTGTACGCATGGTACACATTAAGTTAAGAGATTAATTCAGAAATAACTGATTGTCTCCATATGGATGCAGATCATCCGTAAAATCGGTACATTAAGTAGAGTCTGTAATCATGGTAGTAATAAATTATCCTGCAAGTATTATTGTGGGGTAAACAATCAGTAGCTTTGTGAGGGTTGATGTGATAATGCTAGATGGTGAATTTTAAGTACTGTCTCTTTATATAATACAGTTAGTAAATCGCTCTAGCCAGTTATAAGTGAAACGCCAGTAGTTATACAATTTATGAATCACTAGGGGGTTGATTGAAGTAGAAAGAACATAATAGCAAAATACACATCAAACCCTATAGTGGATGGTGATTCTTAGGGGTCAATTTATTAATGTGCAAGCGGACATGATACGATGTAGCGTATTATGTCCGCTGCACATCGATAAATGCCGACAGCATACGCTGTCAGCATTTATCATTGCACCAGCAGTCTCTTGTGTCTGATGACCGCTGCTTGATAAATACTGACTGCAGGTTCTCTTGTGTCTGATGACCGCTGCTTGATAAATACTGATTGCAGGTTCTCTTGTGTCTGATGACCACTGCTTGATAAATACTGACTGCAGGTTCTCTTGTGTCTGATGACCGCTGCTTGATAAATACTGACTGCAGGTTCTCTTGTGTCTGATGACCGCTGCTTGATAAATACTGACTGCAGGTTCTCTTGTGTCTGATGACCGCTGCTTGATAAATACTGACTGCAGGTTCTCTTGTGTCTGATGACCGCTGCTTGATAAATACTGACTGCAGGTTCTCTAGTGTCTGATGACTGCTGCTTGATAAATATTGACTGCAGGTTCTCTTGTGCCTGATGACAACTGCTTGATAAATACTGAATGCAGGTTCCATTGTGTCTGATGACAACTGCTTGATAAATATTGACTGCAGGTTCTCTTGTGTCTGATGACTGCTGCTTGATAAATACTGACTGCAGGTTCTCTTGTGTCTGATGACAACTGCTTGATAAATACTGACTGCAGGTTCTCTTGTGTCTGATGACCTCTGCCTGAAAAATACTGACTGCAGGTTCTCTTGTGTCTGATGACCGTTGCTTGATAAATACTGACTGCAGGTTCTCTAGTGTCTGATGACTGCTGCTTGATAAATATTGACTGCAGCTTCTCTTGTGCCTGATGACCACTGCTTGATAAATACTGAATGCAGGTTCTCTTGTGTCTGATGACCGCTGCTTGATAAATACTGACTGCAGGTTCTCTTGTGTCTGATGACCACTGCTTGATAAATACTAACTGCAGGTTTTCTTGTGTCTGATGATCGCTGCTTGATAAATATTGACTGCAGGTTCTCTTGTGCCTGATGACAACTGCTTGATAAATACTGAATGCAGGTTCCATTGTGTCTGATGACAACTGCTTGATAAATATTGACTGCAGGTTCTCTTGTGTCTGATGACTGCTGCTTGATAAATACTGACTGCAGGTTCTCTTGTGTCTGATGACAACTGCTTGATAAATACTGACTGCAGGTTCTCTTGTGTCTGATGACCTCTGCCTGAAAAATACTGACTGCAGGTTCTCTTGTGTCTGATGACCGTTGCTTGATAAATACTGACTGCAGGTTCTCTAGTGTCTGATGACTGCTGCTTGATAAATATTGACTGCAGCTTCTCTTGTGCCTGATGACCACTGCTTGATAAATACTGAATGCAGGTTCTCTTGTGTCTGATGACCGCTGCTTGATAAATACTGACTGCAGGTTATCTTGTGTCTGATGACCACTGCTTGATAAATACTAACTGCAGGTTCTCTTGTGTCTGATGATCGCTGCTTGATAAATACTGACTGCAGGTTCTCTTGTGTCTGATGACTGCTGCTTGATAAATACTGACTGCAGGTTCTCTAGTTTCTGATGACCGCTGCTTGATAAATACTGACTGCAGGTTCTCTTGTGTCTGATGACCGCTGCTTGATAAATACTGACTGCAGGTTCTCTTGTGTCTGATGACCGCTGCTTGATAAATACTGATTGCAGGTTCTCTTGTGTCTGATGACCACTGCTTGATAAATACTGACTGCAGGTTCTCTTGTGTCTGATGACCGCTGCTTGATAAATACTGACTGCAGGTTCTCTTGTGTCTGATGACCGCTGCTTGATAAATACTGACTGCAGGTTCTCTTGTGTCTGATGACCGCTGCTTGATAAATACTGACTGCAGGTTCTCTTGTGTCTGATGACCTCTGCCTGAAAAATACTGACTGCATTTTCTCTTGTGTCTGATGACCGCTGCTTGATAAATACTGAATGCAGGTTCCCTTGTGTCTGATGACAACTGCTTGATAAATATTGACTGCAGGTTCTCTTGTGTCTGATGACTGCTGCTTGATAAATACTGACTGCAGGTTCTCTTGTGTCTGATGACAACTGCTTGATAAATACTGACTGCAGGTTCTCTTGTGTCTGATGACTGCTGCTTGATAAATACTGACTGCAGGTTCTCTTGTGTCTGATGACAACTGCTTGATAAATACTGAATGCAGGTTCCCTTGTGTCTGATGACAACTGCTTGATAAATATTGACTGCAGGTTCTCTTGTGTCTGATGACTGCTGCTTGATAAATACTGACTGCAGGTTCTCTTGTGTCTGATGACAACTGCTTGATAAATACTGACTGCAGGTTCTCTTGTGTCTGATGACAACTGCTTGATAAATACTGACTGCAGGTTCTCTTGTGTCTGATGACCGCTGCTTGATAAATACTGACTGCAGGTTATCTTGTGTCTGATGACCACTGCTTGATAAATACTAACTGCAGGTTCTCTTGTGTCTGATGATCGCTGCTTGATAAATACTGACTGCAGGTTCTCTTGTGTCTGATGACTGCTGCTTGATAAATACTGACTGCAGGTTCTCTAGTTTCTGATGACCGCTGCTTGATAAATACTGACTGCAGGTTCTCTTGTGTCTGATGACCGCTGCTTGATAAATACTGACTGCAGGTTCTCTTGTGTCTGATGACCGCTGCTTGATAAATACTGATTGCAGGTTCTCTTGTGTCTGATGACCACTGCTTGATAAATACTGACTGCAGGTTCTCTTGTGTCTGATGACCGCTGCTTGATAAATACTGACTGCAGGTTCTCTTGTGTCTGATGACCGCTGCTTGATAAATACTGACTGCAGGTTCTCTTGTGTCTGATGACCGCTGCTTGATAAATACTGACTGCAGGTTCTCTTGTGTCTGATGACCTCTGCCTGAAAAATACTGACTGCAGGTTCTCTTGTGTCTGATGACCGCTGCTTGATAAATACTGACTGCAGGTTCTCTAGTGCTTGATAAATATTGACTGCAGGTTCTCATGTGCCTGATGACCACTGCTTGATAAATACTGAATGCAGGTTCCCTTGTGTCTGATGACAACTGCTTGATAAATATTGACTGCAGGTTCTCTTGTGTCTGATGACTGCTGCTTGATAAATACTGACTGCAGGTTCTCTTGTGTCTGATGACAACTGCTTGATAAATACTGACTGCAGGTTCTCTTGTGTCTGATGACTGCTGCTTGATAAATACTGACTGCAGGTTCTCTTGTGTCTGATGACAACTGCTTGATAAATACTGAATGCAGGTTCCCTTGTGTCTGATGACAACTGCTTGATAAATACTGACTGCAGATTCTCTAGTGTCTGATGACAACTGCTTGATAAATACTGACTGCAGGTTCTCTTGTGTCTGATGACTGCTGCTTGATAAATACTGACTGCAGGTTCTCTTGTGTCTGATGACCTCTGCCTGATAAATACTGACTGCAGGTTCTCTTGTGTCTGATGACCGCTGCTTGATAAATACTGACTGCAGGTTCTCTTGTGTCTGATGACAACTGCTTGATAAATACTGAATGCAGGTTCCATTGTGTCTGATGACCGCTGCTTGATAAATACTGACTGCAGGTTCTCTAGTGTCTGATGACTGCTGCTTGATAAATATTGACTGCAGGCTCTCTTGTGTCTGATGACCGCTGCTTGATAAATACTGACTGCAGGTTCTCTTGTGTCTGATGACTGCTGCTTGATAAATACTGACTGTAGGTTCTCTTGTGTCTGATGACTGCTGCTTGATAAATACTGACTGCAGGTTCTCTTGTGTCTGATGACCGCTGCTTGATAAATACTGACTGCAGGTTCTCTTGTGTCTGATGACAACTGCTTGATAAATACTGAATGCAGGTTCCATTGTGTCTGATGACCGCTGCTTGATAAATACTGACTGCAGGTTCTCTAGTGTCTGATGACTGCTGCTTGATAAATATTGACTGCAGGTTCTCTTGTGTCTGATGACCGCTGCTTGTTAAATACTGACTGCAGGTTCTCTTGTGTCTGATGACTGCTGCTTGATAAATACTGACTGCAGGTTCTCTTGTGTCTGATGACCGCTGCTTGATAAATACTGACTGCAGGTTCTCTTGTGTCTGATGACCGCTGCTTGATAAATACTGACTGCAGGTTCTCTTGTGTCTGATGACCGCTGCTTGATAAATACTGACTGCAGGTTCTCTTGTGTCTGATGACCTCTGCCTGTTAAATACTGACTGCAGGTTCTCTAGTGTCTGATGACAACTGCTTGATAAATACTGACTGCAGGTTCTCTTGTGTCTGATGACCTCTGCCTGTTAAATACTGAATGCAGGTTCTCCTGTGTCTGATGACCGTTACTTGATAAATACTGACTGCAGGTTCTCTTGTGTCTGATGAACGCTGCTTGATAAATACTGACTGCAGGTTCTCTTGTGTCTGATGACTGCTGCTTGATAAATACCAACTGCAGGTTCTCTTGTGTCTGATGACTGCTGCTTGATAAATACTGACTGCAGGTTCTCTTGTGTCTGATGACCGTTACTTGATAAATACTGACTGCAGGTTCTTTTGTGTCTGATGCCCGTTACTTAATAAATACTGACTGCAGGTTCTCTTTTGTCTGATGACCGTTACTTGATAAATACTGACTTCAGGCTCTTTTGTGTCTGATGACCGTTACTTGATAAATACTGACTGCAGGTTCTCTTGTGTCTGACTGCTGCTTGATAAATACTGACTGCAGGTTCTCATGTGTCTAATGACCGCTGCTCGATAAATACTGACTGCAGGTTCTCATGTTTCTGATGGCCGCTGCTTGATAAATACTGACTGCAGGTTCTCTTGTGTCTGATGACAGCTGCTTGATAAATACTGACTGCAGGTTCTCTTGTGTCTGATGACCGCTGCTTGATAAATACTGACTGCAGGTTCTCTTGTGTCTGATGACTGCTGCTTGATAAATACTAACTGCAGGTTCTCTTGTGTCTGATTACCGCTGCTTGATAAATACTGACTGCAAGTTCTCTTGTGTCTGATGACCGCTGCTTGATAAATACTGACTACAGGTTCTCTTGTGTCTGATGACCGCTGCTTGATAAATACTGACTGCAGGTTCTCTTGTCTCTGATGACCGCTGCTTGTTAAATACGGACTGCAGGTTCTCTTGTGTCTGATGACCGCTGCTTGTTAAATACGGACTGCAGGTTCTCTTGTGTCTGATGACTGCTGCTTGATAAATACTGACTGTAGGTTCTCTTGTGTCTGATTACCGCTGCTTTATAAATACTGCCTGCAGGTTCTCTTGTGTCTGATGACCGCTGCTTTATAAATACTGACTGTAGGTTCTCTTATGTCTGATGACCGCTGCTTGATAAATACTGACTGCAGGTTCTCTTGTGTCTGATGACTGCTGCTTGATAAATACTGACTGTAGGTTCTCTTGTGTCTGATGACCGCTGCTTTATAAATACTGACTGCAGGTTCTCTTGTGTCTGATGACCGCTGCTTGTTAAATACGGACTGCAAGTTCTCTTGTGTCTGATGACCGCTGCTTGTTAAATACGGACTGCAGGTTCTCTTGTGAGAACCTGCAGTCATAAGGGGTGCAAAGCCTGCCGAAGGCTTTCATAAATCGACTCTTTAGGCTGATTGTTTTAATAAACATTTTATGACATACATTGCACGCAGTATTGTGCAAACAGAACTGAATACAACAATTATATTGTTTTGTGCAATGTTGTATCTTGTTCTTCATCTCACATTTTCATGGAGCAGAAAATTCATTAAAGACTTCTAAAACATTTTAAACAATGGAAAAAACAGATAAGAAAATTGCCTCATGCCAACAAATTAGTTTGCATCTAATGAGAAAATGTGATCCACATAACAATTTTCCAATTACTTCTATTACATCTTCAAGTCTCTATATTTTGTTAATTTGTCTTAGATTAAAAAATAAATAAATAAATAAAAATATAAAATAAATAAGAACTGTTGATTATCTTTATCTAATTATAATCTCTGGCCTTGTGCAAATGATGCCAGCTGTAGAGTTCTTTCTTTCTTCTAATTAATTATACCCTCCCCTGCCACTACTCACATGGTTAACCTGACTAAAAGAAAATGTGTATTAAACAAAAGTCAGGGTTTTGGAAACATGAGTGTACACATAAAAGCACATATTATTAAAGTGACAGACTAGTTAAAAACACAATTTATGCTTACCTGATAAATGTATTTCTCTTGTGGTGTATCCAGTCCACGGATCATCCATTACTTGTGGGATATTCTCCTTCCCAACAGGAAGTTGCAAGAGGACACCTACAGCAGAGCTGCTATATAGCTCCTCCCCTAACTGCCATATCCAGTCATTCGACCGAAACAAGACGAGAAAGGAGAAACCAAAGGGTGCAGTGGTGACTGTAGTTTAAATCTTAATTTTGACCTCGCTTAAAATGACAGGGCGGGCCGTGGACTGGATACACCACAAGAGAAATAAATTTATCAGGTAAGCATAAATTGTGTTTTCTCTTGTGGTGTATCCAGTCCACGGATCATCCATTACTTGTGGGATATTCTCCTTCCCAACAGGAAGTTGCAAGAGGACACCCACAGCAGAGCTGCTATATAGCTCCTCCCCTAACTGCCATATCCAGTCATTCGACCGAAACAAGCCGAGAAAAGAGAAACCATAGGGTGCAGTGGTGACTGTAGTTTAAATCTAAATTTTGACCTCACTTAAAATGACAGGTAAGCATAAATTGTGTTTTCTCTTGTAAGGTGTATCCAGTCCACGGATCATCCATTACTTGTGGGATACCAAAACCAAAGCTAAAGTACACGGATGAAGGGAGGGACAAGGCAGGTACTTAAACGGAGGGTACCACTGCCTGTAGAACCTTTCTCCCAAAAATAGCCTCCGAAGAAGCAAAAGTATCAAATTTGTAGAATTTTGAAAAAGTATGAAGCGAAGACCAAGTCGCCGCCTTGCAAATCTGTTCAACAGAAGCCTCATTTTTAAAGGCCCAAGTGGAAGCCACAGCTCTAGTAGAATGAGCTGTAATCCTTTCAGGGGGCTGCTGTCCAGCAGTCTCATAGGCTAAGCGGATTAAGCTTCTTAGCCAAAAAGAAAGAGAGGTTGCCGAAGCCTTTTGACCTTTCCTCTGTCCAGAGTAAACAACAAACAAAGCAGATGTTTGGCGAAAATCCTTAGTAGCTTGTAAGTAAAACTTTAAAGCACGGACCACGTCCAGATTATGTAAAAGACGTTCCTTCTTAGAAGAAGGATTAGGACACAATGATGGAACAACAATCTCTTGATTGATATTCTTATTAGATACCACCTTAGGTAAAAACCCAGGTTTTGAACACAGAACTACTTTATCTGCATGGAAAATCAGATAAGGAGAATCACATTGTAAAGCAGATAACTCAGAGACTCTACGAGCCGAGGAAATAGCCATAAAAAAAAAAGAACTTTCCAAGATAAAAGTTTGATATCTATTGAATGAAGAGGTTCAAACGAAACCCCTTGAAGAACTTAAAGAACCAAGTTTAAGCTCCACGGGGGAGCAACAGGTTTAAACACAGGCTTGATTCTAACCAAAGCCTGACAAAATGCCTGAACGTCTGGAGCATCTGCCAGACGCTTGTGCAAAAGAATAGACAGGGCAGAAATCTGTCCCTTTAAAGAACTAGCTGATAATCCTTTCTCCAAACCCTCTTGGAGAAAAGACAATATTCTGGGAATCCTAACCTTACTCCATGAGTAATTCTTGGATTCACACCAATAAAGATATTTACGCCATATCTTATGGTAGATTTTCCTGGTGACAGGCTTTCATGCCTGTATTAAGGTATCAATGACTGACTTGGAGAAGCCACACTTTGATAAAATCAAGCGTTCAATCTCCAGGCAGTCAGTCTCAGAGAAATTAGATTTGGATGATTGAAAGGACCTTGTAGTAGAAGGTCTTGTCTCAAAGGCAGAGTCCAAGGTGGAAAGGATGACATGTCCACTAGGTCTGCATACCAGGTCCTGCGTGGCCACGCAGGCGCTATCAAGATCACCGATGCTCTCTCCTGTTTGATTTTGGCAATCAGTCGAGGGAGCAGAGGAAACGGTGGAAACACATAAGCCAGGTTGAAAGACCAAGGCGCTGCTAGAGCATCTATCAGTGTCGCTTCTGGGTCCCTGGACCTGGATCCGTAACAAGGAAGCTTGGCATTCTGGCGAGACGCCATGAGATCTAGTTCTGGTTTGCCCCAACGATGAATCAATTGTGCAAACACCTCCGGATGGAGTTCCCACTCCCCTGGATGAAAAGTCTGACGACTTAGAAAATCCACCTCCCAGTTCTCTACACCTGGGATATGGATCGCTGATAGGTGGCAAGAGTGTCTCTCTGCCCAGCGAATTATCTTGGAGACTTCTAACATCGCTAGGGAACTCCTTGTTCCCCCTTGATGGTTTATGTAAGTCACAGTTGTGATGTTGTCCGACTGAAATCTGATGAACCTCAGAGTTGATAACTGAGGCCAAGCTTGAAGAGCATTGAATATCGCTCTCAATTCCAGAATATTTATCGGAAGGAGTTTCTCCTCCTGAGTCCACGATCCCTGAGCCTTCAGGGAGTTCCAGACTGCGCCCCAACCTAGAAGGCTGGCATCTGTCGTTACAATTGTCCAATCTGGCCTGCGAAAGGTCATACCTTTGGACAGGTGGACCCGTGATAGCCACCAGAGAAGAGAATCTCTGGTCTCTTGATCCCGATTTAGTAGAGGGCACAAATCTGTGTAATCCCCATTCCACTGACTGAGCATGCATAGTTGCAGCGGTCTGAGATGTAGGCGCGCAAACGGCACTATGTCCATTGCCGCTACCATTAAGCCGATTACTTCCATGCACTGAGCCACCGAAGGGCACGGAATAGAATGGAGAATACGGCAAGAATTTAGAAGCTTTGATAACCTGGACTCTGTCAGGTAAATTTTCATTTCTACAGAATCTATCAGAGTCCCTAGGAAGGAGACTCTTGTGAGTGGGGATAGAGAACTCTTTTCCTAGTTCACTTTCCACCCATGCGACCTCAGAAATGCCAGAACTATGTCCGTATGGGACTTGGCAATTTGGAAGTTTGACGCCTGTATCAGGATGTCGTCTAGATAAGGGGCCACTGCTATGCCCCGCGGCCTTAGAACCGCCAGAAGCGACCCCAGAACCTTTGTAAAAATTCTTGGGGCTGTAGCTAACCCGAAGGGAAGAGCCACAAACTGGTAATGCCTGTCCAGAAAGGCAAACCTTAGGAACCGATGATGATCTTTGTGTATCGGAATGTGAAGGTACGCATCCTTTAAATCCACTGTAGTCATATATTGACCCTCCTGGATCATAGGTAGGATGGTCCGAATAGTTTCCATTTTGAATGATGGAACTCTGAGGAATTTGTTTAAGATCTTTAGATCCAAGATTGGTCTGAAGGTTCACTCTTTCTTGGGAACCACAAACAGATTTGAGTAAAAACCCTGTCCCTGTTCCTCCTTTGGAACTGGATGGATCACTCCCATAACTAGGAGGTCTTGCACACAGTGTAAGAATGCCTCTTCTTTATCTGGTTTACAGATAATCGTGAAAGGTGAAATCTCCCTTGTGGGGGGGAAGCTTTGAAGTCCAGAAGATATCCCTGAGATATAATCTCCAATGCCCAGGGATCCTGAACATCTCTTGCCCACACCTGGGCGAAGAGAGAAAGTCTGCCCCCTACTAGATCCGTTATCGTATAGGGGGCCGTTCCTTCATGCTGTCTTAGAGGCAGCAGCAGTTTTTTTGGCCTGCTTGCCTTTGTTCCAGGACTGGTTAGGTTTCCAGGCCGGTTTGGACTGAGCAAACGTTCCCACTTGTTTTGAAGCAGAGGAAGTTGATGCTGCACTTGCCTTGAATTTTCGAAAGCCACGAAAATTAGACTGTTTGGCCCTTGATTTGGACCTGTCCTGAGGAAGGGCATGACCTTTACCTCCAGTAATGTCAGCAATAATCTCCTTCAAACCAGGCCCGAATAGGGTCTGCCCCTTGAAGGGAATATTAAGTAGTTTAGACTTTGAAGTCACGTCAGCTGACTATGATTTAAGCCATAGCGCCCTACGCGCCTGGATGGCAAATCCAGAATTCTTAGCCGTTAGTTTAGTTAAATGAACAATGGCATCAGAAACGAAAGAATTGGCTAGCTTAAGTGCTCTAAGCTTGTCAAGTATGTCATCCAATGGAGTAGTGGCCTGTAAAGCCTCTTCCAGAGACTCAAACCAGAACGCCGCAGCAGCAGTGACAGGAGCAATGCATGTAAGGGGCTGCAGGATAAAACCTTGTTGAATAAACATTTTCTTAAGATAACCCTCTAATTTTTTATCCATAGGATCTGAAAAAGCACAACTGTCCTCGACAGGGATAGTAGTACGCTTTGCTAATGTAGAAACTGCTCCCTCCACCTTAGGGTCCGTCTGCCATAAGTCCCGTGTGGTGGCGTCTATGGGAAACATTTTTCTAAAAATAGGAGGGGGGGAAAACGGCACACCGGGTCTATCCCACTCCTTATTAATAATTTCTGTAAACCTTTTAGGTATTGGAAAAACATCAGTACACACCGGCACTGCAAAGTATTTATCCAGTCTACACAATTTCTCTGGCACTGCAATTGTGTCACATTCATTCAGAGCAGCTAAAACCTCCCTAAGCAACACACGGAGGTTCTCAAGCTTAAATTTAAAAGTAGAAATATCAGAATCAGGTTTCCCTGAGTCAGAGATATCGCCCACCGACTGAAGCTCTCCTTCCTCAGCTTCTGCACTTTGTGAAGCAGTATCAGACATGGGCCTTAAAGCGTCTGTATGCTCTGTATTACGCCTAATCCCCGAGCTATCTCACTTTCCTCTAAATTCAGGCAGCCTGGCTAATACCGCTGACAGTGTATTATCCATGACTGCCGCCATGTCTTGTGAAGTAAACGCTATGGGCGCCCTTGATGTACTTGGCGCCATTTGAGCGTGAGTCCCTTGAGCGGGAGTCAAAGGGTCTGACACGTGGGGAGAGTTAGTCGGCATAACTTCCCCCTCGTCAGAATCCTCTGGTGATAAATTTTTTAAAGACAAAAGCTGATCTTTATTATTTAAAGTGAAATCAATACATTTAGTACACATTCTCATATGGGGTTCCACCATGGCTTTTAAACATAATGAACAAGGAATTTCCTCTATGTCAGACATGTTTATACAGACTAGCAATGAGACTAGCAAGCTTGGAAAACACTTTAAATCAAGTTAACAAGCAGATATAAAAAACGGTACTGTGCCTTTAAGAGAAACAAATTTTGTCAAAATTTGAAAAACAGTGAAAAAAGGCAGTAAATCAAACGAAATTTTTACAGTGTATGTATTAAGCTAACAGAGCATTGTACCCATTTGCAAATGGATGATTAACCCCTTAGTTCAAAAAACAGATCAAAAAAACCAAAATAGACGTTTTTTTAACAGTCACAACAACTGCCACAGCTCTGCTGTGGCCCTACCTTCCTCAATCAACGACTTTTAGAGCCTTTAGAGCCCTTCAGAGATGTCTTATAGCATGCAGGGGACTGCTGAGGGAAGCTGAATGTCTCTGTCTGTAATTTTAACTGCGCAAAAAAGCGCTAAAATAGGCCCCTCCCACTCATACTACAACAGTGGAAAGCCTCAGGAAACTGTTTCTAGGCAAAAATCAAGCCAGCCATGTGGAAAAACTAGGCCCCAATAAGTTTTATCAGCAAAGCATATATAAAAACGATTAAACATGCCAGCAAACGTTTTATATTGCAGATTTATAAGAGTATATATCTCTGATAGTAAGCCTGATACTAGTCGCTATTAAATCACTGTATTTAGGCTTAACTTACATTAATCCGGTATCAGCAGCATTTTCTAGCAATTCTATCCCTAGAAAAACTTAAAACTGCACATACCTCATTGCAGGATAACCTGCACGCCATTCTCCCTCTGAAGTTTCCTCACTCCTCAGACATATGTGAGAACAGCAGTGGATCTTAGTTACTGCTGCTAAGATCATAGAAAACGCAGGCAGATTCTTCTTCTAAATACTGCCTGAGATAAAATAGTGCAACTCTGGTACCATTTAAAAACAATAAACTTTTGATTGAAGAAAAAACTAACTATATTTTACCACTTTCCTCTTACTACCTCCATCTTTGTTGAGAGTTGCAAGAGAATGACTGGGTATGGCAGTTAGGGGAGGAGCTATATAGCAGCTCTGCTGTGGGTGTCCTCTTGCAACTTCCTGTTGGGAAGGAGAATAGCCCACAAGTAATGGATGATCCATGGACTGGATACACCTTACAAGAGAAATGAAACTTTCATGATTCAGATAGGGCATGCAATTTTAAACAACTTTCCAACTGACTTTTATTATTTTATTTGCTTTGTTCCCTTGGTGGTATTTTTGAAAAGCTAAACCTAGCTAGGCTCAAACTGATTTCTTAACTGTTGAAAACCACCCCTTAGCTCAGAGCATTTTGATTTTTTTTCACAGTTAGACAGTACTAGTTCATGTGTGTCATATAGAAAATATTGTGCTCACTCCCATGGAGTTATTTAGGAGTCTGCACTGATTGTCTAAACTGCATGTCTGTCAAAAGCACTGAGATAAGGGGACAGTCTGCAGAGGCTTAGATACAACATAATCACAGAGGTAAAACATATATTAATGTAACTGTATTGGTTATGCAAAATTGGGGAATGGGTAATAAATTATTATTATCTACCTTTTTAAACAATAACAATTCTGGTGTAGACTTTCCCTTTAAGTGGTGACATTTTTTATTTTTGTCTGTCTGTCTGACTGTATGTCTGTCTGTCTCTCCATTTATCTATCTATCTATCGAGCTATCTATCTATCTATCTATCTATCTATCATATATCTATACATATCTATCTATATAACCAAAAAATAAACTGTGCTAACCGACAATTACAATGATAGGCTTCAATCGTATGAAATGTTTAAGACACTCTTTCTATTACAGAGCAAGATTTCCTACACACAGATTCTGTCAAACAATAATTGTCCTAATACAACATAGAAAATGTAATCGCCTTGAGTAAAAATATAAAATATATAAATAAATATGTTCACAATTCTATCAAATAGATGTATAAATTATTAAGGGAGGATATTCCCAATAGTTCTCAAAATTATACTGACCATAAATCACCTTTGTGGCTCAGAGAGTATGGTAGATCCTTTGTTGAAAGAAACCCTTTTTTTCTACTGGATACAAAGTCTCTCCTGTGTTCTTACAATCGTGGCACTGCTTCCTAATTCACTGAACACTAAGGAGTGTTCAGCCAGCAACGACACTGGAAATAGAAGAACAGACAGAGCGCAACCAAGGTAAAATGTTTATTATCTTTACTCTGTGCATATAAGTTGCACTTACAAGAATTTTAAAATAACAACGCCTTTGTAACAGCACACAGTCTGTGGTTTCCGGTTTCTGAACAGCTGATCCTGTTTCCACCTCTGTACACCTTTAGCGTGTGAAGTCCATCACCGGCAATATCAAGGTAAGTCTCTTTAACCCTTGAAGTAGCAATGATGTCTGTAGCTTTGTCCAAGTCTACGCGTTTCATCTGACTTCTGCGGACTTTGTCAAGACTCTGGACACTGATTTCTCTGTTCGCGGGTTTCCTCTTTTGAGTGCGGTCGGCCCCTCCTCTAAGCCATGACCAGCACCAGTCTACTGTCTGAATCTTCACATACCCACTAGCCATGTGTATCGGGCGTGTGAATTAGTTTGTGTAATACAAACAAATGTTAAAAGTTCAGTCATTCATGGAAATCCATACATATTAAGAACAATCTAAAACTAAATATTTAATATTACAAATCTATATAAAGCTGCAAAGTTAAATAGAACAATAAAAATAAAAATAATAATAATATTTATAAGATTCATTATTATTCACATGCTCAATTGATTGATATACATACATATTTTGTACATATGTCAGAATAATAAAATCACTTCTTAGGTCATAGAACTTACACAATAAAAAAAAAAAAAAAATTAATATACATTCTCATGGTGTGTTTTAAATCTACATTCAACTAAAATGCCATTTGAATAAACAAATAACCCACATCACGGGTTTTCCTCATATGTTATACAGTTCCCACATTATCCGCCTCACTTCAAGTATATTTGACCCATCACAACATAAAGGCTTGAAGATCTAAATCTATATTGAGTCCTTTCGGAGCAAGACTATCTAGTTCCTGTATCCATCTTGTTTCTTTTTTCCATAGGGTAATTAACCTTTGATGTGGATTTATACCTGGAAGTACTACTTCAAGTATACTAATACATGGCTGCTCGGATCCTGCCTATGGTGAATTCTAAAGTTTTCGGACACACTATGCGTTTTTTACCCTATTTCTATATTATTAATATGCTCATAGCATTTCCTTTTTAATTTCATTTTGGTTCTACCTATGTAGATACTTCCACAGCTACAGGTATAAATCCACATCAAAGGTTAATTACCTATCTATATATATCTATCTATTATCTATCTAGCTATATGTTTGTCTGTTTGTCTATCTATCTATCTATCTGTCTGTCTGTCTATCTATCTATCATATATCTATAAATATTTATCTATATCTATCTATATATCTTTCTATGTATCCATCTTTATGCACTCTCTAGAGCAGGCAATGTATAAGACAATTGTAAATACTGCTTAGCAATATATTTGAGCAATATGGGTTGTAATATAAAATTGTAATTGTAATATGGTTTGTAAATATAAACATAACTAGTTTACAAGGAATATTCATTTAAATTCAGGATTGTTTGTATCTTTCAAAGTTTTTTTTATGTAGCTCTGACATTTTCCACTTGGCAATAAAATAAACTAATTTTTAGCCAATTGATTATAAAGCTATTATAATAGAATAACATATAATAACTACAGACCTAACATAGTATCTATCTATCTATCTATTTATCTATCTATCATCTATCTCCTTCTCTCACTCTCTGTCTGCCTGTCTGTCTGTCTATTTAACTATCTGTCTGTCTATCTATCTATCTATCTATCTATCTCTGTTTGCCCGTCTGCCTGTCTGTCTGTCTGTCTATCTAACACAGATTTACTTGTTTATCTAAATATACACAGTTTTCTTATCAATTGCATTTACAATGTAAATAACTACACAGAATAAAAGTTCTTTATCAATATAATCTTTATCTTTGATTTCACTTGTATTTGGGTTTCAGCATTTAAGCCTATTCTGTAACATTCTCCTGTACTTTTGAACTAAGTTCAATAAAAATCTTTTTTCTATTCCCCACTGCGACTGAGTTTATGAAAAGAAGTGTTGGGAATGGCAGAAGTAAATAGAACTCATTTCTGTAAATTGTTTTTGATTGTTCAAAGTGAAATGCGAAGACTGGAGTCAAGCTGTGTGACATTCAAAAGATCCAAGATACTATAAGACAAAACTAACCTTCCTATGCAAATGGAGTATGTGCTTAAGACGAATAGTTTGATTTCCAACTTCAAAACTGATCTTATCAAAACTTCACAGAGAGAATCTCTATAAATTAAATAGTACTGAGACAAAAGTTCTAGATACATAAAAACGTAAAAAAAGTAGATACTAGAACACCACTTTGTTTATAGCATTTATTTCTCTGCATTTTCTAAAGCTTTCTGAATGTGCATCATCTTATCTGAACAGACCTCATATAACTCACTAAATTAAAAGGTATAAGTTAATATTATGGGATCTTTTCATTTTGAATAGGGGCTGTTCTTTCTATATTTGGATGAGAAAGTGAAAATATTTCTTACACTATAACATTTAATGGAATACAATTTTCTTTCTGTTTTAATTGGAAGTACTTGGTAATTGGTTTTCATTTTTTATATTTATTTGTATTTTCTTAATACAAAGTTAAATTCAAGATCATTTAACATATTGCTTTCATAACACCGGCTATAGTATCTGCTAGAAAAAAAACAGAGCAAATACATTCAAAACCAGAAAACATGTGCACCAAGTCAATCAAAGTAGTAGCTATGAAGTTGGATACATAAGCCAAGATGGTGGACCAATTAATCAAGAAGAACAAATGGGTGAAGTAAGAGGGAGAATGGGAATATAAGAGGTGGAGGAGAGATTACTCAAGCAATGATGATAGAGAATGTTGCTATACTTAAGGGTCTATGTGACAATGGTGCTGTTAGAGGTCAGGGTGTGGAATGTTTGATGCCAATAAAATATCTTGTCATGGAAAAAAATAAGTTGTCTTTTAAAGTAGCATTATTATTCTAGAGAAAGCAAGTCCATCATCTGATTTGTCCATTGTTCGAAGGTTCGAATGAGCAGAGACTTCATGTTCCAGGAAATCAGCCCTATTTATGTGAGAGTATGTCTACTTTTACACAGAAGGTTCACAATTTTATACACCTTACCAAGACTTATTATGCAGAATTATTAATGTAGCAGTGTATCGTTAAGTACAGTTTATTGCCACAGCCTCTGAGTTGTGAGTCACTCTCCATTTTGATGATATGAAGGACATAAACATGCTATTTTAAGTGTGTACAAAGCAGATGCACACCAGGAGCCTTATAAAGGAGACAGATTCAACTACTGAACCATTCCTAACCCTTGAGAAAGTTCTCCTGTTGAGGTCAAAATATGTAGGGAATTATGCCCCTTGGCGCCCATTGTACTCCAGACTGCAAACACGCAGAACACTGTTGATGCTGAACAATCCTGACCAGAACCTCTAGAATGCCAGACATTGTGAATTTCCATTGCCCGGAGACATATTTCATTCTATACAGCAGGGTGGATTTAATTTAAATCAAATTGATATAAATCACAATTTAAATCACTAGTCAGTAAGACAGGTTTAAAAGGATTTCCATAATGTTTTTTTCATTTTTAGAAAAATAACTTTTCAGATTACTTTACCAGTTATGTCAGACCATTACTGAGTTGGTTATATATAATTAGCTATGCATAGATAGATCATTAATGAATAAAATTATTGGGAGGAGAACTTTCTCCAGTTTCATAGGTAAATCATTCAAATTTGATCAACTTTTCAGCTGTACTTTATTGGAAGGAGAAAGATAATCATTACCATAATAATTACTTTTATTTAAATAAATAAAAATAAATATTACATTAATAATAACATTTTAGTTTTATTTCACTTAAATTATAACATTATATTTCATTTTTAATGCTTGTCCCTCTCTCATACTTAGGTCTTTGTGCAGATCTATTCCACTCTAAAAAATCTTCTATTCAGTGAGCTTCTTGAAACTTAGTATTGGTTGATTCTGTGTACATAGATTTTATGAGGAGCAAAGGAATTAAAGGAGCAGTAAAGTCAAAATTAAACAAAAAAAAAAAAAAAAACATTTTATTCTAAGTGAAGAACATAGGAATGTAAAGTATTTTTAACACCCCACCCCAGCTTTAGCACAGTGTCCGGTTAGTGTGAAACTGACAATTGGGTTGGTTTTTTTGTAGTGCATCCTGATAAAAATCTATGGGGAGGAGAAGTTAGCGCGGTTGTGATATCTGAAGTCCTGAAGTTAGAACACCTGAGTATTTTGCTCACACACTCATTTTTTACTTTCAACTTGTTTTATGCACACCACTTGTAATCCGGCCCTATATGTTCTATCCATTTACATTAACTAAACACACAGTCATATACAAGTAGTGAAATAGTAACATGCTCTATCGCATCAGAGCACTTATGTGCATATATATTTGGTGACCAACATTTGTATTTTCATATTTTACAAAATGATAAAACCTAAGCTTAATACACACAAGGTCCCCTGGTTCATACATTAAAATAAATTACATGTATTTATCTTTTTTGTTTCTTTCAATTGAACATACTCATTTAAATCAGACAAGCAGTAAGATTTGCCCTGGAGAATAAAAATTTTGAGCCTGGAAAATATAAAAAACAATTGAGATCAAACCGATATGAAGATTATATCCAAGTTCTGTGATCACTCATACATCAAGAACCTTACATGATACATTTAAATTCATCTTTTTGCTATGAATTATAGATCAGAGATGTGTATTTTTTTTAATCTTTCAATGCACGTGCTGATTGAGGATAGCCAAACCCATTCTATACACTAATTTAAACATCTTATACAGACCTTGAAATATTTGTGCCAAAAATACTAAATGATAAAAATGGTGCTAATATATATAGATCAATAAGAATATTGTAATGTATACTAAATGTGCACACTAAATATAAGCACATACTAAATTGTGAAGCATGGCTAAAAGGTCATATGTTTCTTCATCTTATATCTCTGAAATAATATATGCAGTGGGATCTCTCTCTCTCTCTGTCTCTCTCTATCTATCTATCTATCTATCTATCTATCTATCTATCTATCTATTATGTATCTATGTATCTCTATGTTTCTCTATCTATCTCTCTATCTATTTATCTCACTATCTATCTAGCTATCTATCTATTATCTATCTATCTATCCATCCATCCATCTATCTATCTATCTATCTATCTATCTATCTATCTATCAATCATCTATCTCTCTAACTCTATAGTGTATGTCTGTCTGTCTATCTATCTAGCATCTATCTATCTATCTATCTATCTATCATCTATCTATCGATCTATCTATCATCTATCTGTCTGTCTCTATCTATCTCTCTGTCTCTTTCTATGGATTTATCTCTCTATCAGCATACACGCACACACATATATATTATTGAGTCAGAGAAAAATTCATACTATGTTTGTTTACGTGTCATGCTGCTGCTCCTTTAATTGTGGGAGATTATGTGACTTCCACCAGCTGCTGCAATCCTGAGTGCTTAGCGGCTGTTCCGCCGCAACGTATCCTGCGTCCTGTGCCGTCTGAACCTCGGTCAGCTGACTTCCTCACTCACCGCAGCTTCCTCTCTCCAGATTCCTTACTTGCTGACTGCAGCTTGTCTCAGGACAGTCTCCTTCCAAAGTGTGTTTACACACATCACAGGTACCTCTTTTCTATATACTCAGTATCGCCTTGTTTACACACATCACAGGTACCTCTTTTCTATATACTCAGTATCGCCTTGTTTACACACATCACAGGTACCTCTTTTCTATATACTCAGTATCGCCTTGTTTACACACATCACAGGTACCTCTTTTCTATATACTCAGTATCGCCTTGTTTACACACATCACAGGTACCTCTTTTCTATATACTCAGTATCGCCTTGTTTACACACATCACAGGTACCTCTTTTCTATATTTATATATTTATTTATTTATTTATAAAATATTTTACCAGGAAGGATACATTGGGATTTCTCTCGTTTTCAAGTATGTCCTGGGATCACAAAACATTGCATTGATACAATAGGGTACAATAAAATACAAAAACAATAATAATAATACACAATATATGCAAACAT
Organism: Bombina bombina; assembly: GCF_027579735.1. Taxonomy (NCBI): domain Eukaryota; kingdom Metazoa; phylum Chordata; class Amphibia; order Anura; family Bombinatoridae; genus Bombina; species Bombina bombina. Next base: position 35,594,653 of record NC_069507.1, on the reverse strand, counting down.
TTAACATAGAGCAGGTACGAAATATATAATCAACCATGACAGGAGCATTCTGTTTTGAGATATGTAGAGAGGGATCTCTTAAAGGATTTTAGGCTTGAGGAAGTTTTTAAAGTGTGAGGGAGGTCGTTTCATAATTGTGGCGCTCTGTAGGAAAAGGAGGATCGAGCTGCTTTCTTTTTGTATTGAGGCAAACTAAATAATGTGCTGTTATTGGATCGGAGGTTATAGGAGGTGGGAATAGCAGGGGAGAGCATTCTGCTCAGGTAGGGTGGGAGCTTCCCAGAAAGGCTCTTAAAGACAAGGCAGGAAAGATGGAGGGTGCGTCTGGATTCCAGCAATGATAATTTTGTCGACTAAAACTAGACTAAAATGAGTATAAAACTAAAGAAATTCTGATGACTAAAATACGACTAAAACTAAAATGGCATTTTAGTCAAAAGACTATGACTAAAACTAAATCAAAATGACATTTTAGTCAAAAGACTATGACTAAAATTAAATCAAAATTTGATGACAAAAACATTTTATGCAAAGTTTTGTAATCAATCCATATCAAATTACTGTTCTTTTGTCAAATTTATGAAACTTAATTTTAATACATTTTAAGATAAATCAAGACATCTTATATACCACAACAGTTAAATCTCTATTGCGTGTTCAAACCTTAATACCATAAATAAAAACAGGTTAACAAACCTTTACTCCAGGAGAATATAATGAGTTTGGAAGTTCTAGAGCAGTGCTAATATCATTGCCGAAAATGTTTAGAATTTGTGAACAATCAATTGATTCTTCCTATAGAAATAAGCATAACCCATGAGTATGGGTTTAAGTTATGCTGTGCCTGTGCTATCTGCAGAAACCTTTTGTTGTGTTGAGTTACTTGATACTTGTTTTAATTAATAACAAAGAACTGTTAAAGTTTTTATATTGGGCAAAACAGTTTACACTTTTGTTTTTTATATTTTAAAGTTGCACTTCTGTTTGTTTATAAAACTTGGTTTTATTTAATTTTAATTTTAATAAAGACGTTATATATCACATCGGCTAAATCTGTGTCTGTATAGCATGTTTAAACCTTAATACCATAAATAATAACAGGTGTTATGTTTAGTCCTGGAGTATATAATCAGTTTGCAAATTATAGAGAAATGCTTAAATAATGCATTACACCATAACTAAACCACTTAGATTTTAGTCAACTAAAATCTATTGGAGATTCAGTCGACTAAAACTAGACTAAAACTAAAACAATTCAGATGACTAAAATACGACTAAAACTAAGATGGCATTTTAGTCAAAAGACTAAAACTAAGACTAAATCGAAATTTGCCGTCAAAATTAACGCTGGATTCCAGCGTCAGCCAGTTTAGTTCTTTTAGCATGTCACAATGGTGGGTCCTGAAGTTACATTGTAGCACAAAGCGGCAGAACGAGTTATACAATGTATTTAGTTTATTAAGGTGAGTTTGCTGAGCAGGTGCATATACTATGTCCTACTCAGTATTGCCTTGTTTACAAGCTGCCCTTGCTGTTACAATCAGTCTCCTGTCCTGTAGCCTTAGCTGGGGTACTGTTCACATACGTATATTAGTGCTGTTCAATATTACCTGTACTTTTGTCCCTCTGCATACTAATATTATATTAACCCTATTAACAGTTACTAACTGTATAACCAAACTACTACAGACTCTTAGCTTGTTATTTTTGAACAGCCACACAATATCATTGCAGCAACTGTATATATATTTAAAGGGACAGTTTACACCAGAATTTTTATTGTTAAAAAAAAGATAGATGATCCCTTTATTACCCATTCCTCAGTTTTGCATCACCAACACAGTTATATAAATATATGTTTTACCTCTGTGATTACCTTGTATCTAAGTCTCTGTAGACTGCCCCTTATCTCAGTGCTTTGACAGACATGCAGTTTAGCCAATCAGTGCAGACTGCTGATTAACTCCTCAGGAGTGAGCACAATATTATCTATATGACACACATGAACTAGTACTGTCTAACTGTGAAAAACTTTCAAAATGCTCTGAGCTAAGAGGCGGTTTTCAACAGTTTAGAAATCAGTTTGAGCCTAGCTAGATTTTGCATTTCAAAAATACCACCAAGGGAACAAAGCATATTTGATAATAAAAGTACATTTGAAAGTTGTTTAAAATTGCATGCCCTATCTGAATCATGAAAGTTTAATTTTGACTAGACTGTCCCTTTAAAGCAACAGTATCATCTTGTATATTTCCTCTCTCTGCTACAAACACCTCTGCAGTTGTGATCCATAACAATTTATTCTCACATCTTACAGGGGAAAATATCTAAACCTTACAAATTAAACAAACATACAAAACTAAAGGATCAAGCAGAAATTGTGAATCATGTTGCAGGTCTCTCTCAAAAGGTGGATATTTTAGCACAACACCTCAAGGACATACAACTTGAAAATGAGAGTCTTGAATCTTTTATTAAACTTACACTTAAACCTAACACTTCTGATCAACCTCCTGAGCCTAATGTCTCCTCACCTGATACATTTTTTGGAGATAGATCCACTTATAGAGATTTTAAAAATGCTTGTACCCTTATGTTTACCTTAAAACCTATTCTACAGAACGTAGTAAAGTACTCACAGTGATATCTTACCTCAGAGGTGAGCCAAGGGCTTGGGCTAATACCTATTATGAAAGCCAAGATCCAATACTGGACTCATTAGACTAATTCTTATATGCAATGTCAAATCTGTATGATGATCCAAATAAACAAATAATGGCTGAATCTGCCATGAGATCATTAAAACAGCAAAAAAGACCCGTTGAGGATTACATAATAGAGTTTAAAATCTGGGCTAAGGACTCTGAGTGGAATGAGGTTTCACTCAGGAACCAGTTCAGACTGGGACTCAGTATTGCTATGAAGGATGAATTAGCAAGAACTGAACTACCTAAGTCCTTAGAAGCACTTATGGCCCTTACTGTTTCTATTGACCGCCACCTGAGGGAGAGAAAATTGGAAAGATACAGCTTTGATTATAGCACCAAGAAATTGCAAGGTTTCCAAGGGGTTGCTGCACACGCCAAAACACCAGATGAGCCCATGTATATAGGGTTCATAAAAGGCCCTCTCTCCCAAGCAAAAAAAAAAAAACAGAAGAAAAAATAATAACCTGTGTTTGTATTGTGTCGTCACTGATCATGAAGTGAGGAATTGCCCTATCCTTACTAAACAAAAGAAGGGTAAGATGAACCTCAATTCTGATTTCCTTACTGTTAAATCTAGTCCTACCACTAACTGTCTTATTCTTATCTCATTACAGTGGGAAAAACATTGAATCAGCCTTGATGCAGTAATCGACTCCGGTGCCAGCAGGAATTATATTGACAAAACAAAGCAAATACCTGTTTCTGTTCACCTTATTGATGGTAACTCACTCAATACCGATCCAATAACACACCAAACCATCCCTATCCTAGTTACTACCTCTTCACACCATTCTGAGTATATAGAATTTGATGTTCTTCCATTACCTATTTTTCCTGTTGTCTTAGGTTTGAACTGGCTCAAAATTCATGATCCAACAATTACGTGGGATCAATTTCATCTAGACTTAAACTCTCAATATTGCAAGAATAACTGTTACATTTCACATACCATATCACAGGTATCTCTTGTTGTTTTACCTGAAGTATATACAGAGTTCCAAGATGTCTTTGAACATAAAGAAGCTGATTGCCCTCCCCCACAAAGAGACTATGATTGTCCTATTGACTTACTCCCAGGCTCTAAGATCCCCTTTGGACATGTATATCCTTTATCTCATCCAGAACTTCAACATCTGAAGACTTATATTGATGAAAATTTTAAGAAAGGCTTTATTAGACCCTCCACATCTGCGGTTGCCAAACGGTAGTACGTGGACCACTGGTGGTCCACGAGAAGATATTGGTGGTCCGTGACACCATCAAGCAGGAATTATTCTCCTCTGATAGTGTCACCCCGTCACGCAGCAACTCCCTACAGTGCCTGGCTGGACATTAGTGAAAACCGACAGAGGAGTTAAATTACCATCTTCCTACACACATTTTGTAGTACTGTGCAACTTGCGTAGCTAGATTATATTTTTAACTCCTCCCGCCCGGCGCACTGCTCAGAGGAAGATGCTACCATTCTAAAGCCAGCAGAGGTTGGTATAGTTTTGGCTTGAAATAGTGGAATTAAAGTAAAAAAAAGAAAATCTTTAAAAAAAAAAAAAATTCTCTCATATATTTAATTTATTTTCTTCCCTTTACCTGTCTCTTTGTAGTAGTTTTCCTAATTCCTTCAGATGGACTTACATCACTGTTTGTCTTTCTCCCCTTCATCTTCTTTTTTTAAATTAAATATTAATTATTTTTCATTTTAATAGTTTTCATGCGCACAAAGCCATTCCCCCTGAATTCCAGTAATTGCCTTCCAGCAGATCAGCCATATCCCACCAGTATTATAGTAATAGCAAGTAACCTCAGTCATGGTTACCGCACATCCATATATATATATATATATATACCGTATATATATATATATATATATATATATATATATATATATATATATATATATATATATATATATATATATACCGTATATATATATATATCGTATCCGTATATATATATATATATATATATATATATATATATATATATATATATATATATATATATATATATATACTGTACATTAAAGAGGTTTTACAAACAAGAGTAATAGTTTACGACCTATCATCGATTATAGGGAACTTAATCAGATAACCAAAGAGAACAGATATCCTCTTCCTCTAATTCCACAACTCATTGAGAGGTTAAATGGAGCTAAAGTATTTACTAAACTTGATCTCAGAGGTGCATACAACCTCATAAGGATCCGTTCAGGGGTCGAATGGCTAACAGCTTTTAGATCATGGTATGGTCTATATGAATATACCGTAATGCCGTTTGGACTTTGCAATGCCCCTGCAAAGTTCCAGAATTTTATTAATTACATTTTCAGAGATTTATTAGATGTATTCCTGGTGGTATATCTTGATGATATACTTATTTATTCTGACACATATGATGAACATGTTGAACATGTTAAGACAGTCCTACTGAGGGAGAACCAACTCTTTGCAATATTAGAAAAATGTATATTTAATACAGATAATATCTCATTCCTAGGTTACCAAATAACTCCAAATCGTATAAAAATGGAAATGAAAAAGGTAGATGCTATCACACAATGGCCAACTCCAAGTTCCAAGAAACAAGTTCAACAATTTCTAGGTTTTGCCAACTTCTATCGGAAGTTCATTAAAGGGTTTTCAGGTATAATCAAATCTATATCTGATTTAACAAATAATGACAAAAGGGTTTTTATGTGGACTAAAGAAGCTCAATGTTAATTTGATTTCTTGAAGTACAGGTTCATGTCAGCCCCCATTCTCAGATTCCCTAATCCTGCCTTACAGTATATACTTGAAGAAGATGCCTCAGTTTACGCCATAGGATCAGTTTTGCCCAGAGGGAGTCATTAAACCAGCCAATTCATCCAGTAGCTTTTTATTCTAAACTTATGTCTTCTTCTGAACTTAATTATCCAATTTGAGAAAAGGAACTATTAGCAACAGGAGTTTCTCTAGAACTTTGGAGGCACTTATTGGAAGGTACAGAGGTACCCATCTTGATCTATTCAGATCATAGGAATCTATAATACTTAAAATCTAGTAAGACCCTTTCTGCCAGACAACTCAGGTGGAGTTTATATTTCTCCCAGTTTATTATTATTATTATTATTATTATATTTTATTTATGAAGCGCCATCATATTCCGCAGCACTCTCCATGGAAACAGTTCATTTAAATAAAACAATATAAAACTTATAGGATAGGATTCAGCCAATTGGAATTCAAGGGATGCCATCTTGGATGATGTCACTTAAAGGAACCTTCATTCAGCCGTCGGCCGTGGACAGAAGAGGATGCTCCGCGTCGGATGTCTTCAAGATGGACCCGCTACGCTCCGGAAGGATGAAGATAGAAGATGCCGCCTGGATGAAGCCTTCTGCCATCTGGAGGACCTCTTCTGCCCCGATCGGATGAAGACTTCTGCCCCTCTGGAGGACCACTTGTGCCCGGCTGGGTGAAGACGGCTCAAGGTAGGAAGATCTTCAAGGGGTTAGTGTTAGTTTTTTTAAGGGGGGTTTGGGTGGGTTTTAGAGTAGGGTTGGGTGGTGGGTTGTAATGTTGGGGGGGTATTGTATTTATTTTTTTACAAGAAAAGAGCTGATTACTTTGGGGCAATGCCCCGCAAAAGGCCCTTTTAAGGGCTATTTGTAATTTAGTATAGGGTAGGGAATTTTTTTATTTTGGGGGCTTTTTTATTTTATTAGGGGTATTAGATTAGGTGTAATTAGTTTAAGAATTTGTAATTTCTTTTTTATTTTCTGTAATTTAGTGGGGGGGGGGTTCGTAATTTAGTTTATTTAATTTAATTGTATTTAATTGTAGGTAGTTTAGGTAATTCATTTAATTATAGAGTAGTGTTAGGTGTAATTGTAACTTAGGTTAGGGTTTATTTTATAGGTATATTTGTATTTATTTTAGCTAGGTAGTTATTAAATAGTTAATAACTATTTAATAACTATTGTACCTAGTTAAAATAAATACAAAGTTGCCTGTAAAATAAAAATAAATCCTAAAATAGCTACAATGTAACTATTAGTTATATTGTAGCTATATTAGGGTTTATTTTATAGGTAAGTATTTAGTTTTAAATAGGAATAATTTAGTTAATATTAGTAATTTAATTTAGATTTATTTAAATTATATTTAAATTAGGGGGGGTTAGGTTAAGGGTTATACTTAGGTTTAGGGGTTAATACATTTAATATAGTAGCGGCGATGTTGTGGGTGGCAGATTAGTGGTTAATAAATGTAGGTAGGTGTCGGTGATGTTAGGGACGGAAGATTAGGGGTTAATAAAATGTAACTAATGTTTGCGAGGCGGGAGTGTGGCGGTTTAGGGGTTAATACATTTATTAAAGTGGCGGCGATGTCCGGTCGGCAGATTAGGGGTTAAAAATTGTATTAAAGTGTTTCCGATGTGGGGGGGGGCTCAGTTTAAGGGTTAATAGGTAGTTTATGGGTGTTAGTGTACTTTGTAGCACTTTAGTTAAGAGTTTTATGTTACGACGTTAGCCCATAAAACTCTTAACTACTGACTTTTAAATGCGGTAAGAGTTTTGACAGGAGAGGGTCTACCGCTCACTTCTTCCAAGACTCGTAATACCGGCGTTAGGCAAATCCCATTGAAAAGATAGGATACGCAATTGATGTTAGGCGGATTTGCGGTAGCCTCGAGTCACAGAAGAAAAGTGAGCGGTACACCTGTACCTGTCAGACTCGTAATACCAGCTGCTTTTTAAGGCTAACGCAGAACTCGTAATCTAGCTGATAGAAAGGGTCCACTGATTATAAAACCCCAAGCTGCATGCAAACATATTATCCATCTAAATCAAAAAGTCATAGAAAGGGTCCACTTATAAACTTAACAATACTGAGGAGGAGAATCACAGTTAGTTTCCTCATCTCATTGGGTACAAAATTCTGGACTCCACCAGGTCGGGTTCCCGAGGTAGCATTTCTTAGCAGGTTCTCCATTCAGTCATACCATTACAAGTCCTCTAATGGGGATACATCTTGGATTACTTTTACACCCTCATGCCACTATAGCTTCTGATGAACATTGTGTGCCTCCTGGGTTTTGCATCTTCTCTGTCTTCTATTAGTGAAGCAATGTAGTTTTACAGAAGATAACAGAGGTTGCTGATGCCCTTCGGGCCCATTTAACAAGCTCCGTAGGGAGCATGTGGACCCGTGTTTCTGTCGAGTCTGAAGACCGCAGTTCCATAACCCTGTCCGCCTGCTCTGAGCAGGCGGACAGACATCGCTGCAATTCAACCCAATCGAGTACGATCGGGTTGATTGACAGCTCCCTGCTGGCGGCTGATTGGCCGCGAGTCAGCAGGGGGCGGCATTGCACCAGCAGCTCTTGTGAGCTGCTGGTGCAATGCTGAATACGGAGAGCGTATTGCTCTCCGCATTCAGCGAGGTCTGGCGGACCTGATCCGCACTGTCGGATCAGGTCCGCCAGACCTTGTTAAATATAGGCCCTTGACTGATCTTAGGTGAGAAAATGCTACCGCGGTGTGTCTAACAGGTGAGAACAACAGTCAAAACTAGGAAAACCAGTAAACTGGTGACATACCTATAATTAGGCTCTGCTAGCTGAAATACTTTACACAGGTCTATTCTGTGACATGCAGTTTTTATCTATTTATCCTTTAGTAAAGCCATGTTTCCAGCGCAAGTTCTGCTTTCATGCTACATATATTTTTTACTCTAATCTTTTTTTTCTTCAGATGTATATACAAGGATGTGAGAAACGATTTATATTTGTTCTGAGTGTGTATAAATTTGTCTAGATAGAGAACTTAACTATACAGCTGAAAAACTCAGAGCACCTGTTTTATTCAGCCACTGAGAATGGACTAAAAAACAACTGCAACATTTGCTAAAACCTTAGACTGTTTTTAGTTTGTATACAGGGGTTATTTAGCTTAGATTTTCTTTTTCCTGGTGTTTAAAGGGACACTGAACCCACATTTTTTCTTTCATAATTCAGATAGAGCATGCAATTTTAGGCAACTTTCTAATGAACTCCTATTATCAAATTTTCTTCATTCTCTTGGTATCTTTATTTGAAATGCAAAGAATTTAAGTTTAGATGCTGGCTCATTTTTTGTGAACAACCTGGGTTGTTCTTGCTGATTGGTGGATAAATTCATCCACCAATAAAAATGTGCTTTCCAAAGGTCTGAAACAAACAAAAAAAAAGCTTAGATGCCTTCTTTTTAAATAAAGATACTGTAAGAATGGGGTTAAGAAAGGAGCGCCAAAGGAGGCAAGGTCTCGGGAGTGTGGGGGTATTACAACAAGGATCTATGTTAGTGTAGATCCCTATTCGGACACTGTTATGGTTACAGATGGCCCCAAAGGTTACAGAAATTTATCTACAATGGTTGGTAAAGGTAGTACAACACAATTTATTACAGATAAAATAAGAATGAGTTATATCACTAAGCATGGATCCATGTTACATAAAAACACAAAAATATATAAAAACATCCAAAATTGTTTAGTATAAGTATGAGTGTGTGTAGTTGAACATTAAAAATATAAAATGCCAAATTGAGTGTAATCCTCACTGAGAGGTGACCCAATATTGGGTGCTAAAACAGTATGGTTAGAAAAGATAGGAGTCAATAAACATCACTACCCTCTGTTACAAAGATCTAGATATATACACATACATATCATGGTACATATATACCAAAAACAATTGCAGTCAAATACTATAGGTAGAAAAAAATAAATGAAAAAATGATCCATATGGTGGATTGAAAAGTGATCAAAAAATTAACTAGTGTGTGCACAAACTAGTGTTAATCCAAAAATAGATAGAAAAATGTTTCAAAAAATATGTAAATGCTGATCAAGTCACACAGTGAGTGATGTGTGAAAAAATATATTGAAAATGGTGTGGAAGTCCGTGAAAAATGTACAAAAAAGAAGTGAATAGGTGATCACAAAGACATTATCCTGAGGGAGTCCAAAATATATGCAATTATATAGGTCCAAAATTATTGTTCACAAAAGTCAGATGATAGTGATTTAGGTAATCCAAATAAGAATGTATCCAAATAAACAGTTCAAATCCTTGAATGCCAAGTGAAAAAATAAAAAATGAAAGCAAAAAAAATAATAATAGTAGAAAGCTGGGAAATCCTCAAAACCTGAAAACAGAAAATAGTAACATAGTATAGTACTGTTATTATGTTAATAAATCAAGAAATATAGCTCACCATATAATTGCCAACGCGTTTCGGCCCACAACTTGGGCCTTTTTCAAGACTATTCTTTAAATAAAGATAGCAAGATAGCAAGAGAACGAAGAAAAATTGACAATAGGAATAAATTACAAAGTTGCTTAAAATTGCATGCTCTATCTGAATCACAAAAGAAAAAATGTGGGTACAGTGTCCCTTTAACATTTGAAAAAATTAAGATTAAGCAAGTCTAACATAAAATAAATATATTTTATACGATTTAATTCCAAGATGAGAAAAATGTAAAATCTTATGAAATATGCATTTTATATATTATATGGAGTATTTGTATCTATAAAAATAACACAAAATAACACAAAATATATAAATTTACAGTCTGAAATACAATTACTTGGAGTTATTTCTTTCATTGCAGTTTTTTTTTAATAAACTATTTCCATACAAAGTGCAGCGTTCAAAGGCTAAAATAATGGAAACTCATTATACATTTACATACACATATACATTTTCTAAATTAAGCTAACAAGCTAAATATAAACTAAGAAAAATACTATTGTAAATGGCAGCTAAAAATGTAAAAAAAAAAACAAGGTTTTATTGTGAATACACAGATTTCAGGAAACTCCTTAAGTCACGTTCGTCTTTTAGCATTTAAGTTTTATATGAACTTTGTTTGACTGTCGGCTGATATTGATTTCTGCCTCTGCGGAAAAGTAAATTAAAGGAAAAGCAGATGTGTCAGTTCTGATCAAAATGGGTGATTATTCTCTCAGAGGACAAGGTGAGATCTGGTAATCTCTGAAGAGAAAGACATTTTGTACCTGATAATAGCAAATTATACATTTTATTCTTAAATAAATCATTCATGGTATTATATGAATAAAAATCATGTATGAGCTTTAAATCATATAGGCATGCGCAAATATGTTTCCAATATTGGTTTTCAGTATGAATGAACAAATATGAACTAATTTGACCAAAATGCGTTTATTAATTAAATGGAAAAATGAATGAATTCAACATTTGTTAATTCGTTCATATATTTTCTCCATTTATAGATATGGGAACTAAATGACCAAACAAACACGTTTTCATTTTAATTTATAAGTTCATTTAATGAATGAACAAATTATGCACAAATTAGTTCAAATTGTATCATTTGTTTTGCAAAGAAATTACAAAAAATATGTTTTGCACATGTATTATCTATAATATAGCAATAATAAAATTATTATTCTATTAAGTACATAAGCTATTTTAAAAAAAAAATTGTAAAATACTTTTACAATTAGCAATCTACTTACTACTTTGTAGAAATGCATGAGATAAAAATACATTTCTAATAGATCCGTCATTCCAAATTTATAAAGAAATTTGGTTCATCCATATTTCTTTAGGCGCTTCATTAGTTTCTGACAAAATTTATTAAAAGGACACTAAAGTCAAATTAAAGATTCATGATTCAGATAGAGCACAACGTTTTAATAGAATATCCCATTTATTTCCATTATCAAAATGTTCAAAGTCTTTTTCTATACACACTTTATGAGGCACCAGCTCCTACTGAGCATGTGCACAAGTTAATAGCGTATACATGTCTGTGATTGGCTGATGACTGTCACATGATACAGGGGAAATGCAAATTGGGGGGAAATAAACCTGTCAGAAAAAAACCAGACTGCTTATTTGAAATTCAGAGCAAGTGTTATTGTATTGTCTTTTCATTAGAGACTTGTTAATTATGCAAGTCTATAGTATTTAGTATTTAGTGGTCCTTTAACAAAACTTTGTTTATTAACAAAATTCATTATAAACAAATGCACTGTAGCCCCCAAAAAAACTTAACCTAAAAAATAAACCTACTATTACTAACCACCTAAACCTCCACAACAATTAACCCCTAAACTGCCAGACCCCCATCGCACTTATTTCCTTAACAGTTGGACCCTCCCAACCTCATTTAATCCCCTAGCCATCACTACCCCCTAACTGCTGGGTTAGGTTAGATGGGGTGGGGGATCTGGCAATTAGGTGGCTAAGTGTAGTGGATAGGTTGAGAAGGTCACAGGCAGCAGGATTGGTGCAGTGGGGTTAAGTTCAGGGGGTTTCAGGTAGCAGCTAATGTAGTTTTTTTATTTTTTTATTGCCAGAATAATGAATGAACAAAAGTATTAATGAAGCTTGTTGAAACATCCATTCATTATTCTTTTAGTTTGTGTAGGTGGAAGTTCTCTATTCATTTTCATATGATTGCAATGAAAAACAAAACATTTGTTTATTGTTGCATTCATCTTAATATTAATGCACATCTCTACTACCCTAACCCTGCAACACGCTGCACAGTGATTTGTTTATATCTGAAGGAGTTCATTTATATCTATCCTTAATTGGAAGCAGAATAGAATATAATATCAACAACTTTAAAGGGACACTGTACTATAACATTTGTTTCCCCTTAAAGTGTTCCAAATTACTTGTTATACCTATGAAAGAGTATTTTTTGTATTAAAAATATCCTATTGTAAGCAGAACAGCTAATGTTATCTAAACATATAGGTAGATTACGAGTTATGTTCGCTATAGGGAAATTAACAAACACAAGAAAAGTTGCGTTATTTAACCCCCTATAACGCAGCAATTACTAGTTTTCAAACAGCCGACTTGTACGTGCGAAATGGCTGCATTGAGCTCCATACCGCACACAATCCAAGCGCTGTTTTGACGTGCTTGTGCACACTTTCCCCATAGACATCAATGGGGAGAGCGGGTCAGAAAAAAAACTAACACCTGCGATCGCAGAATGAAAAGCTCTGTAACGCAGCCAAATTGATGTCTATGGGGAAAATAAAAGTTATGTTTAAACCTAACAGCCTGACATAAACCCCACATCTAAACACCCCTAATCTGCCCCCTACATTGCTGCCACCTACCTACAGTTATTAACCCCTAATCTGCCGCTCCCGATATCACCACCACTATATTAAAGTTATTAACCCCTATTCTGGCGCACCCCAACATCACTGCCACTATATTACATTTATTAACCCCTATTCTGCCACTCCCTGACATCGCCGCCACTAAATAAAGGTATTAACCCCTAAACCTCTGGTCTCCCACATCACTACCACTAAATAAACCTATCAACCCCTAAACCCCCAGCCCCCCACATTGCAACAACCTAAATTAAACTATATTAAGCCTTAAACCTAACCCTAACGTAACCCTTACACCCCCTAACTTTAACATATTATAATTGAGCTAAACTAGGGGGCGGAGCCTGACCGTGCTGGAGAATGGTCCTGTGTCCTTAGAGCTCTGGAGCTAATAACCTGCCCTAACTATGTGAAAGTGAATTAAAAGCTGTAAATACCGACAAGCTGTATCACCAAACCGAGGGGGGCAGTGAGCAGATCGGAAACAGACATTATCTTATACGGCTAAGTAATTAGATCGCATCTGCCACTAAAGGCCTCAGCCTGGCTGGAGTACATTCGCTTGCCCAGAAACATTGTGGCTGAAAGAAAGCACAGAGTGTGCTGGTACACAAGGGGAATCCGGGGGCAATAACTTAATCTCAAAGAAGTCATCGTCACCCAGATGTGCTGAAAAGCAAGCTCCTTCATCGCTAACCTCAGGGTAAAGTGTCCTGAACATCGGAGCCGGATGATAGAGCCTGCTACAAGGCTGCACCGGAGGTAAAACATTTCCTTCAGCTGTTACACTACAGATATATTAGATAACAGGGGCTCCCTTATGAACTGGTTATAGTGTTCAGTGAGTGGATAAAGGATTCTCTGTACCACAAGAAATAGCAAAATACTATCTCCCCTATACATTACATAGTGAAAAGTGACGCACTTTCATCAGACCATAAGCGGTTTAGTTGTGAGAAAAAGAGAGGATGCAGGCACTTCTGAGGATAACTTAAAAACAATGAGTCTTTATTTGTGAAGCAATAAAAATTGAACAGCTACAACCGCTGTAAAGATCATAAAACAAAGGTACAAAAATCGACAAAGGCAAGGCAGGGGAGAAAAATAGACATAGAAAATAGTCTGACTAGTTTCGAGTACGGACTGTACTCTTATTCATAGACAACCATTCATAGATGTCTATGAATAAGAGTACAGTCCGTACTCGAAACTAGTCAGACTATTTTCTATGTCTATTTTTCTCCCCTGCCTTGCCTTTGTCGATTTTTGTACCTTTGTTTTATGATCTTTACAGCGGTTGTAGCTGTTCAATTTTTATTGCTTTACAAATAAAGACTCATTGTTTTTAAGTTATCCTCAGAAGTGCCTGCATCCTCTCTTTTTCTCACAACTACATAGTGGCTGGGTTTCGCCACTGCTACGGCACTCCATTGGCTCTCTATGGAAGGACTATACTGAAACCGGCGTCACTTCCGGTTGTCTTGCTGAGCCCGCAGACGCTGCCAGGAACGCCGCACCTTTGTGTCTCTCATCTCATAAGCGGTTTAGGTCTACAGCAATGGGACTATAGGGGTGCCCCTAAGAGATTGCAAAATTGCCAAATAAGAACGTACGAAGTGTGTGAGACACAGACTTACAGGCCCAGCATAGTGCCAATATAAAAAACGTATACGCAGTTCCACAGTCAAGATCCCCTTGGTGTTTTTCCTTTTATAAATTATTTTTTCCTTTTCTAATACCTTCCGGATCTATTAAGGATATATTTAGAAAAGGAGTCAGTGGTCATCGCATACGCAACCTCACACTGCAGGCAAATATTACATATTCTATTGAAAATGTCACAAAAGAAGGCAGGAGAGCAGGAAAAGGGGCCTAAAACAAGAAATATTAACCATTATTTAAAGAGCGCTGATGCTCAGGTGGTGGAGGAGGGCCAGTTCCAACTACAAACCGCAGTAAGTGACAGCACACAAACGTTATCTACACCCTCTGAGATGCCACAATATGTAACCAAAGAAGATTTAAAAGCACTTTCCTCAAAGGAGGATATAAAAGGGGTAGTCTCTGAGATAAAAAAACTTATTTAGTGAGCTGCGCAAGGTTTTAACCGACGTCGCACAGAGAGTGACGGTCGTGGAACATACTCAGACCACGCTACAAGATAAACTAAAAGACACTACGGCACAAACATTGCATAATTCAAACATAATTCAAACTTTACTAGAACGCATTGAAGATCTCGACAATCGCAGTCAATGAAACAATTTGCGCATTAGGGGCATTCCTGAATCTATTGGTCCTGGGGCCTTGCAGGGATACCTGCAGGATCTCTTCAGAACACTTAAAGGAACACCTATGTCCCCCGAGGTCCTGATAGAGAGAGCACACAGGGCTTTGCGCCCAAAGCCATCAGCTAAGGCCCATCCAAGGGACGTCATTCTTCGACTGCTTAATTATAAGGATAAAGAGGACATCATCAAGAACAGTAGGAATAAACATCCAATACAACATGCTGGGGTGCCCCTGCAGATATTTTCAGACTTAAGTTTAGCTACACTGCAAAAGTGCAGGGAAATGAGGTTCCTAACCTTTGCACTGCAGCACCACAAGATCCCATACCGGTGGGGGTTTCCCACCTGTATTATTGCCTCAGCTGGAGAGAAGACAGCAACATATAGATCCTTGGCAGATTTGGAAGACTTCTGCACAACATTGAATATCGCACCGCCGAGGCCAGAAGATTTCCCGTCTCAAACCCCTGCAATGGACGAGGAAATGCACCAACCCTGAAGGATTGAGGGTACGGAAGGCGAGTTACATACCTAACCTGCATAGGTGAGACTGTGGGATATACAAATGGCAAATGATGGACAGAGTAGACCAGGGTCTTACCCGGATCTAATCCAGATTTATCCTACCATATACACTGACTGTTTGAATTGTAGCATATAACAGAATATACCTTAGTTAAAGTAAACAATAACGATTTTATTGTAATATGTTGGAGTAAACTTCCCCTCAATGCCCAGGCTGATGTTTTCAGTCTCCCCTCGGTTTCCATAAATAGAAATATAAGTATAATATTTTATGCTTGTTGGTTTATACCCATACTATGTTTTAATATGTTTCCCTTGTAAATTATTACAGCCCTGTGTTGATATGTCAAATTGGGCAAGTTATGGGCACTTTCCCTTCTTGTAGATTCTACAAGGGCTTGTGTGTATGTGTATATATATATATATATATATATATATATATGCTGCATTAGGCTACAATGTGTGATTTTTTTAAAATTTTGGGATGGTGGTGTGCCACAGGAATTTTTAATGTAAAAAAGTGTGCCACGGCAAAAAAAAAGGTTAAAAATCACTGTCTTAGAGAAACAGGGCTTGGTGAACATTGTCACTCTGCTGAACAGTCTTGCCATTAACTGCCCTATTTTACCCCATTCCCACCTATCCTACTTCTCAATTTTGTAACCTTTACTGTACTATAACTTGGTTAATATAATACTTGGTTTGCATCCAACTGTGAAATTTGTAATAACCACAGAATTGTTTAACCTCCCCCCCTGTCTTTCCCCCTCTTCCAATCACCCCTGATCTCTCTCCCCTCCTTCCCCCCCTCCCTTTTTTTTTTTTTTTTATCTTGTCAGTTCACAGGTACACCCTACGATACAATGACTCCCGAACGGTTTAGGCCGCAGAAACACCCACTCAAATTTCTAACAATCAATGTGAAGGGGCTAAACAACCCAGGTAAAAGGTCAATAGTGATGAGGGATTTACAAAAGTTGCAGGGAGATGTTATTTGTATACAAGAATCACACTTCATCAGGAACAAAGAGCCCAAATGGTACAACAGTAGATACCCCATAGCTTACTTCTCTTCAGGCCCTCGTAAACAAAATGGAGTAGGAATTTTGATACATTGCAGAACATCTTTCCAACTATAGAGGGTGGAGAGAGACAGGGAGGGAAGGTATGTAATAGTTGTAGGCCTCTTGTATGGTAGACAGATTACTATAGCATGCATATATGCCCCCAACACTGCGCAACATGTTTTTTTCAGGAACCTCTCGAGCAAATTGTTAGAAGTAACCAAAGGGGTTTTGTTTGTAGGAGGGGACTTTAATGCCCCACTCAACCCAAAATTAGACACGTCCAATGGGGTCTCAAGTGTTTCACATCATGTTTTGAAACAAATCCATACAGTGCTTAAGGACCATCTGCTACACGACATATGGCGCACAATGCACCCGACGGATTTAGACTACACCTATTACTCCAGCCCACATAAAAAATATTCCCGGATAGACTTTTTGCTTATAGACTCACAGGGTATAGCATTCATCACGCGCATCGATATCTCTTCCATCACGTGGTCAGACCACGCACCGGTTACATTTGAAATGATGTGGCCGGATAAGCCCGCTACTCCATTCATGTGGAGGTTGGAGGAATATCTCTTAGATGACCCTTTAGTACAGGAAGATATTGCTAATATGATAACAGAATACTTTGACATAAACATGACCGAGGACCTCCCCATTCCAATAGTTTGGGAAGCACACAAGAGCATCATTAGAGGACATTTAATTAAACACAAAGCAAAATTGACAAAACAACAAAAAGCTACTTACGACTCAATTCTTAACAATATACTGACATTAGAGAAACAACATAAAAAAACACACTAGACTCAGAAGTAGAAGATGCACTCTGTCAGGCTAGATTAGAGTTCAAACAATATTTGCAAAGGAAGAACCAACGTAAGGCACTGCTGTTGCGACAAAAATACTATGAACGGTCACAGTTGAAATCCTTCATACATACGCTTAAAGACACTACAGGGAAAATACATAAGGATAGTATGGCCATAGCAAACGTCTTTCGAACCTATTATAGTAGACTCTACAATTTGAGGACACAAGACCCGGCCCTAGAACAGAGTACAACCAGACAGAAAGCACAAGAATACATTCTTAACACTGAACTTCAGACATTGAACCAGGACACTATTGACTTCCTCGAATCCCCCCTTAATCAGGAAGAGATACAGGTAGCCATTAGAGACCTCCCTAATGGAAAATGCCCGGGCCCAGATGGGTTGGGAGCCAAATATTACAAGACATTCCTGACAGTCTTACTTACACATTTACAGGACTTATTCAACAGACTACCTGATCTGAAACAACTGCCGTCGACTATGCTGACGGCATACGTCACAGTCATTCCAAAGCCAGGAAAACCAGCAGATGTGCCCCAAAATTACAGGCCAATTTCGCTTTTAAATGCGGATGTCAAGATACTGGCTAAGATCTTGGCAAATACAGTAAACAAATTCCTCCCCAATCTAATTGAAGCAGATCAAGTTGGGTTTATCCCGGGGCGGGAAGCAAGGGATAACACCCGTAAACTGACATAGCTGATTGCCCACACCAAGAGGAGAGGAGTGCCATTCGCCCTGTTATCAACGGATGCAGAAAAAGCATTTGACAGGGTGAGTTGGCACTTCCTAAGATTTGTTCTGGTAAAGATGGGCTTTGGGGATAAGTTCCTTAACATTGTTTTCTCATTATACTCCAATCCTAACGCACAGATTAAGGTAAATGGTGTTTTATCGGAACCCTTTGATATTACTAACGGGACAAGGCAGGGGTGTCCACTCTCACCCCTGCTGTTTGCTATCTCTATTGAGGCTCTGGCTAGTAACATTAGAGCCAGCCCCCTTATTAAGGAGATTGAAGTGGGTGGTAGAGAAAATAAACTGGCCATGTATGCGGACGATCTATTACTTACGATTACAGAGGTTGAGACAACCATTCCGGCTCTAATGGAAGAATTTGGAAAATACGGTGAAGTTTCTAACTTCCACCTCAACGACACTAAGTCGGAACTCTTGAGTATATCTTTGACACCTACCTCTTTGATTTGGCTCAAGCAGCACAGTTCTTTTGTGCTTGCAGATAAATCTTTGAAATACCTGGGTATTAATCTGGCTGCTGGCGTGACAGATATGTTTACTTTAATCTATGTCCCTATCAAAACAGTGATCACCGCGGATCTATCTGCATGGAGACATAAGTCAATCTCCTGGCTGGGAAGAATTCATGTTTTTAAGATGAATGTCCTTCCCAGAATACTATATGTACTCCAAGTTTTACCGATACCTATCCCAGTAACGTTCTTTCCGGCATTGCAAAGGATACTTGAAGAGTATATCTGGCAGGGATTGAGACCCAGAATAAATAAGAGGACTATGTACCTGCCTAGGGATGAAGTAGGTTTGGGCCTGCCAAACCTTTTACTATATAGGAGAGCCATATTACTTCAAAGGATAGTGGAGTGGTTCCAGGGAAGTGACCAAAAATTGTGGATCCAGCTAGATAGAGAGGCGTTGCAAACACGGGATTTGGCTTCCCTCCTATGGGCCCCTAAAAGACACAGACAGGCTGACCTTACCCATTTTCCGATTCTGGAGGTAATGCTCACAGAGTGGGACAGGACTTTACAGACCGACCCGCACATATCGACTATGCATTCACCCCTAACGCCCTTATATGGTAACCCAGAATTACCTTTGCAAATCAAAACAACGCCGCAACAAACTTCCTTGACTAACAACCATGTAGGAATATACATAACAGATAATAGGGTAAAATTGAGGGAAGAGCTTGAGAGAGATCAGTCTGATTTCCTTATACCCTGGTATGCCTTTCTACAAGTATGCCACTATATAACTACCCACTGACATAAACAACAACTGATGAGAAAACAAACACCATTTGAACAGCTATGTACAAAGAGCGCACCCTCTAGACACTTGATATAATTACTATATACACATCTGCTCACCCACGAGGGAAGTGCACTTCCAACATATACCAGAATGTGGAATAGGGAACTAGAGGTAGAGCTCACAGATGAAGAGTGGCATAGGATATTTCGTACTATTAAGTCAACATCAGTCTCAGCACACACACAGGAATCCCAATATAAACATCTAAGTCGCTGGTACCTCACGCCAGTGCGGCTTAAATCAATATACCCTAACACATCAGATAGATGTTGGAGGGGCTGTGGTGAACAGGGTTCCATGGTAGACATCTGGTGGGACAGTCCCTTGCTAAACACCTACTGGGCCACTGTGTGGGAGGAGATGCAGGAAATACTGGGGTTAAATATTCCCAAAACACCTGAGACCTTGCATTTCCATATCCCATTTCAAATAAAAGATCCAACTAAAAAAGCCCTTTTGTACCTGATGTTAGCGGGAGCAAAAAATTTGATACCTCTCCATTGGAAATCAGCACAAACACCCACACTAACAGAATGGAAGCAAAAGGTGCAGAGCCTTTTGATGCTGGAGAGATACCACTATGTGAAAATAGTGAAACTAGACAGATATGACCTTTTATAACTGATGTGGGGAGACAGTGAGTGAGATACTGAGGTACTATGTCACAGTGAACTGAGTTGGGTGTGATCTGACATTGACTTGGATATCATTCTTGTATTTTTTTTTCTCTTTTTTTTTTTTTTCTCTTTCTTTCTCATCCTCTGTCCCCTTCCTCCTCCCTTCCTTCCCCCCCTTTCCTTCTTCCCATTTGGGGAGAAAATTAACCAGAGGGTGGCGAAATGTAACCAGGCCACCCCTGCTGTTTGCTATCTCTATTGAGGCTCTGGCTAGTAACATTAGAGCCAGCCCCCTTATTAAGGAGATTGAAGTGGGTGGTAGAGAAAATAAACTGGCCATGTATGCGGACGATCTATTACTTACGATTACAGAGGTTGAGACAACCATTCCGGCTCTAATGGAAGAATTTGGAAAATACGGTGAAGTTTCTAACTTCCACCTCAACGACACTAAGTCGGAACTCTTGAGTATATCTTTGACACCTACCTCTTTGACTTGGCTCAAGCAGCACAGTTCTTTTGTGCTTGCAGATAAATCTTTGAAATACCTGGGTATTAATCTGGCTGCTGGCGTGACAGATATGTTTACTTTAATCTATGTCCCTATCAAAACAGTGATCACCGCGGATCTATCTGCATGGAGACATAAGTCAATCTCCTGGCTGTGAAGAATTCATGTTTTTAAGATGAATGTCCTTCCCAGAATACTATATGTACTCCAAGTTTTACCGATACCTATCCCAGTAACGTTCTTTCCGGCATTGCAAAGGATACTTGAAGAGTATATCTGGCAGGGATTGAGACCCAGAATAAATATGAGGACTATGTACCTGCCTAGGGATGAAGTAGGTTTGGGCCTGCCAAACCTTTTACTATATAGGAGAGCCATATTACTTCAAAGGATAGTGGAGTGGTTCCAGAGAAGTGACCAAAAATTGTGGATCCAGCTAGATAGAGAGGCGTTGCAAACACGGGATTTGGCTTCCCTCCTATGGGCCCCTAAAAGACACAGACAGGCTGACCTTACCCATTTTCCGATTCTGGAGGTAATGCTCACAGAGTGGGACAGGACTTTACAGACCGACCCGCACATATCGACTATGCATTCACCCCTAACGCCCTTATATGGTAACCCAGAATTACCTTTGCAAATCAAAACAACGCCGCAACAAACTTCCTTGACTAACAACCATGTAGGAATCTACATAACAGATAATAGGGTAAAATTGAGGGAAGAGCTTGAGAGAGATCAGTCTGATTTCCTTATACCCTGGTATGCCTTTCTACAAGTATGCCACTATATAACTACCCACTGACATAAACAACAACTGATGAGAAAACAAACACCATTTGAACAGCTATGTACAAAGAGCGCACCCTCTAGACACTTGATATAATTACTATATACACATCTGCTCACCCACGAGGGAAGTGCACTTCCAACATATACCAGAATGTGGAATAGGGAACTAGAGGTAGAGCTCACAGATGAAGAGTGGCATAGGATATTTCGTACTATTAAGTCAACATCAGTCTCAGCACACACACAGGAATCCCAATATAAACATCTAAGTCGCTGGTACCTCACGCCAGTGCGGCTTAAATCAATATACCCTAACACATCAGATAGATGTTGGAGGGGCTGTGGTGAACAGGGTTCCATGGTAGACATCTGGTGGGACAGTCCCTTGCTAAACACCTACTGGGCCACTGTGTGGGAGGAGATGCAGGAAATACTGGGGTTAAATATTCCCAAAACACCTGAGACCTTGCATTTCCATATCCCATTTCAAATAAAAGATCCAACTAAAAAAGCCCTTTTGTACCTGATGTTAGCGGGAGCAAAAAATTTGATACCTCTCCATTGGAAATCAGCACAAACACCCACACTGACAGAATGGAAGCAAAAGGTGCAGAGCCTTTTGATGCTGGAGAGATACCACTATGTGAAAATAGTGAAACTAGACAGATATGACCTTTTATAACTGATGTGGGGAGACAGTGAGTGAGATACTGAGGTACTATGTCACAGTGAACTGAGTTGGGTGTGATCTGACATTGACTTGGATATCATTCTTGTATTTTTTTTTCTCTTTTTTTTTTTTTTCTCTTTCTTTCTCATCCTCTGTCCCCTTCCTCCTCCCTTCCTTCCCCCCCTTTCCTTCTTCCCATTTGGGGAGAAAATTAACCAGAGGGTGGCGAAATGTAACCAGGCCACCCCTGCTGTTTGCTATCTCTATTGAGGCTCTGGCTAGTAACATTAGAGCCAGCCCCCTTATTAAGGAGATTGAAGTGGGTGGTAGAGAAAATAAACTGGCCATGTATGCGGACGATCTATTACTTACGATTACAGAGGTTGAGACAACCATTCCGGCTCTAATGGAAGAATTTGGAAAATACGGTGAAGTTTCTAACTTCCACCTCAACGACACTAAGTCGGAACTCTTGAGTATATCTTTGACACCTACCTCTTTGACTTGGCTCAAGCAGCACAGTTCTTTTGTGCTTGCAGATAAATCTTTGAAATACCTGGGTATTAATCTGGCTGCTGGCGTGACAGATATGTTTACTTTAATCTATGTCCCTATCAAAACAGTGATCACCGCGGATCTATCTGCATGGAGACATAAGTCAATCTCCTGGCTGGGAAGAATTCATGTTTTTAAGATGAATGTCCTTCCCAGAATACTATATGTACTCCAAGTTTTACCGATACCTATCCCAGTAACGTTCTTTCCGGCATTGCAAAGGATACTTGAAGAGTATATCTGGCAGGGATTGAGACCCAGAATAAATAAGAGGACTATGTACCTGCCTAGGGATGAAGTAGGTTTGGGCCTGCCAAACCTTTTACTATATAGGAGAGCCATATTACTTCAAAGGATAGTGGAGTGGTTCCAGGGAAGTGACCAAAAATTGTGGATCCAGCTAGATAGAGAGGCGTTGCAAACACGGGATTTGGCTTCCCTCCTATGGGCCCCTAAAAGACACAGACAGGCTGACCTTACCCATTTTCCGATTCTGGAGGTAATGCTCACAGAGTGGGACAGGACTTTACAGACCGACCCGCACATATCGACTATGCATTCACCCCTAACGCCCTTATATGGTAACCCAGAATTACCTTTGCAAATCAAAACAACGCTGCAACAAACTTCCTTGACTAACAACCATGTAGGGATCTACATAACAGATAATAGGGTAAAATTGAGGGAAGAGCTTGAGAGAGATCAGTCTGATTTCCTTATACCCTGGTATGCCTATCTACAAGTATGCCACTATATAACTACCCACTGACATAAACAACAACTGATGAGAAAACAAACACCATTTGAACAGCTATGTACAAAGAGCGCACCCTCTAGACACTTGATATAATTACTATATAAACATCTGCTAACCCACGAGGGAAGTGCACTTCCAACATATACCAGAATGTGGAATAGGGAACTAGCAGTAGAGCTCACAGATGAAGAGTGGCATAGGATATTTCGTACTATTAAGTCAACATCAGTCTCAGCACACACACAGGAATCCCAATATAAACATCTAAGTCGCTGGTACCTCACGCCAGTGCGGCTTAAATCAATATACCCTAACACATCAGATAGATGTTGGAGGGGCTGTGGTGAACAGGGTTCCATGGTAGACATCTGGTGGGACAGTCCCTTGCTAAACACCTACTGGGCCACTGTGTGGGAGGAGATGCAGGAAATACTGGGGTTAAATATTCCCAAAACACCTGAGACCTTGCATTTCCATATCCCATTTCAAATAAAAGATCCAACTAAAAAAGCCCTTTTGTACCTGATGTTAGCGGGAGCAAAAAATTTGATACCTCTCCATTGGAAATCAGCACAAACACCCACACTGACAGAATGGAAGCAAAAGGTGCAGAGCCTTTTGATGCTGGAGAGATACCACTATGTGAAAATAGTGAAACTAGACAGATATGACCTTTTATTACAGATGTGGGGAGACAGTGAGTGAGATACTGAGGTACTATGTCACAGTGAACTGAGTTGGGTGTGATCTGACATTGACTTGGATATCATTCTTGTATTTTTTTTTCTCTTTTTTTTTTTTTTTCTCTTTCTTTCTCATCCTCTGTCCCCTTCCTCCTCCCTTCCTTCCCCCCCTTTCCTTCTTCCCATTTGGGGAGAAAATTAACCAGAGGGTGGCGAAATGTAACCAGGCCATGTTATGTTATGATTATTATTATCTGTTTATCTGTAATTATTCAATGTTACAGCTCTATGGAGTTGAGGTATGAATATGTTTAATTTGATATATTAGTTCTTGTTGAGTGACATTATGTTAACCTTCACCACAATGTTTTTGAACTGCAACAAGACATTAGGAAAAAACTTGTGAAAACTATGGAGCTTTCTCATTAATATATAGAGCTAAGTAAAGCAGGAGAAGTTCTGAAATTTCGTGGATAACATCTACAGAACTTTAATTCCGTTGCTATAAGTTTAAAAGGGATCACTAGACTTTGACACAACATATAAAAGCTATAAATGAGGACTCTGGTGCTCAAACCTGCCCTAGTGACTTTTATTACATTGAAATGTAGTGTCTTGTATATTTTATCTCCTGTATTTTGTTTTGATCAATAAAGCTCTTTGAAAAAAAAAAAAAATAGAGCTAATCTAAAGTTACAACACCCCCTATACAACAGTATACAAGTTCAACCCCCACCCCGCAAACCTACAAAATAAAAATAAAGTAAAAGCTAATCTACCCATTGCCCTGAAAACGGCATTTGTATGGGCATTACCATTAAAAGGTTATTTAGCTCTTTTGCTGCCCAAGACCTAATCTAAAAATAAAAACCCACCCCAAAACTAATAAAATACATTACACAAAATAACAAAGAAATTATCAAAAATAATAAAAATTATTCCTATTTTAAGACCCATTTAAAAAAAATAAAAACACCCCGAAATAAAAAATTCTAGAATAAACTACCAATAGCCCTTAAAGGGGCCTTTTGTAGAGCATTGCCCTAAGTTAAACAGCTCTTTTACCTGAAAAAAATTACAAAGACCCACTAACATTAAAAAAACCCTACCCCCCAAATAGAATGAGAGCTGCTTAAATCCTATTGGCTGATTTGAACAGCCAATAGGATTTTAGCAGCTCTAATTCATATTGGTTGATTCAAATTTTTAAGCCAATAGGAATGCAAGGGACACCATTTTGAAACAGCTTTCTTATATTGAAGATTCAGTGTACAGCGGCGACCGTATGAAGAGGATGATCCGTGCCGGATGTCTTCAGGGTGGACCCGCTCCGCTGGGATCAAGATAGAAGATGCCGTCTGGATGAAGATAGAAGAGGCCCCCTGGATGAAGACTTCTCGCTGCCTGGATGAGGACTTTGCCGCCTGGATAAAGGTAGAAGAGGCCGCCTGTATGAGGACTTCATCGCCTGGATGAAGATAGAAGAGACCGTCTGGATAAAGAATTCTTGCTGCCTGGATGAAGATCGTTCAAGCGGGACTTCAAAAACTGTAACTTAATCGTCGGGGGTTAGTGTTAGTTTTTTTTTTTTTTTAAGGGTTTTTTGGGTGTTTTTTTTAAATTAGGGTTTGGGCTATTCCTAAACAAGATAAATGCCCTTTTAAGGGCAATGCCCATACAAATGCCCTTTTCAGGGCAATGGGTAGATGAGGTTTTTGTTAGAGTTAGGTTTTTTATTTTGGGGGGTTGGTTGGGTGGTGGGTTTTACTGTTACTGTTGGGGGAGTCTTTGTATTTTTTTTTACAGGTAAAAGAGCTGTTTAACTTAGGG
The DNA here is from genome assembly GCF_027579735.1 of Bombina bombina. NCBI lineage: Eukaryota > Metazoa > Chordata > Amphibia > Anura > Bombinatoridae > Bombina > Bombina bombina. The sequence continues at coordinate 35,568,574 of NC_069507.1, read as the reverse complement.
CAATGCCCTACAAAAGGCCCTTTTAAGGGCTATTGGTAGTTTATTGTAGGATAGGGTTTTTTAATTTTGGGTGGGCTTTTTTATTTTTATAGGGCTATTAGATTAGGTGTCATTATTTTTTATTTTGGATAATTTCATTTGTTATTTTTCACAATTTAGTGTTTATTTTTTTGTAATTAGTCTTTTTTATTTTTGTAATTAGATACTTTGCAATTTTTAGAGTAGTTTTAGGATTTTTTTAAAGTGTAGTTTAGTTTTATTTAATGGTAGTTAGTTTAATTTTAATAATTATATTAGTTTAATTGTTAGTTTAAACTTAGTTCTTTTAATTTGACAGGTAAGTTTTAATTTAATTTAATATAGGGAAATTGTAATTACAATATAAAGTTAGGGGAGGGCATTAGGTTTAGGGGTTACTAGTTTAATTTAGTTTATTGCGATTTGCGGGCTTTCGGTTTAGGGGTTAATAGTTTACTTAATAGTTTACTTTAGTATATTTTGTTGTGGGGGGTTTGCAGTTTAGGGGTTAAAAGGTTTATTATAGTAGTGGCGTGGTGTAGGGCTTAATAACTTTAGTACAGTGGGGGCGATGTGGGCGGACATCAGATTAGGGCTTAATACTATTTAAATAGTGTTTGCAATGCAGGAGGGCGGCGGTTTAGGGGTTAATAACTTTATTAAAGTGGTGACGATGTCAGGGAGCGGCGGAATAGGGGTTAATAATTATTTTTAGTGGCGGCAATGTCAAGAGTGGCATATTAGGGTTTAATAACTTTAATATAGTGTTTGTGATGCGGGAAGGTCTCGGTTTAGGGGTTAATAGGTAGTTTATGGGTGTTTAGTGTACTTTGTAACAGTTTAGTTCTGAGTTTTTTATGTTACAGTTTTGTAGCGTAAAACCCATACTTACTGATTTTAGATTGCGGAACGGATCTTGTCGGTATAGACTGCAACGCAAGCTTTTTAGCCTGACTGCAAAACTCGTAATGGCAGCGCTATGGAAGTCCCATGAAAAAACGTCATTTTTATGAGTGCGGGACTGACGTTGCATTACAGGCTAAAAGGCTTGCGGTACAGCTATACCGACAAGACTTGTAATAGCTGCAGTGCGGTTTTAACGCTGAAATTACAATTTTTTCAGCATTAAAACACGAACGCACAACTCGTAATCTAGGTGATAGGTATTGAAGTTCTAATTATGGCTGAACACAGCCAGCTATTTCAGATACAAAAATCTCTGGCTCTCTTCTACCTTCACTGGGGGATTAGTAAGTGCTCTTCTCTCCTGTTTACATGCTTTTTTACAGATAATGGGCCAGATTGTAAAAAAGAGAAGGTATACAATAGGGATATACCCGTAGGTAATAACATATGATGTCACTCATCACACACCAGTAGGGAGAGAGTCCATCCACTGTAGTTACCTCTTTCACTGTAAACTTTAAACTTTAGAATCAGGGTGTTCATCCCACCAATGTACCAAACCTGGTTCCAGGCAAATTCAGGGGACCGGGAATATATCCCTCCTACCCCTGTTTAGTGTTCAGTGTTGGTGAGTGTAGAAAGGGGAAGCAGAATGCTGGTGTGTTTGTATCCCACTCTGTGAGTGGTAACACCTGGACTCACCCGCTGTGGTGTCCGCCAGATCCATTGGGGGGTTGCAGTAAACATCCAGAGGCTTGCGGCAGAAGACTTCTCTCTAGCCCTGCATCTGCTTTGGCAAACTTTCTTTTCCCTTCCCATTGGCTCCTCCACTAGGCAGCGGTCACAATCTGTGTGTACAATCTGATTTTGTGACATCACGGGTAATGCATGCGTGGCTTACGGTAGGCTCTTGGCTCTGGAGGTGTGGTCACCATGAAACTTGAGGAGCCCCAGTGCTCCGTAATAGACTTAAGAAAAATAAACAAAGGTCCAGTGCGATCCGACTCCAAATGTAGATAAAACATATAAACTTTATTAGTACAAAAAGATAAAAGTCAAAAAGTCGGCAAAACAATGACAAAGCTGTACTCTAAGCAGGGTGTGCAGTCAAGAGTAAAGTGGTCTGACCAGTTTTTGTCCTGGCGACCGTAGACATAGACCTAGGTATTTTTGATAATACAGTTGCATTTTTTTATTTTTTACATTTCATACTGTGTAAATCATGGACGTATCATTTCTATATCCCTTTAATCCATATTTCCTGCTCACAGTATACTCTGACTGAACTACAAGAAGTTATAAAGAACATTACGACTGGTAATAGCTGTCCTCATTCCCATGCTAGTTCACTGATGTCTTTTACATTATTTAACTAACTTCTTAGAATGTCATAATAATGGGGACACGTCTAATGGAAAACCCACAGTTTAGTGAATGGGGATCATGAAGTCCGGTGACTATATTTATTAGAATGAGAGCTTTCTTCTTATGTTATTATTTGGAAAAAACAACAAGCAAACTATTCACTACACTGTACAAAGCTCCTCCTCCTTCTCTACTAGTTTTTATCCTATAAGTGTGAGATTATGACAATGTACACATGTTGTAGGTCACTGGGTGTGATGTTCCTTCTCAATTCTTACTTTTCCTTTTCTTCCCACCATCTCTGTAACCCAGTCTCTTACTACCCTCCTGTTCCCCATACCAGCTTCCAAGAAAGCTCCAATGGAAAATATTCAACAGGGCACCATTATGATGTAGCAGAAACACACATAATATTTTGCTTACACTAAGCATTAGTACCTAGATTATTCAGGTTCATTCCTTCTGATTCCATTTGCCACCCAACTTTCCTACAGCTTTACTGTTCACCCTCTAAACTACTGTATGTAGCTTGAAGAAGCATATGATTCAGTTGGTCAGGTTTTGGTTTTGGTGAGAAAGGAAAGGATTTGATTAAAAACAAAGATGGGTTTGTTACAGGTTTTACTCTTCCATTGCAGTTCAATATTATGGATTTACTCTTCAAATCAGACTAAAGGTCATACTTTATTTATTATTGACAATGAGGAATCATATCAACTGATATATGATAAAGTCTATAGATGGAAAGTCAAATTATTTAATGAACATTTCAGTGTAACCTTTCTTGTTTACATAACATTGAAAATATGATATTTATTATGTATATATGTTTTAATCCATAGAATGCCTGATGATGAGTGCAATATAGAAACATAGATAGGATAAAGTATGGTCTTAGTCATTTAGACTTGATAACAACAAGCATATCTGCAGAAAATGTATTTTAAATATGTACTTAGAGTTGTAAAAGTACCAAACATTGTCATGAAATCTGTTTTGTTAGCGTGTCCTACTTAAAAGAAATTGTATTTATATCAGCTAGTCTTTTTTTAAGAATTTAGGAAATTACATTTTTGTGCTAGGTTCTCCTATTTTCACTGACCTTCAAAATATTATTCTTTTATACCCCTACACATTAGTATACAGGAGAAGGCTTTAAAGTATTTTTGAATTAAATATGTTAAGTAAAATACCTCCCTCCACCCTCATTTTTTGTCTCCTGGGTCTCGTTGAGCAGAGTGCAATCATGTGAACAAGATCGTTTCACGAGAAAGTGAAATAGACAGTAAATAAAAGATGCCAAGTTTAATTGGTGGTTTAAATACAGTTAGTTATTACAGTTAATTTTATTGTATTATTTTTTGTTAAATTAAATATAAAAATGGGAAAGAGAGGACTACAAGCGTGAGCAAAAGTGCTCAAATGTCGATGTGCTGTAGACAATTGAATGGATTGTAAATGTAACATTTTATATTGTATCACTTTAATAGATGTGTCTATTCATGACTGTCATTTGTAATCATCTTTTCTCTATCTTAATAAAAAGAATTAAAAAAAAAAACATGTTAAGTAAAAGCTGTTTATTTATGAAATCTACGATGACATGTTTGTTTATGCTCAAATAATGCAGATGCACAGATGCTCATTAGATCACAGGGACAACTGTATTGGAATAAAGGTACAAACCTTAATGAGCATCAAATCCAAAAGTAGGTGTACTTGACACATGCACATCAATATTATTATTAACAATAGTGATATATCTACTTAAGGGATCTAAACTTTTCAGATAAACACAATAGCTTAGTTTTCAGTCCTTGCATTGCAATATTTAGATAACTTAAAAAATACCTTTGAATCATCCAATGTACAGACAATTATCTTTAAAAACATCCCTGTTATCAACTTGGTAAATCTAGTAAAATATATTGCATTTCTTTCATGCTCGCTTAAAATTTTCCATTGCTACTAAACATAAATCAATGCAGGTCAGTAATCTCTAATTGCTCTGAAAGCTTAATGTTATAAAGTGAAAATAAAGGTCATATTAAAAGCTCTAGATTTTAAGAATAAAGACCTATTTTAATTAGCAGGATACACTGATCTCTTAACCTCTCAGGGATTCTGACTGTGAAAATGAAACTATTTCTTATAAAAAGTTATATTAAAAAATCCTTAAATGTAACATATTTTTCTCTTTTTTTATTGTTATGAGTAAAGATAAAATTTAAATCAAATACCCACTACCACTAGGTCAATGGGAAAATCCATGTCCACACCCACATAGCAATACAGGCACTAGACAGATTTTGGTTGTGTTATATCCCATAAATGTCTTATTGTTAAATGAGTGGCAGTTCTGCTGGGGTTTTTTGCACTTCAATAAATACTGTCGCTCCACTAAACTACTGAAACTTATTTAAAATATCTTCACATAAAATGCTCAACCAGTTTCTGCAAAAATACTCTTTTCAAGAGCAATATGAACTAGCAATGAAGAAAGCTGTACAATGTCTTAAACTTCTGTTTTCTTATGCCATAGTTTGACCCTCCTTTTCACTCTCAAACAGGTGAAACAGCTGTTCCGAGAATGAGTTTACAAGTTGAGGGGATTAACCCTTACGTTTAAAACAAGAAAATCAATTATTACTATTTGTATTTGTCTCTTTTTACACGTCCACACAGTGCAAGGATGGAGGTTACAATTACATGTAAAGGTGGGTACAGATAGCTGTTGAAGATTCCCCCCTTGAGTACCTCATTTATTATTGATATTTAGTTTCATGCTCTGCTTTGACACCCCCAAACTGTATGGATTAGATGTAACCCAGTGTGGCACACTAATCATATATCTATATATAAAAGTAAGAGCAATATAAATATTGAAAAGGAAATTAGAAAATCTGTGTAAGTATAACTACTAGCTTTTCTCCAGAAATACTCTGAATACATTGATACCGAAGCACTACGGAACTCTGGGTATGATGTGCATATTAGAGAACTAGAATCTCACAGTTTCCAGGTACTGTTGTAAACAAAGCAATCCCCTATATGGTATAGGATGCGCCAATAAAAACACTTCTAGACAGCTGTTTTGAGGTTTTTTTTACTCTCATCAGCAGAAGGTAGGCTTAACCTGCTGCTTGGTGAAGCTTCTTTCCATAGAAAAAGCAATGGTCATTTGAGTTATGGTGGAAATAAAACCATGAGATTAAAATCCTCCATTACATAAAAGAAAGAGATATACAATTATTGAATATTATTATTATTATACTTTATTTATTAGGCTCCAACATATTCTGCAGCGCTGTCCATGGATACAATTAATTTAAATAAAACAATACAAGACTTGTAAGATACAGGACAACATTTACAAACACATACAGGAGGTATTGAGGGCCCTATTCCCGTGGGAATTTACAATCTAGAAATAAAAAAATTAGCAAATCTAGGCAAGTATCCTCACTTGCTTCCCCCCAGAATTACTCTGGATACACTGTTATCAATGCACAAGGGAACTCTAGGTAAGATATAAAATCAGGTAATAAATATCTCACGTTTTTTGCTTTCAAGTACTGTTTTAAAAACAGCCTACCTTTATGGGGCATGATGCAGCAACAAAACCACTTCTGGACAGCTGTTTAGAGTATTTTGACTCTCATCAGCAGAAGGTATGTTTAACTTGCTGTCTGGTATACATATAGATATAAATAGGGGAGCACTTCCCCAAAACATCACAGATTACACAATCAAGTGTGAGATGATTGATAAAATCCAGTGACTGCCTACACTCTGTTCACCTGCATTACTCCTGTTGGCATCCTGGTGGTTGAGAGATCTGGAAGTGAGAGTGTGCTCCATTGGGATTTTATATATATATATATATATATATATATATATATATATATATATATATACATAGAGCTTATGATTTCACAAGAAAGAACAACAAAATAGACAAAGAGGCAGAGGGATGAATAGATTATGATAGGTGACTGTGTCCTATTACAATATAAAGAGGAGAAGCAAAGAATATGGCAGATGGTAGATTTAAATTGTACATTATCCAAGTCATCTTCTATGCATATAAATAAATAGAACTAGACGGTCTTGGGGATAATCCACTACTACTCCTCACACGTCTATACATGTAGAACAATCCTCATTAAGAAACAATCAGTGGTCTAAAGGATTAATATGTGGGTGCGTGGGGGGATCAGACTGATGTAGTATGTGCACCACTCAGGATTCACTAAAAACTCCACAGAAATGTAATGATATTAAATCTAAGTATAACTATAAGAAAAAAATAAAATTAGAAATTAATTTTTATAACTAATCTATTAATATGTTATGTTACCTCCCTGCATAAGACCTAGACACTTTCCTTTTAAACACTAAATAATAAATACTGGACATGATGAATTTACAGCAAAGACTATCATGAGAAATATTTATAAAACTTATATTAGTTATTTAAATAAAGAAGCAATAAGTGCACATTTATAGGCCCCATAAAGTTGGACACACACAAGCATGTTGTACTTAGGTTCCCGAGTTTTAAAAGCTTGTTATCTTATCTACTGAAGACATCTAAATTAGTTACTAAAGTAACAATCTCAAAGGGCCCCATTTGTCAAATGGCAGGTGGACAGGGTTTTCTCCTGGGAACTTGTCTGCTGGCATCATGGTGAGAGGGCAGCATTCACTGCCTGTATTTATCATTGCACAAGCAGCCACACCCTGCTTTCACTTGGTCAATCATTAATCACTCTGGGGGGATTTTTATCCGTTAGCTCAGAGCTGGTGTATAGTTAAGCAAAGAATGATCTGATGACCACTGCTACTTAACTATTGTGAGCCTGCACCAAAGTTGCTCCAAAGCTGTATTCTCAGCATGATAAATTGAGCCCTAAGTGTTTAAAGGAACAGTAAAGTCAAAATTAAATTTTCATGATTCAGATACAACATGCAATTTTAAAGAACTTTCCAAAATATGTTAAAATCTGTTGTACACTTTCTGAGGCACCAACTCCTACTGAGCATGTGCAGGAATTCACAGTACATACGTACTGTATATGAATTTTGTGATTGGCTGATGGCTGTCACATGATGCAGAGGGAAGGGAAATAGAGCAAATTTAAATTGGTCAGAAAGAAATCTACTATTCATTTGAAATTCAAACTAAGTGATTTTTACATTATCTTTTTATAATGAATTTACCAATTATGGTAATTTACTGCCTTTAGTGCACACTTTGTAAGGCTCCAGCTCCTACTGAGTATGTGCAAGAATTCCCGGCATATAAGTAAACACATTTTGTGATTAACTGATGGTTGCCACATAGTGCAGTGGGAGGTAAAATAAAACTAACTTTGAAATTAGCAAAAAAAAATCTACTGTTTGAAATTCAGTCTAAGCACTTTTGCATTGTCTTTTAATTATGCATTTGTAGAACTAACTTTGAAATTTGTCAAAATACAATCTACTACTCATTTGACATTCAACTAAGTGTCTTTTTATTATGCATTTGATGATTATGCTATTCTATTGAATTGAATAGTTATTTAAAGGGACATAATACTCATATGCTAACTCACTTGAAACTGATGCAGTATAACTGTAAAAAGCTGACAGGAAAATATCACCTGAGCATCTCTATGTAAAAAAGGAAGATATTTTACCTCACAATCTCCTCAGCTCAGCAGAGTAAGTTCTGTGTAAAAAGTTATACTCAGCTGCTCCCAGCTGCAGGTAAAAAAATAAAAAAAATGAAGAAATGAACAGCAGCCAATCAGCATCAGCAGTGCTGAGGTCATGAACTCTTACTGTGATCTCATGAGATTTGACTTAACTCTCATGAGATTTCATAGTAAGCTTCCTTTACCTGATTGGTGAAATAATATGAGAGTGCACGATGCTCATCCCTTCAGATGTCCCAGGACAAACACACTAAAATGCTGCTTAGAAATCCTTTACAATGGGAGGTGGCTACTGAGGAACTTTTGAGGTAAAATATCTTTCTTTTTTACATAGAGATGTTCAGGTGATATTTTATAGACAGCTTTTTACAGCTATGCTGCATCACTTTCAAGTGTTTAAACATTTGGGTATTATGGCCCTTTAATGTTCTTTTAAATCATGAATCAAAACAGGCTCTATTGTTGATTTATCTTACACAAGGGTGAAGCATAGAAACTTATGATATGGAATCATATTTTACCTAATGCTGAGGTTTAACCCCTTGTCGCTAGCACTCTCCCACATTGAGGGAGATCTGGGGGCTCCCACCCGCTCCTACCCCGGCGATCATGCTTCACGTTTTGCGTGGTGACGTCACCCGCAATGACGTGATGACGTCACCGCGCAACTTTATTAACAAGTAACAATACAAAGTATAGGGAAAGGGGGCATGCTGCTTAGAAGCCTGTATCTCAGGCAGCTACAGACCCCCAAGACCCACCATTGGAAAGGTAATAGCCTAACCTTTCCAATGGTGTAAGTCTTGGGGATCTGAATAAAAAATATATAAAAGTTAAAAAAAAAAAACCTTCAATCACCTTGCTTAGCACTCAAAGGGTTAAATTGTTATTGTTTAAAAATATAGATAATCCCTTTATTACCCATTCCACAGTTATATAAATAACTTTTAATGTACTTTTTACCCCTGTGATTACCTTGTATCTAAATTTGATGATAAACATGAATTGGAAAGTCGTTTAGAATTGCATGTCCTATCTGGATCATGAAAGTTTCATTTTTCACTAGACTTTAATTTAGCAAAGGGACATTCCGGTCAAAATTGAAATGCACATAGATGATTTACATCTTTGAACATATTTGGAACATATACAGGCAAAAATTGCTTCTAGTAAAAGTTATCACTGGTTTAGTGTTAGCATTTTTCTCTGCACGTGCACGTGGAGCATAGCTAGATATTCTCAGTGTACCAGCATTGTAAATACTACAGTTGCTCAGAGCACCAGTGGGGCTTGTAACATGTCAACAATTAACAAACTGAGTCATTACCAGATGGTACAAGCATCTTAGGCTCTATGAGCCAGTGCTGTGTTTAAAATGCTGGTGCACAGTGCATACTTAAGTACACTTTTGAAAATCTTTTATTAGAAGCATTTTTGATAATTCAAATATATTACAAAAGTGCTTCTATTCAAAACTGAAATGCATCCATGTGGATTCCAATTTTGTCTGGAATGTCCCTGTCATTAAATACTAAGAGGCCTATTTAACATAGGTCTTGCGGACCTGATCCGACAGTGCGGATCAGGTCCGCCAGACCCCGCTGAATACGGAGAGCAATACGCTCTCCGTATTCAGCATTGCACCAGCAGCTCACAAGAGCCGCCCCCTGCAGACTCGCGGCCATTCGGCCACCAGCAGGGGTGTCAATCAACCCGATCGTACTCGATCGGGTTGAATTCCGGCGATTCCTGTCTGCCTGCTCAGATCAGGCAGACAGGTTATGGAGCAGCGATCTTAAGGACCACTGCTACATAACTGCTGTTTCTGGCGAGTCTGCAGGCTCACCAGAGACACAGGGCCTCAAGCTCCATTCGGAGCTTGATAGATAGGCCCCTATCTATAAAGGCCCCTATCTATAAAGGGCCCTATCTATAAAGGCCCCTATCTATAAAGGCCACTATCTATAAAGGCCCCTATATATAAAGGCCCCTATCTATAAAGGCCCCTATCTATAAAGGCCCCTATCTATAAAGGTCCCTATCTATAAAGGCCACTATCTATAAAGGCCCCTATATATAAAGGCCCCTATATGTAAAGGCCCCTATCTATAAAGGCCCCTATCTATAAAGGCCCCTATCTATAAAGACCCCTATCTGTAAAGGCCCCTATATATAAAGGTCCCTATCTATAAAGGCCCCTATCTATAAAGGCCCCTATCTATAAAGGCCCCTATATATAAAGGTCCCTATCTATAAAGGCCCCTATATATATAAAGGCCCCTATATATAAAGGCCCCTATCTATAAAGGCCCCTATCTATAAAGGCCCCTATCTATAAAGGCCCCTATCTATAAAGGCCCCTATATATAAAGGCCCCTATATGTAAAGGCCCCTATCTATAAAGGCCCCTATCTATAAAGGCCCCTATATATAAAGGTCCCTATCTATAAAGGCCCCTATCTATAAAGGCCCCTATATATAAAGGCCCCTATCTATAAAGGCCCCTATATATAAAGGCCCCTATCTATAAAGGCCCCTATCTATAAAGGCCCCTATCTATAAAGGCCCCTATCTATAAAAAAATGTAACAATGTAATATCTTTATTGTAAATGATTTAAGTGGCCCACAAGAGATAGGATGTGCTAGTATTGTTTCTTCATGGCTAATAATACTACTTCTATGCTTGACATTTTAGGATAGAGACGTTTTAAAAATATACATATGTTGGCAAAAAATGCTTATAATAAAATGTATCACTGTGTTTCTGAACGTGCATGCGAAGAATAGCTGGATATTCTCAGTGCAGCAGCATTTTAAATACAGCAGCTGCTCAGAGCACCAGTGGGGCTTCTATCCTGTCAGCAATTAACAAATTCAGTCATTACCAGATTATACCAGCACCTAAGGCTCTCTGAGCAAGTGCTGGTGAATGTAGCATACTTAAGTATATTCTTAAAACAGCTTTAAAGTTTACTAGAAGCATGTTTGCCAATGCATCCATAGAGCAAAAATGGTTCTATCCAAAACTGAAATGCTACCTTGTGCATTCCAGTTTTGCTTGAATGTCCCTTTAATACTAGTTATTTAAACGGACATAAAGGAGCACAAATGAAATGTTCTAATGTGCTAGATGATTTTATTGTTTCTCTATTTTTTGACCAGAACTATGCATTTAAAAGGACATTAAATATTTATTGTTTAGTGTAAAACAAATTGTGCTTGTGCCATGCTCCCTAGGATTCCAAAAAGCAAATTCCATAACCTGCAAATGCAGTAAATCAATAGCTGGCAATTTGCAACTTTTTGATCCTAGGTTTCAGAATTTACTTTTTGTCCTCCCTGGGGAGTGTGTGTGGGCAAAACACAAAATTTACACAGAAACAAAAAGTGTGTAATCTTCCTTTAACCCCCATAAACAAATTGGCTTTAGAATGGAAATACAAGGTTTTTCATGAGCTACCTACATATGCTGCCCTTGTTCAACTTATTATGTCCCTTTAATTTCCAGTTCAAGAGGTGCAGTTTTGATCTGGGTTGTATTTCAATGGTCATTTGATAGATTATTATTTATTTTCGTGCTACAGCAAAATATTTAAGAATTATCTGCCACCTGAATCCTTCCCAGCATTGCAATTCATCCTTTTTGTCTAAATGAATATAAACATGTTTTTATTTATACTTGCTAGATATAACTTGATATCATTTTTTTTTCCAACGCTTGACGTACAATCTTCCTGCAGTTTGAGAAAAACATACATTACTAGACAATTTCAGTTTACCGACTTTCTTGAAAATTGGAAAAAAAGAAGTGAAACTGGTTGAAAATATCACATACATTGGCAAACACGACTCTACTAAACTCTATTAATAATAACAGCACTGTTTCCAGAGCAAACTGCTGATAAAAAAACTCCCACACATTCAAGACACTCCTCAACACAATTCTATACAAAACATTTGTTCCAAACAGTCTTCTATTTCTGTTTTGTATCTTGCTGAGCTTATTGTCAATGCATCTGAAAGATATTTAATGTCAAGCTGAATTGAGTAAAAAAAAAAATGAAAACACGACACATTGTACAGATGACACATCTTATGAGAACACAGAGTTGTAACTGTTGTTACCAACTGGAAAATATCTATTAAGCTGAAGATACATTTAACATATTCTAATGACAATAAACAGATTTTTGCTGTTCCTATTTGGGTTTTCAGATGAATGTAAATTCATCCAAAATTTGATGATTCGAGTCATTTGATTACGAAAAAATTAATGATGATATTGAAAAATGAATGAGTGCTTGACGAAATTAATTTATTCATTCATTCATCCCATTTGGTGCCAAAGAAATGTGCAGGAATGAGGGGAAGGAGTTATTGTTTAGTTAAAAAGCTTACGGCTAGATTACGAGTTTTGCGATATGAGTAAAAAAGCAGCATTAAGGCTCATAACGCTGCTTTTTTACTCCCGCTGGTATTACGAGCCTTGCAGGTTTAGGGGCATCGCACACTTTTTTAGCCGTACCGCAAATTAACTTACGCAATTTGCGTAAACTCTTTTTTCAATGGGACTTCCATAGTGCCGATATTACAAGCTTTTTGCCAAAAAGTGAGCGGTACAGCTTATCCCGCAAGATTCGTAACGCAATCTAAAGTCAGTAGTTATGAGTTTTACGCTAGAAAGCTGTAGCATAAAACTCATAACTAAAGTGTTAAAAAGTACACTAACACCCATAAACTACCTATTAACCCATAAACTGCCACAGTCCTGCATCACAAACACTAAAATAAAATTATTAACCCCTAATCTGCCGCTCCTGACATCGCCGCCACTATAATAAACATATTAACCCATAAAAAGTCGCACTCCCGCCTCACAAACACTAGTTAAATATTATTAACCTCTAATCTGCTGCCCCTAACATCGCCGCCACCTACCTATATTTATTAACCCCTAATCTGCCACCCCCAATGTCGCCGCCATTATACTAAAGTTATTAACCCCTAAACCTAAGTCTAACCCTAACCCTAACACCCCTTAACTTAAATACAAATAAAATACATCTAAATAAAAATTCCTATCATTACCTAAATTATTTCTATTTAAAACTAAATACTTACCTGTAAAATAAACCCTAAGCTAGCTACAATATAAATGATAAATCCAATTACCTAAATTACAAAAAACACAAACACTAAATTACACAAACTAAAAAAAGATATTATCAGATATTTAAACTAATTACACCTAAGCTAATAGCCCCACAAAATAAAAATAAAAACCTAGCCTAAACTAAACTACCAATAGCCCTTCAAAGGGCCTTTTGCGGGGCATTGCCCCAAAGAAATCAGTTCTTTTACCTGTAAAAAAAATACAAACAACCCCCAACAGTAAAACCCAACACCCACACAACCAACCCCCCAAATAAAATCCTAACTAAAAACACCTAAACTCCCCATTGCCCTGAAAAGGGCATTTGTATGGGCATTGCCCTTAAAAGGGCATTTAGCTCTTTTTCAGCCCAAAAGCCCTAATCTAAAACTAAAACCCACCCAATAAATCCTTAAAAAAACCTAACACTAACCTCTGAAGATCCTCTTACAGTTTTGAAGACCGGACATCCATCCTCAACGAACGAAGCCGGGAGAAGTCCTCAACGAAGCAGCAAGAAGTCCTCAACAAAGCCGGGAAAAGTCTTCATCCAAGCCGGCAGAAGTGGTCCTCCAGACGGGCAGAAGTCTTCATCCAGACTGCATCTTCTATTTTCATCCATCCGGCGCGGAGCGGCTAAATCTCTAAAACATCCGGCGCAGAGCATCCTCTTCTTCCGACGACTAACGATTGCATCAGCCAATAGGATTTGTTCACCTTTAATTACGATTGGCTGATAGCATTCTATCAGCCAATCGGAATTCAAGGGAAGCCATCTTGGATGATGTCATTTAAAGGAATCTTCATTCGTCGTTAGTCGTCGGAAGAAGAGTATGCTCCACACCGAATGTCTTGAAGATGGAGCAGCTCCGCCCCAGATGGATGAAGATAGAAGATGCCGTCTAGATAAAGACTTCTGCCCGTCTGGAGTAACACTTCTGCCGGCTTGGATGAAGACTTCTCCCAGCTTCATTGAGGACTTCTTGCCACTTCGCTGAGGATTTCTCCCGGCTTCGTTGAGGATGGATGTCTGGTCTTCAAAACTGTAAGTGGATCTTCAGGGGTTAGTGTTAGGGTTTTTTAAGGGTTTATTGGGTGGGTTTTATTTTTAGGTTAGGGTTTGGGCAGCAATAGAGCTAAATGCCCTTTTAAGGGCAATGCCCATCCAAATGCCCTTTTCAGGGCAATGGGGAGCTTGGGTTTTTTTTAGTTAGGATTTTATCTGGGGGGTTGGTTGTGTGGGTGGTTGGTTTTACTGTTGAGGGGGTGTTTGTATTTTTTTTACAGTTAAAAGAGCTGATTTCTTTGGGGCAATGCCCCGCAAAAGGCCATTTTAAGGGCTATGGGTAGTTTATTTTAGGCTAGGGTTTTTTTTTATTTTGGGGGCTTTTTATTTTGATAGGGCTATTAGATTAGGTGTAATTAGTTTAAATATCTGATAATTTCTTTTTTTATTTTGTGTAATTTAGTGTTTGTTTTATTTTGTAATTTAGGTAATTGGATTTAATTTAGGTAATTTATTTAATTGTAGTGTAAGGTTAGGTTTTAATGTAACTCAGGTTAGGTTTTATTTTACAGGTAAATTTGTATTTATTTTAACTAGGTAGTTAGTATATAGTTAATAACTATTTAGTAACTATTCTACCTAGTTTAAAATAAATACAAATTTGCCTGTAAAATAAAAAATAAATCCTAAGCTAGATACAATGTAACTATTAGTTATATTGTAGCTAGTGTAGGGTTTATTTTATAGGTAAGTATTTAGTTTTAAATAGGAATTATTTAGTTATTAATAGTAGGTTTTATTTAGATTTATTTTAATTATATTAAAGTTGGGGGGGTGCTAGGATTAGGGTTAGACTTAGGTTTAGTGGTTAATAAATTTAGTATAGTGGTGGCGACGTTGCGATGCGGAAGTGCAGCGGTTTAGGGGTTAATATGTTTATTATAGTGGCGGCGATGACCGGAATGGCAGATTAGGGGTTAATAAGTGTAAGATTAGGGGTGTTTAGGCTGGGGGTTCATGTTAGGGTGTTAGGTGTTAACATAAATTTAGTTTCCCCATAGGAATCAATGGGGCTGCATTACAGAACTTTATGCTCATTTATTGCAGGAGTTAGGCTTTTTTTCAGCCGGCTCTCCCCATTCATGTCTATGGGGAAATTGTGCACAAGCACGTAAAACCAGCTCACCGCTGACTTAAGTAGAACTGGTATTGGAGTGCAGTATGGAGCTCAATTTTGCTTTACGCTCACTTCTTGCCTGTTAACGCCGGGTTTATGAAAACCTGTAATACCAGCGCTGTAGGGAAGTGAGCGGTGACAATAACGTGAAAGTTAATACCGCACCCCTCATACCGCAAAACTCGTAATCTAGCCATATGTTTGTAATGATGTACAGGGTGTGTGCCATTCATTTGTCTAACATCCCCTGTCCAATCCTGATGTAGAATTACTAATGACTGATGTTAGGGACAGGCAATCAGGCACTAAAGGCTGGATTTTAGTCATACAGGAGTTGTGTGTTCTTTTAACATTGAAAAATAGCTTTTTCAATGTTAAATTAGATTTTAATTGCTCAATTCCTATAATGTAAGATTTTTGCTAAAATACATTGTTTTTATTAGCTGTGCTCATTAGAAATAACGGCAACTAATCCCAATCCAATATTTGTCTGAACGAATGCTTGGATGAAATTTGGCCGAACTGAAAGTTGGATAAAACCGAAACAAATCTTTTGGACAAAATTCATTTTTTAGCCCCTGCACATATCAACCTATTTGTCTGTTTTTCAGTCTTAGATGAATTCCACTGTCTTTAAGCAATTCCAATTTTTTAAAAAAATATTTACACTTTAAATGAGCAAACTGTAACTGTTATATACTAAAGGCATTACCAAGAAATTGTAATTAAAGAAATATAAAACTCCAAATTGAATGCACCAAAAAATAATTAAAGGGACACTAAACCCAAATTCTTTCTTTCATGATTCAGATAGAGCAAGCAATTTTTAGCAACTTTCTAATTTACTCCTAATATCAATTTTTCTTCAGTCTCTAAATGTAGCCACCAATGAACAAGTGCTACCCAGGATGCTGACTCAAAAATGGTCCGGCTCCTAAGCTTAGATCACTGCTTTTTCAAATAAAGATACCAAGAGAATGAAGACAATTTGATAATAGGAGTAAATTAGAAAGTTGCTTAAAATTGCATGCTGTTTCTGAATAATGAAAGAAATAAAATGTGGGTTTAGTATCCCTTTAATAAATGAGAAATAAACAATGTTGCAAACTATATTAATTTTTCATTATTACTTGCTATTACAATTAAATACTATTGGTTTTGCTGTAAAATGTGTGAGTCTGAAAAGTCGATTCACTTTTAGTTATATCAGAATATATCAGTCTTTTTGTAGCATTCTTATGTATAGGAAGACAAGTTGTGAATGCTCATTTAGCCAGATCACTTTCAGATAAGCTACAGTTCTCAGAGCTCACACATTGTATTAAAGAAAGAGACTTCCATATTTCATTCAGTGACATATCAGTATGGTTAGATAAAACTTTATATGAAACCGGAAATTTAAATGTCAAATTCTCAATTTTAAAATTATTATTTTTCTGCTTATTTTTCTAAGAATTGCAACAAGACAAAAGTTCAAAAAAAGAACTAGTTCAAATAAATGATACATTTATGGACAAACCCAGGAGCCTGGTAGCCATTGGCTACTAGAATTTTAGCCCTGATTCCTAACTTTTTGGGTTATTCTCCATATCTCTATATACAAATACCACTGTCTGGCTCCTAAAAGTGTGCCTGGCTCCTAAATATTCTTACTGGCTCCTAAAGTTTAAATAGTAAACTGTATTAAAGATTGATAAGTAGACATTTTGATTGATTAAAATGAACCAAGTTAGCTATACTTAACAATAATATTATAATATTTAAGGGGACATTTAACACTAAATACACTTTATAAGTATAGTATTGAAGTTATTCCCTACCTCCCTCTAGTCATGGGTCCCGCCATGGTGAAATCTAGCTTTCATTACATTCCAATGCTGATATGTTTACACATGTGCAAATCTCCTTCACTGGCCAAAATGGCAGCACCAATAATTAGATCTAAGTGCCTTAAATGTATTTTGTGTTTAATCCCTTAACTGCTGAGCAATTTCAACCCATGTGCTAAGCTGTTTTGGAGTTTTAAGATGCTACTCACACTTAAAGGGACATTATACACTCATTTTTTCTTTGCATAAATGTTTTGTAGATGATCTATTTATAAAGCCCATAAAGTTTTTTTTTTTAAAATAAATGTATAATTTTGCTTATTTTTAACCCCTTAATGACAGAGGACTTACCAGGTACGTCATGGAAAAACATTCCCTTAATGACAATTGACGTACCTGGTACGTCCTCTGTTGTTAGAAGCGCTGGAAGCGATCATGATCGCTTCCAGCTGCTTACAAGGGATTGTAGTGATGCCTCAATATTGAGGCATCACTGCAATCCCTTATTTTACCCACCGATGCAGAAAGGGCCACTCTGTGGCCCTCTCTGCATCGGACTATAGTGATCTCACATTCGTTGGTGGGTGGGAGCAGCTTCTGGGAGGACCGTTAAGTATATGCTCCCGATCGGTATTAGTCTTGAGTAGTTCCTGCAATATCGGCGGTTGCGGCGGGGGGGGAGCGTGGGCGGGTGCGCGCGCGTGCATGTGCACGCAAAATATGACCGGAAGAAATAGAAAAAATATATATAATTAATGCAGATGCCTGGGGTCCTGGGGATCTTCTTTGAGTAGTAAGGGATCTGGGAGGGGGAGGGATGTAGATTATTAAGGGGGGCCCAGCTACACTACAGAAAACATATTTTTCATCTAAAAAGTAAAAAAAAAACTATTTTTGGGGGCAAATTGGGTACTGGCAGACAGCTGCCAGTACCCAAGATGGCGGCAAATAGGTAGAGGGGGAGGGTTAGAAAGATGTATGGGGGGATCAGGGAGGTTGTGGGGTAAGGGGGGATGCAGACTGCAGACAGTATGAAAAAAAAAATAAAAAAAAATAAAAAATGATTTTTATTTCAGCACTGGCAGACTTTCTGCCAGTACTTAAGATGGCGGTGACAATTGTGAGGTGGGGGAGGGAAGAGAGCTGTTTGAGGGAGGTCAGGGGGGGATCAGGGGGTGGGATGTGTCAGGTGGGAGGCTGATCTCTACACTAAAGCTAAAAATTAACCCTACAAGCTACCTAATTAACCCCTTAACTGCTGGGCATATTACAAGTGTGGTGCGCAGCAGCATTTAACGGCCTTATTATTACCAAAAAGCAACGCCAAAGCCATATATGTCTGCTATTTCTGAACAAAGGGGATCCCAGAGAAACATTTACAACCATTTGTGCCATAATTACACAAGCTGTTTGTAAATAATTTCAGTGAGAAACCTAAAATTGTGAAAAATTTAACAGTTTTTTTTTTATTTGATTGTATTTGGCGGTGAAATGGTGGCATGAAATATACCAAAATGGGCCTAGATCAATACTTTGGGATGTCTTCTAAATAAAAATATATACATGTCAAGGGATATTCAGGGATTCCTGAAAGATATCAGTGTCCCAATGTAACTAGCGCTAATTTAAAAAAAAAGTGGTTTGGAAATAGCAAAGTGCTACTTGTAATTATTGCCCCATAAATTGCAAAAAAAGCAAAGAACATGTAAACATTGGGTATTTCTAAACTCAGGACAAAATTTAGAAACTATTTAGCATGGGTGTTTTTTGGTGGTTGTAGATGTGTAACAGATTTTGGGGGTCAAAGTTAGAAAAAGTGTGTTTTTTTCCATTTTTTCCTCATATTTCGTATTTTTTTTTACAGTAAATTATAAGATATGATGGAAATAATGGTATATTTAGAAATTCCATTTAATGGCGAGAAAAACGGTATATAATATGTGTGGGTACAGTAAATGAGTAAGAGTAAAATTACAGCTAAACACAAACACTGCAGAAATTTAAAAATAGCCATTGTCATTAAGGGAAAGAAAATTGAAAAATGGTCCGGTCATTAAGGGGTTAAATAGCATTGCTCTGATTTTCAGACTCCTAGCCAAGCCCCAAAGTTTTATGTGAATACCATCAGCTACCTTCTCCAGCTTGCTCCTGTTTGTGTAAAGGGTCTTTTCATATGCAAAAGAAGGGGGAGGGGGGAGTGTCTTATTTGCCACTTGCAGTGGGCTTTCCAGCTAACTTTTCAACAGAGCCAAACTGACAGCTTCTAAGTAAGTTTTTAAACAGTTTTATACTGGATTTTTATAGTAGTGTCTATTACATGCAGTTATATGAAAATGAGTGTTTACTGTCCCCTTAAGCCCCACTTTAGAACATATTTCAGTAAGGAACTCACACATAATATATATTGTTTTTTTTTTTAATCAAATCCAGCATATTTAAACTTTACCGTTATTTTATGTATATATAATCACATGCATGAACTCTGCATCATAAAATGTGAAAATTTATATTTTCATTACTATTTTAATAAACAAGGTTGTAAAAGATTGTGTATGTTTTTTTTCTAATCAATATACATAAAAGAAGAAGGGGTTAAACTTATATAAACAAGAGGGTTTGGGTATAGTTATATAACTTTGATAGGGCAATGATGGCGAACCTTGGCACTCCAGATATTTCAGAACTACATTTCCCATGATGCTTAGGAACTCTACAGTTCAGTCGGGCATCATGGGAAATGTAGTTCTGAAACATCTGGCGTGCCAAGTTTCGCCATCACTGACATAGGGGCTTCTATGAGCATCTAATTAAATAAATGCATATTTATTCACACCAGGTGATTACTATTACCACAGTAATACTACATAGTACAGTGCAGAGTGTACTTTTAGCTTATCTGCGATATCCAACATGCAGATATTAGCTTGCCCTAGACTATCACTTGAGCCCTAAAAAGTTACATTTTGACTTGTAATATTAGGGCAAAAATAGAAGTTTTTTAAGTGCGCTCATGTGATGTTACATTTATAGGGTGATTATTTTATGAATATCCGACCTTAAGGAGAATTCCTTTTTACTTTCAAAGAAGTTCCTCCAGTGTCAGTTCTTGTGGAGCATTAAAGGGTTAAACTCACCAATCTAGGTGACGCACCCATTGTGCACGCCAAGCCAAACCCCAGAACATCCATGAATATGCGCATATGCTTTTCATAAGCATTTACCCACCATTAATAGGTGGTTTGAACCACCACTGAGATCCTATCAGGTGCTTTCTTTTTAAATGACCTCCATGTCATTTCATCAGCTTTCCAATGTCAAGAAAGCAAGAATCATATTAGATAAAGGGTTTTTACAATCCCTATCTTAAACCCTAGCTTAAAAGCCTAAAATAAATTTGCTGTCCATATTATCTGCAAATCAAAGAATAAAACAAACAACATTTTGTATGCACTAAAAAGTTGGACACCATTTCAGAGACAACTGTATCTATATAGTTACTTCTATATAGGAATTGTGTGTGTATGTGAGCAGAGGATGACAGAATATTTTATGTGCACGTATTTTTATTTAACCCTCTAAAAAGGGACATTTCAGATAAACCCTACAGTTTTTAATAACTTTCCAATTTACTTCAATTATCAAATGTGCCTTTTTCTTTACGTATCATTTGCTGAAGAAGCAGCAATGCACTACTGGGAGCTAGCTGTAGACATCTAGCAAGCCAATGACAAAAGACAAATGGGTGTAGCCCCAAATCACCAGCTAGCTTTCTGACATGTATGTACATATTTATTTTCAACAAACGATACCAAGAGAAATAAGTATTCTATTCTATTGTGACTTACCTGTCCCTTCAAATATTTTACTATATATATATATATATATATATATATATATATATATTATAAATTCTCTGCTACTGCTTCTTTAAAGATAAACCATTTAGAAGGATGTGATGACTACAGGTTAGAAATGCTACCATAGCAAAATATATAATCTATTCAAAAAAGTGCATTGTGTATTTAATAACTAGGTGAGTTGCTAAGAGACAGCATTTTAATGTTCAATGCTAAATTAAATCTTTCACAAAAGATGTCTTACATTGTGTTAGCTCAGCTCTATTATAAAAAAAAAGAACATTTTAAAAGCGTATTTATCAAATATTGTTCCAATCTATTAAAAGATATTATTTTTTTCCCCAATGACACTTGAGAAAATTGGTGAATTTTCTGTCATTTTAATTTCTATTTTAGATTCATTGCTAAACTATTCACAATATATTGAAGAGACAACAACTAATTAACAAATGATTTATGCACAAATATGCCCAAAAAGTTATTATGATTTGTCTACTGCAAAAGTGCTTATGTACTGAAGAGGGAAGTATAGATTAATTATGTGAGTAACTCAGCAACTGAGATGTCTAAAATATTATGAGTAATTAATTTTATTCAAATTCTAGTGTCAAAGTTTTTAATAAAACTTACATTTAAAAAAAGTTTTCTTTTTATTGTGTTTATTCAGTTTAGTTGAATAGGAATAAATAATAATAAATAATACTGCAATACATGCTGGTATCATGCTCAGTAGACAATTACTGGATGCCTCAGGTAATCCAGTGGTGCCCCCCAAAAAGTGTCCCATTGTCATGTGATCACTGTGACAGCCGGTCTAAACTTAAAGGAGTATTTCTAAAATAATGACAACATCATTTATTTATTTGGTGGTATTTTTCTTTAGCTACATTAGTTTTGTAGAAATTATTATAAAGAAAACTGCAAAAAAAGTTTTTTTGTTTTTTTTTAAGCTATTTTTCAGTATTAATTTCCAATTTATTTTTATTTTATGTACTCATATAGGGTATCCCAAGAAAGGCCTCTTTGTGTGCTAAACAATGATGTAAAATATGTATGGGTGCACTTAAGAGAGTGAATAATTAAGGTAAAACCAATAATGAGCAAAATTGCCTGTGTCATTAAATAATGGAAATTGGGAAAAACCTTAGTCCTTATGTGGTAAAATAGTTATAAAACTGCTGACATGTATTTCTCACATGCATGCTCCTACACCTTCCTACCTGCCTTTCAACAAAGGATAACAAGAGAAATAAGTGAATTTGATAATATAATTCAATTAGAAACTTGTTTTAATTTATTTTTTACACTGTCAGAATCATGAAATAATTTATTTGGGTTTTTATGTCCCTTTAAGACTACGGTTAGGGTTACATTTATGGAATGGGGTTATAAATAGGAATAAAGATATGGTTTAAATTACATTTTGGGATTTAAATTATGGTTAAGGATTGATTATGGTTATTGCTGAGGTTGTAACTTACAATTATGACTGGGTTAGATGAAAGAATCGCGATAATGTTACAATTTAGTTTAGGGATTGTATTAAGTCTTGAGTTAAGAAACAGTTAGAGATTGGGTTTAGCGATAGGAATATAAATAGGGCTAGGTTTATATTTAAAGGGAAATGCAACCCAACATTTTTCTTTCGTGATTCATATAGAGAATACAATTTTTAACAACTTTCCAATTAACTTGTATCATCTAATTTGTTTTATTCTCTTGGTATCATTTGTGGAAAAAGCACCAGTGAACTACTGGGAGCTATCTGAACCCATGAGGTGAGCCAATAACATGAGGCATATATGTGTAGCCACCAATCAGCAGCTCCTAAGCCTACCTAGGTATCCCATTTAACAGAAGATACCAGGAGAAAAAAACACATTAGATAATAGAAGTAAATTGGAAAGTTGTTTAAAATCAATTGCTTTATCTGAATCATAAAATAAAAAAAAATGTTTTTAAGGATAGGGGTTTGGGCTAGTGTTAGGGTTAGAGCTAGATATAGTCTACATTAAAATTGTTATTGTTTAAAAAAGATAGATACTGCCTTTTTTATCCATTCCCCAGCTTTTTCACAACCAACATTGTTATATTAATATACTTTATAACATTTAAAACTCTAAATTTCTGCCTGTTTTTAAGCCACTAGAGACAGTCTCTTATCACATACTTTTTATTTGCTTTTCACAACAGGAGACTGCTAGTTCATGTGGGCCATATAGATAACATTGTGTTCACACCCGAGGAGTTATTTAAGAGTTAACACAACACAGTACTAAATGCAACTCAATAGATAATAAAAAGTCATGTGATTAGGGGGGTGTCAGAAGATGCTTAGATTTAATCACAGTGGTAAAAAAGTACATTAATATAACTGTGTTGGTTATGCAAAACTGGGGAATGGGTAATAAAGGGATTATCTATCTTTTAAACAATACAAATTCTATTGTAGACTGTCCCTTTAAGTTACAGTTAGACATAGGGATAGATGTAAGGCTAGAGATAAGTTTAGAGCTAGGGCTATAATTTTATTTAACCCCTTAAGCCAAAGTGACTTATAGCTATGCCATGAGGTAGATTGCCCATCATACCACCTAATGTATATATACGTTGTAGCTTCTGGAAGCTCTATCAGCCTCGGTTGTAAAGTGACAGCCAAGAGCTGCTGTTTCTGAGCTGTAGGCATCGCTCTTTATATGGGAACTGAGCACGATCATTTATCTCTATATAAGTGCAGATTGCTATATCGTTACACAGGTGCAGGAGGGAAGGAGGGAAGTGAGTGAGCAGCATAGAGGCGGGGGAAGGGAGGGAGTGGGAGGGGTCCTACACTGCAGAAAGTAAAGTTTTGAAGGGAGATGGAGGGCAGGGATGATACACTACAGAAAAATGGGGAATCAGGGTGGGTAGACCCTACCATGATGGTCGAAGGGAGGGATAGCTTCTCAACTAAAAATAATAATAATAAATAAATAAATAAAATTAATACCTAAACCTCACCCTCACCTTTGGGAGGGGGAGGGTTAGAGAGCTTTTTGGAAGGGATCGTGGATGGGATGGTAAGGGAGGATCCTACACTGCAAATTAAATAAATAAATAAAATAAATAAATTTATGCAAAAATAAAAAAATAAAACCTAATACTGGCAGGCTGACTGCCAGTACCTAAGGTGGTGGTGAGGAGTGTGGGTGGTGGTGGTGGGGGGGAAGAGCAGTTTGTGAGGGATCAGGGAGGTGGGAGATGTCCGGTAGAAGTGTAATCCTTACCCTAGAACACTAGAACGATTAGCACCTAATTCCCCTTCACTGCCAGGAATTTTAGAAGTATGGTGTGCAGCTGCAATTAGCGGCCTTCTAACTACCAAAAAGCAACGGCAAAGCCATGCCTGTCTGTTACGTCTGAACAAAGGGGACCCCAGAGAACCTTTCACATTCATTTATGTTATAACTGAACAAGCTGTATGTAAATCATTGTGGTGAGAAATAAAAGTTTATGAAAAAGTTAAGAATTCCTTTTTAATATGATTGCATATGGCTGCGAAACAGTGGCATTAAATGTACCAAAATGGGCCTAGATTAATACCTTGGGTTGACTGCTATTTAAAAATATATTGCTTTGATAGGTACATTTAAAAAAAAGTCTGTTTACTTGGAGTGATAACAAAATGCAAAAAAATCACTGGTATTTTGGGCAAGTTCTTCTCTGAAATTCCTGATAGTGAAGGGGTTTAGGACTGGGTTGGGGCTAGTGTTAGGGTTACAGTTAAAGTTACATTTAGACATTGGGGTTGTGTGATTTGCATGTTAGGTGCATGAGGAGCTGCATTTATTCAGGGTGGGTATGGTGCACAAGGGCTGTGTGACTTGCATGTTAGGTGCATGAGGAGCTGCATTTATTCAGGGTGGGTATGGTGCACAAGGGCTGTGTGACTTGCATGTTAGGTGCACGAGGAGCTGCATTTATTCAGGGTGGGTATGGTGCACATGGGCTGTGTTATTTGCATGTTAGGTGTCTGAGGAGCTGCATTTATTCAGGGTGGGTATGGTGCACAGGGGCTGTGTGACTTGCATGTTAGGTGTCTGAGGAGCTGCATTTATTCAGGGTGGGTATGGTGCACAGGGGCTGTGTGACTTGCATGTTAGGTGTCTGAGGAGCTGCATTTATTCAGGGTGGGTATGGTGCACAAGGGCTGTGTGACTTGCATGTTAGGTGTATGAGGAGCTGCATTTATTCAGGGTGGGTTTGATGCACAAGGGCTGTGTGACTTGCATGTTAGGTGTCTGAGGAGCTGCATTTATTCAGGGTGGGTATGATGCACAAGGGCTGTGTGACTTGCATGTTAGGTGTCTGAGGAGCTGCACTTATTCAGGGTGGGTTTGATGCACAAGGGCTGTGTGACTTGCATGTTAGGTGTCTGAGGAGCTGCACTTATTCAGGGTGGGTATGGTGCACAAGGGCTGTGTGACTTGCATGTTAGGTGTATGAGGTGCTGCATTTATTCAGGGTGGGTTTGATGCACAAGGGCTGTGTGACTTGCATGTTAGGTGTCTGAGGAGCTGCATTTATTCAGGGTGGGTATGATGCACAAGGGCTGTGTGACTTGCATGTTAGGTGTCTGAGGAGCTGCACTTATTCAGGGTGGGTTTGATGCACAAGGGCTGTGTGACTTGCATGTTAGGTGTCTGAGGAGCTGCACTTATTCAGGGTGGGTTTGATGCACAAGGGCTGTGTGACTTGCATGTTAGGTGTCTGAGGAGCTGTACTTATTCAGGGTAGGTTTGATGCACAAGGGCTGTGTGATTTGCATGTTAGGTGTATGAGGAGCTGCATTTATTCAGGTTGGGTATTATGCACAAGGGCTGTGTGACTTGCATGTTAGGTGTCTGAGGAGCTGCACTTATTCAGGGTGGGTTTGATGCACAAGGGCTGTGTGACTTGCATGTTAGGTGTCTGAGGAGCTGCACTTATTCAGGGTGGGTTTGATGCACAAGGGCTGTGTGACTTGCATGTTAGGTGTCTGAGGAGCTGCATTTATTCAGGGTGGGTATGGTGCACAAGGGCTGTGTGACTTGCATGTTAGGTGTATGAGGTGCTGCATTTATTCAGGGTGGGTTTGATGCACAAGGGCTGTGTGACTTGCATGTTAGGTGTCTGAGGAGCTGCATTTATTCAGGGTGGGTATGATGCACAAGGGCTGTGTGACTTGCATGTTAGGTGTCTGAGGAGCTGCACTTATTCAGGGTGGGTTTGATGCACAAGGGCTGTGTGACTTGCATGTTAGTTGTCTGAGGAGCTGCACTTATTCAGGGTGGGTTTGATGCACAAGGGCTGTGTGACTTGCATGTTAGGTGTCTGAGGAGCTGCACTTATTCAGGGTAGGTTTGATGCACAAGGGCTGTGTGATTTGCATGTTAGGTGTATGAGGAGCTGCATTTATTCAGGGTGGGTATGATGCACAAGGGCTGTGTGACTTGCATGTTAGGTGTCTGAGGAGCTGCACTTATTCAGGGTAAGTTTGATGCACAAGGGCTTTGTGACTTGCATGTTAGGTGTCTGAGGAGCTGCACTTATTCAGGGTGGGTTTGATGCACAAGGGCTGTGTGACTTGCATGTTAGGTGTCTGAGGAGCTGCATTTATTCAGGGTGGGTATGGTGCACAAGGGCTGTGTGACTTGCATGTTAGGTGTGTGAGGTGCTGCATTTATTCAGGGTGGGTTTGATGCACAAGGGCTGTGTGACTTGCATGTTAGGTGTCTGAGGAGCTGCATTTATTCAGGGTGGGTATGGTGCACAAGGGCTGTGTGACTTGCATGTTAGGTGTATGAGGTGCTGCATTTATTCAGGGTGGGTATCAGGGCCGGATTGTTGTGGCAAAATTTAGTGCTGGTCTACAAATTTCCAGGGCTGGTTTTCATTCCCAGTCCGGCCCTGGAGGGTTGTACCGCAGTGTAAAGCAACACATCCCAGCCTATGTTTATCTTTCCAAGCTGCAATATTGCCTTTAACATTCCTTTATAGATGACATTGCAGGGAAACTTCTATTTTTTTTCTTTCTTTCTTTTAGATTTTTTTTTTTTTTTTTTTAAGGGATTTAAATGTCCAGTCAGTCAGAAGTTAATACAGTGGGCTCCATTTATTAAGGAGTGGAGGCTGCTTTGGAGCCCTTGATTGACATGAATAAGGGATAATCTCCTGAAAACGTAGCCGTATTTTCTGTCTATGTAACCATTGAATAAATATTTCTTGCTGTCACCCCCTCTGCCTGTTCTTGGAACCCTTGAGGGGCAGTCTTGCTCATGTGAACCTACTTATGCCAAGGTATGAATCAGAGGTGGTGGCGATAAATCACCCCTCTAACTTATTTGTTTGAGGAAATTGACCCTTTCTGCTCTTGCACAACTGATCTTGTGAGAGCAGAGGAGGTGCTTCTATAATAAATGCAGGTAGCACCTGCTTTTCACTTACACAAAGATGGGAGGACAGAGCCCAGTGTGTTTACCAAGTTTTTAAATATTTAGATTTTTAAATAGGACATAAACATTTAAAAACCCTGTTCCAATTGTTGCTTTAAATCTCTTATTTTTTTTTATTTTTTTTATTTATTGTGAAATGTTTTATTGCAGAAAAAAATACTTAGAAGTGCATTGTTCCTTTAGTAAGTTTGCTGTTGCTCTAGAAATGATACCCATTTTTTTTTACATAGAATTAGCAATAATACATGTATCCAATAAACATTGCTAAGAGAACTATCACTTTTTAAGCCAGAAACATAATTGAAGAATCTTTATCATGCTCTCATGTAGCGTCTGCAGCTGTGAGCGGCATAACTGAGATAATAACAAGAGATAATGTTACAAAAACCTGCTGATAGAAAAGCAACTCCCTTGACAGCTAATTTATGCCACGTAGCTCAATCATTATTCTATTTCTCTTTTGCTGGGAGATTTATTAACTATTATGTCTATGTCTATCAATTAGAATAAGCTCACTGATGAAATCTGAGGAATTATTTTAATGTAGCTGAATCTTCTCCTTTAAACTGAATAGACATTAAAAAAAAAATAAAAAAAATCTAGTTTTGGCACAAAACTAGAGTTGTTTATTGAGTTTATCTGATTAAGTCTGCATGTGGTTCCATTATCATTTTAAATTCGGATAGATGAAAAGTGATTATTTAAAGGAATACAGCCTTTTTCCAGCATGCACATTAAAGACCATCGGCTAGATTACGAGTTGTGCGGTAAGCTTAAAAAGCAGCGTTAACAGATCCTAACACTGCTTTTTTACGCCCCCTGGTATTACGAGTTTTGCAGGTTTAGGGGCACCGCACACTTTTTTGGCCTTACCGCAAAACAACTTAAGTAAATTTCATAAAGCCTTTTTTCTATGGGACTTCCATAGCGCCGGTATTACGAGTTTGTCCTGGGAGGCCAAAAAGTGAGCGGTACACCCTACCCCGTCAAGATTCGTACCGCATTTTAAAGTCAGTAGTTATGAGTTTTATGTTACAACGCCGTAACATAAAACTCATAACTAAAGTGCTACAAAGTACACTAACACCCATAAACTACCTATTAACCCCTAAACCGAGGCCCTCCCGCATCGCAATTCGCAAACACTATAATAAAATTTGTAACCCCTAATCTGCTGCTCCAGACATCGCTGCCTAAACCGCCGCACTCCCGCCTCGCAAACACTAGTTAAATATTATTGACCCCTAAACTACTGCCCCCAACATCGCCGCCACCTACATTATACTTATTAACCCCTAATCTTCCGCTCCGGACATTGCCGTCACCTACATTATATTTATTACCCCCTAATCTGCTGCCCCCAACATCGCCGACACCTACCTACATTTATTAACTCCTAAAAGGGTTTCTTTTATAGGTAAGTATTTAGTTTTAAATAGGAATAATTTAGTTAATGATAGGAATTTTATTTAGATTTATTTAAATTATATTTAAGTTAGGGGGTGTTAGGGTTAGGGTTAGACTTAGGTTTAGGGGTTAATACATTTAGAATAGTGGCGGCGACGTTGGGGGCGGTAGATTAGGGGTTAATAAATGTAGGTAGGTTGTGGCGATATTGGGGGAGGGAGATTAGGAATTAATAAATATAATGTAGGTGTCGGCGATGTTGGGGGCAGCAGATTAGGGGTTCATAAGTATAATGTAGGTGGTGGCGATGTCCGGAGCGGCAGATTAGGGGTTAATAAATATAATGTAGGTGTCGGCGATGTTGGGGCGGCAGATTAGGGGTTAATAAGTGTAAGATTAGGGGTGTTTTATTTCGGGGTTCATGTTAGGGTGTTAGGTGTAAACATAACTTTCGTTTCCCCATAGGAATCAATGGGGCTGCGTTACTGAGTTTTACGCTGCTTTTTTGCAGGTGTTGCAGGTGCATGAGCACGTACAACCAGCTCACTGCTCACTTAAGCAGCGCTGGTATTGGAGTGCAGTGTGGAGTGTGGTGCTCAATTTTGCTCTACGCTCACTTCTTGCCTAATAACGCCAGGTTTGTAAAAACCCAAAATACCAGCGCTGTAGGAAATTTAGCGGTGAGACAAAACTGCACGTTAGCACCGCACAGGTCATAACGCAAGACTCATAATCTACCCGCCGGGGGGTCGATCCGATATAAATCGTCGCCCGCAAAAGCCGGCGACGCCAATATTTGCGCGGGTTTGATATCACATATACGGCGTAACCTAGAAGTTACGCCCGTATATTTCTGCCGTCGCCCGCAGTTTTTTGGGCCATAGGCAGGTATACCAAACCCGCGCAGTTTGGTATCCAATATGCAGCGTAAGGACTTACGTGGCGAAAATGGAGAAAACTTACTCCATTTTCACCTCGCCACAAAAAGCAGCCGTAAGAAGCCTTACGCTGACTATTGGAGCCCTGTAACTTCCTAAACTGGCTGCTAAAATAAACCTAACACCTAACGCATGCGCAATGTCTATCTCCCTGTCAACCGCGATCTGCTAAAATAAACCTAACACCTAACGCATGCGCAATGTCTATCTCCCTGTCAACCGCGATCCCCCCCCCCCCCCGAAATCCCTAATAAAGTTATTACCCCCTAAACCGCCGCTCCCGGACCCCGCCGCCATCTACATAAACTAACCCCCTACTGTGAGCCTCTAAAACCGCCGCCATCTACCTTATCTATCCCCTAATCTGACCCCTTACACCGCCGCCACCTATATAAAAATTATTAACCCCTAATCTAATCCCCCTATACCGCCGCCAGCTATATTAATATTATTAACCCCTAATGTAAGCCCCTTACACCGCCGCCATCTCTATTAAAATGATTAACCCCTAATTTAATCTACCTACCCCGCCGCCAGCTATATTATCTATATTAACCCTAAGTATATTATAGTTAATATAGTTATTACATTATATATATTAACTATATTAACCCTAATTATATTAGGGTTAATATAGTTAATATAGTTACTATAGTATTTATATTAGAAACATAGAAACATAGATATTGACGGCAGATAAGAGCCATAGGCCCAGCAAGTCTGCCCCACCTTACCTAACAGTATAAACTTATCTAGTTCGTAGGATAGCCCTATGCTTGTCCCATGCATTTTTAAAGTCCCCCACAGTGTTTGTTGCTACTACCTCTTGAGGAAGTTTATTCCATAAATCAATCACTCTTTCTGTAAAGAAGTGCTTCCTCAAATTACTCCTGAATCTACTACCCTTTAGCTTGAGCTCATGACCCCTTGTTCTTGAATTTTCCATTTTATGTAAAATACCCACAGCCTCAGTTTTACTAAACCCTTTAATGTACTTGAAAGTTGCTATCATATCACCTCTTTCCCTTCTCTCCTCTAAGCTATACATATTTAGGTCATTGAGCCTATCCTGGTAAGTTTTATTTTTTAGACCATGTACCATTTTGGTAGCCCTCCTTTGCACAGATTCAAGTTTGTTAATATCCTTCTGAAGATATGGCCTCCAGAACTGCACACAATACTCAAGATGAGGCCTAACTAATGATCTATAAAGTGGCATAAGAACCTTACTATTTCTGCTGCAAATACCTCTACCAATACATCCAAGCATTCTGCTAGCCTTACTCGCTGCCTTACTACATTGTTTACTAAGTTTTAAATCATCTGAAATAATAATTCCCAAGTCCTGTTCCTCGTCTGTAACAGTCAGTAAAGTGTCATTGAGTCTGTAATTAACATTTGGATTTTTCTTCCCTAAATGCATTATTTTACACTTTGCTGTGTTAAACTTTAGATCCCAGTCGTTTGTCCAATCCTCCAATTGTTGTATATCACTTCTCATTTTGTCTACCCCCCCTGGAACATCCACTCTGTTGCAAATTTTTGTATCATCTGCAAAGAGACATACTTTCCCCTGTAGCCCTTTGCTGATATCGCAGATAAATATGTTAAACAAAACAGGCCCCAGAACTGACCCCTGAGGAACACCACTAGTAACAGCCCCCTCTGCTGAATGAACTCCATTTACTAAGACACTTTGTTTTCTGTCCTTAAGCCAGCATTCCACCCAGTTCACAATTTTTGAATCTAGACCAAGGAGATATAGTTTGTGAATAAGTTTATTGTGTGGGACGGTGTCAAATGCTTTGCTGAAATCTAGATATGCTACATCAACTGCTCCTCCCTTGTCTAATACTTTTGTTACATAATCAAAGAAGTCAATTAAATTAGTCTGACATGATCTCCCTGAAGTAAAACCATGCTGATTTTGGTCCTCTAAATTGTTTGTCTTTATGTAAGTCATAATTCTTTCCTTTAAGAGGCTTTCCATTAATTTCCCTACTACTGAAGTTAAACTAACTGGCCTGTAGTTGCCAGATTCTTCTCTACTGCCCTTTTTATGAAGAGGTATTACATTTGCTATTCTCCAATCATCTGGGACAGCTCCTGTTAATAGTGACTGATTAAACAGATCAGTTAATGGGACAGTTAGCACTGAACGAAGTTCTTTTAAAACCCTTGGATGAATATTATCAGGACCCACTGCCTTTGTAACATTTATTTTTGATAATGCTAACAAAACCTCATCCTCTGTAAAAAGATTACTGTTAAGCTTGTTTCTATTTTGCATAGCATCCCTTAATGTAGACATTGTATCTTCACAATCTTTAGTGAAAACAGAACAGAAGTAATCATTGAGACAGTCTGCAATCTGCTTATCTCCTTCTATTATTCTACCATCAACTGATTTCAATTTTACTATTCCTACCTTATTTTTTCTTCTTTCACTGATATATCTAAAGAATGTTTTGTCCCCATGTTTTACTGACTGTGCTATCTTCTCTTCTGCATCAGCTTTAACCTTCCTAATTAACTGCTTAGTCTTTTTTTGTTGGAGTCTCCATATTTTCATATCATCATCTGCTTGTGTGTGTCTGTAATTTTTATAAGCTATCTTTTTTGTCTTTACAGCATGTGCTACTTCTTTGGAAAACCAAATTGGTTTCCGCTTTCTTTTACTTTTACAGACATGTCTAATACAGTGTGCGGTTGCATCTAAAATGGCACCTTTCACAAATTCCCACTGTTCTTGAACCCCTGTAATAAGATTTTTCCCCTTTAAATAGTTTTTTAGGTATTCTCCCATTAATGAAAAATCTGCCGTCCTAAAGTCTAAAACTTTTGTTTTAGTCTGGGTGTACAGTTCCTGAACATGAATACTAAACCAAACAGATTGATGATCACTGGATCCTAAGTTCTCACCTACAGACACATCTGAAACTGTATCACTGTTTGTAAGTATTAGATCTAATATAGCTTCCTTACGAGTTGGTTCCTTGACTAATTGTTCAAGTGATTCCCCTAGCAGAGATTCAAGAATATACCTGCTTCTAGCCGATCTAGCAGAAGGAATCTTCCAGTCTATATCTGGCAAATTAAAGTCCCCCAGTACTATAACCTTACCCTTCATGGTCATTTTGGTTATTTCATCTAATAACAGATTGTCCAGTTTTTCATCCTGCAATGGAGGCCTATATACAACCCCTATTCTAAAAACATTTTTATCTCCAATTTCCAAAGTCACCCAAATACTTTCCACCTCATCATTTGTTCCTACAATTTCAGTAACCTTTATATTTTCATTTACATACAAAGCAACTCCTCCACCTTTCTTTCCTACTCTGTTCTTTTTAAATAACCTGTATCCAGGTATGACTATGTCCCAGTCATGCAAATCATTGTACCATGTTTCTGTTATAGCTACTAAATCCAAGTTGTCCCTAGTCATTATTGAAATGAGTTCAGGTAATTTATTTATATTAACTATATTAACTCTATCTAACCCTAACACCCCTAACTAAATTTATATTAAATTAATCTAATTCATTTATAAACTAAAATATTCCTATTTAAATCTAAATACTTACCTATAAAACAAACCCTAAGATAGCTACAATATAATTAATAATTACATTGTAGCTATGTTAGGGTTAATATTTATTTTACAGGTAAATTGTTAATTATTTTAACTAGGTATAATAGATATTAAATAGTTATTAACTATTTAATATCTACCTAGTTAAAATAATTACCCAATTACCTGTAAAATAAATCCTAACCTAAGTTACAAATACACCTACACTATCAATAAATTTAATAAACTACAAACATCTATCTAAAAATACAATTAAATTAACTAAACTAAATTAAAAAAACAAACAAACACTAAATTACAAAAAATAAAAAAAAGATTACAAGATATTTAAGCTAATTACACCTATTCTAAGCCCCCTAATAAAATAATAAACCCCCAAAATAAAAAAAATTCCCTGCCCTATTCTAAATTAAACAAATTTCAAAGCTCTTTACCTTACCAGCCCTTAAAAGGGCCTTTTGTGGGGCATGCCCCAAAGAATTCAGCTCTTTTGCATACAACAAATACAATCCCCCCCCCCCATTACAACCCACCACCCACATACCCCTATTCTAAAACCACCCAACCCCCCCTTAAAAAAGCCTAACACTACCCCCCTGAAGATCTCCCTACCTTGTCTTCACCACACCGGGCCGAACTCCTGATCCGATCCGGGCGATGTCTTCCTCCAAGCGGCAAAGAAGAATTCTTCCTCCGGCGATGTCTTCCTCCAAGCGGCAAAGAAGAATTCTTCCTCCGGCGACGTCTTCCTCCAAGCGGCAGCAAAGTCTTCATTCTTCCGGCGGCATCTTCAATCTTCTTTCTTCGCTCCGCCGCCGCGGAGCATCCATCCTGGCCGACTGCTGTACTTGGAATGAGGTACCTTTAAATGACGTCATCCAAGATGGCGTCCGCCGAATTCCGATTGGCTGATAGGATTCTATCAGCCAATCGGAATTAAGTTAGAAAAATCTGATTGGCTGATTGAATCAGCCAATCAGATTCAAGTTCAATCCGATTGGCTGATCCAATCAGCCAATCAGATTGAGCTCGCATTCTATTGGCTGTTCCGATCAGCCAATAGAATGCGAGCTCAATCTGATTGGCTGTTCGGATCAGCCAATCGGATTGAACTTGAATCTGATTGGCTGATTCAATCAGCCAATCAGATTTTTCTAACTTAATTCCAATTGGCTGATAGAATCCTATCAGCCAATCGGAATTCGGCGGACGCCATCTTGGATGACGTCATTTAAAGGTACCTCATTCCAAGTACAGCAGTCGGCCAGGATGGATGCTCCGCGGCGGCGGAGCGAAGAAAGAAGATTGAAGATGCCGCCGGAAGAATGAAGACTTTGCTGCCGCTTGGAGGAAGACGTCGCCGGAGGAAGAATTCTTCTTTGCCGCTTGGAGGAAGACATCGCCGGAGGAAGAATTCTTCTTTGCCGCTTGGAGGAAGACATCGCCCGGATCGGATCAGGAGTTCGGCCCGGTGTGGTGAAGACAAGGTAGGGAGATCTTCAGGGGGGTAGTGTTAGGCTTTTTTAAGGGGGGTTTGGGTGGTTTTAGAATAGGGGTATGTGGGTGGTGGGTTGTAATGGGGGGGGGATTGTATTTGTTGTATGCAAAAGAGCTGAATTCTTTGGGGCATGCCCCACAAAAGGCCCTTTTAAGGGCTGGTAAGGTAAAGAGCTTTGAAATTTGTTTAATTTAGAATAGGGCAGGGAATTTTTTTATTTTGGGGGTTTATTATTTTATTAGGGGGCTTAGAATAGGTGTAATTAGCTTAAATATCTTGTAATCTTTTTTTTATTTTTTGTAATTTAGTGTTTGTTTGTTTTTTTAATTTAGTTTAGTTAATTTAATTGTATTTTTAGATAGATGTTTGTAGTTTATTAAATTTATTGATAGTGTAGGTGTATTTGTAACTTAGGTTAGGATTTATTTTACAGGTAATTGGGTAATTATTTTAACTAGGTAGATATTAAATAGTTAATAACTATTTAATATCTATTATACCTAGTTAAAATAATTAACAATTTACCTGTAAAATAAATATTAACCCTAACATAGCTACAATGTAATTATTAATTATATTGTAGCTATCTTAGGGTTTATTTTATAGGTAAGTATTTAGATTTAAATAGGAATATTTTAGTTTATAAATGAATTAGATTAATTTAATATAAATTTAGTTAGGGGTGTTAGGGTTAGATAGAGTTAATATAGTTAATATAAATACTATAGTAACTATATTAACTATATTAACCCTAATATAATTAGGGTTAATATAGTTAATATATATAATGTAATACCTATATTAACTATAATATACTTAGGGTTAATATAGATAATATAGCTGGCGGCGGGGTAGGTAGATTAAATTAGGGGTTAATCATTTTAATACAGATGGCGGCGGTGTAAGGGGCTTACATTAGGGGTTAATAATTTTAATATAGATGGCGGCGGTGTTAGGGGCTCACTTTAGGGGGTTATAGATATAATATAGCTGGCGGCGGGGTACGGGAGCGGCGGTTTAGGGGTTAATAGCTTTTTTATTGTTAGGATAGTGAGGGGGGATAGCGGATAGAGGGTTAGACAGTGCGGGCTATGTTAGGGAGGCGTGTTAGACTTGTCGGGCTATGTTAGGGAGGCGTGTTAGACAGTGCGGGTGTTTTAGACTTTAGTCAGGTTTTATAGGCGCCGGCAGTTTCTAACGTGCCGCAAGTCACTGGCGACGCCAGAAATTTGTACTTACGCAGATTTCTGGACATCGCTGGTTTATCCGACTTACGGCACGTTAGCATCTGACGGCGACATATATGGGATAGCTCGAGTTGCGAGCTGAAACTGCGGGCGACGCCGGTTCCCTCGCTTGCGCCGCAAACTGCGATCTATATCGGATCGCGCCCATAGTTTAAAAGAATACACCAAGTGCTAGGGAACTAGAATTTAGGATGTGGTAGATTTGTGAAGCTGTTTATTGGTATATCATGTACATTATCTCACAAAAGTGAGTACACCCCTAACATTTTTGTAAATATTTGGACATTTTCACTTAGGGGTGTACTTACTTTTGTTTCCAATAGTTTAGACATTAATGGCTGTGTGTTGAGTTATTTTGAGGAGACAGCAAATGTACACTGTTATTCAGGCTGTACACTCACTACTTTACATTGTAGCAAAGTGTCATTTCTTCAGTGTTGTCACATGATAAGATATAATAAAATATTTACAAAAATGTGAGGGGTGTACTCACTTTTGTGAGATACTATATATTTGTGGCATACTGGTATATCTCTTTGCCATTCAGTTTATGTACTAATTGTATCTTCCCTTAAATGATGGTGAGTGGTCAATTGGCACAGTACTGTACTAATGTACTAGTCTATCTGCCCTGCAACTGCCTGGCTGGTTGGGGAGAGGCTAACAATATTATGTCTAAAGCGGCATTTGGGTTGTAACTACATGGTTCTCAGGGGACATCACTGCTACCGGCCCTTCCTTTTAGGGGGACATTTGCTGCAAAAGCAGAATCAGCTATCAGATCAGCTTGTTTATGGGACTGCAGACTTTCTAATCACCACAGAGGCTTAACTTTTGGTGACTAAAAACAATCGGGAAAAAACAGAATTTATGTTTACCTGATAAATTACTTTCTCCAACGGTGTGTCCGGTCCACGGCGTCATCCTTACTTGTGGGATATTCTCTTCCCCAACAGGAAATGGCAAAGAGCCCAGCAAAGCTGGTCACATGATCCCTCCTAGGCTCCGCCTTCCCCATTCATTCGACCGACGTAAAGGAGGAAAGGAGGAATATTTGCATAGGAGAAATCATATGATACCGTGGTGACTGTAGTTAAAGAAAATAAATTATCAGACCTGATTAAAAAAACCAGGGCGGGCCGTGGACCGGACACACCGTTGGAGAAAGTAATTTATCAGGTAAACATAAATTCTGTTTTCTCCAACATAGGTGTGTCCGGTCCATGGCGTCATCCTTACTTGTGGGAACCAATACCAAAGCTTTAGGACACGGATGAAGGGAGGGAGCAAATCAGGTCACCTAGATGGAAGGCACCACGGCTTGCAAAACCTTTCTCCCAAAAATAGCCTCAGAAGAAGCAAAAGTATCAAATTTGTAAAATTTAGTAAAAGTGTGCAGTGAAGACCAAGTCGCTGCCTTACATATCTGATCAACAGAAGCCTCGTTCTTGAAGGCCCATGTGGAAGCCACGGCCCTAGTGGAATGAGCTGTGATTCTTTCAGGAGGCTGCCGTCCAGCAGTTTCGTAAGCCAATCTGATGATGCTTTTAAGCCAAAAAGAGAGAGAGGTAGAAGTTGCTTTTTGACCTCTCCTTTTACCAGAATAAACAACAAACAAGGAAGATGTTTGTGTAAAATCCTTTGTAGCATCTAAATAGAATTTTAGAGCACGAACTACATCCAAATTGTGCAACAAACGTTCCTTCTTTGAAACTGGATTCGGACACAAAGAAGGCACGACTATCTCCTGGTTAATGTTTTTGTTAGAAACAACTTTCGGAAGAAAACCAGGTTTAGTACGCAAAACCACCTTATCTGCATGAAACACCAGATAAGGAGGAGAACACTGCAGAGCAGATAACTCTGAAACTCTTCTAGCAGAAGAAATTGCAACCAAAAACAAAACTTTCCAAGATAATAACTTAATATCAACGGAATGTAAGGGTTCAAACGGAACCCCCTGAAGAACTGAAAGAACTAAATTGAGACTCCAAGGAGGAGTCAAAGGTTTGTAAACAGGCTTGATTCTAACCAGAGCCTGAACAAAAGCTTGAACATCTGGCACAGCCGCCAGCTTTTTGCGAAGTAAAACAGATAAAGCAGAAATCTGTCCCTTCAAAGAACTTGCAGATAATCCTTTCTCCAAACCCTCTTGTAGAAAGGATAGAATCTTAGGAATTTTTATCTTGTTCCATGGGAATCCTTTAGATTCACACCAACAGATATATTTTTTCCATATTTTATGGTAAATTTTTCTAGTTACAGGCTTTCTGGCCTGAACAAGAGTATCAATGACAGAATCTGAGAACCCTCGCTTTGATAAAATCAAGCGTTCAATCTCCAAGCAGTCAGTTGGAGTGAGACCAGATTCGGATGTTCGAACGGACCTTGAACAAGAAGGTCCCGTCTCAAAGGTAGCTTCCATGGTGGAGCCGATGACATATTCACCAGGTCTGCATACCAAGTCCTGCGTGGCCACGCAGGAGCTATCAAGATCACCGATGCCCTCTCCTGATAGATCCTGGCTACCAGCCTGGGGATGAGAGGAAACGGTGGGAATACATACGCTAGTTTGAAGGTCCAAGGTGCTACTAGTGCATCTACTAGAGTCGCCTTGGGATCCCTGGATCTGGACCCGTAGCAAGGAACCTTGAAGTTCTGACGAGAGGCCATCAGATCCATGTCTGGACTGCCCCACAACTGAGTAATTTGGGCAAAGATGTCCGGATGGAGTTCCCACTCCCCCGGATGAAATGACTGACGACTCAGAAAATCCGCTTCCCAATTTTCCACTCCTGGAATGTGGATTGCAGACAAGTGGCAGGAGTGAGACTCCGCCCAATGAATGATTTTGGTCACTTCTTCCATCGCCAGGGAACTCCTTGTTCCCCCTGATGGTTGATGTACGCAACAGTCGTCATGTTGTCCGATTGAAACCGTATGAATTTGGCCTTTGCTAGCTGAGGCCAAGCCTTGAGAGCATTGAATATCGCTCTTAGTTCCAGAATATTTATCGGGAGAAGAGATTCTTCCTGAGACCAAAGACCCTGAGCTTTCAGGAGTCCCCAGACCGCGCCCCAGCCCACCAGACTGGCGTCGGTCGTGACAATGACCCACTCTGGTCTGCGGAAGCTCATCCCCTGTGACAGGTTGTCCAGGGACAGCCACCAACGGAGTGAATCTCTGGTCCTCTGATCTACTTGTATCGTCGGAGACAAGTCTGTATAATCCCCATTCCACTGACTGAGCATGCACAGTTGTAATGGTCACAGATGAATTCGCGCAAAAGGAACTATGTCCATTGCCGCGACCATCAAACCTATTACTTCCATGCACTGCGCTATGGAAGGAAGAGGAACAGAATGAAGTACTTGACAAGAGTTTAGAAGTTTTGATCTTCTGGCCTCTGTCAGAAAAATCCTCATTTCTAAGGAGTCTATTATTGTTCCCAAGAAGGGAACTCTTGTTGACGGAGATAGAGAACTTTTTTCTACGTTCACTTTCCACCCGTGAGATCTGAGAAAGGCCAGGACGATGTCCGTGTGAGCCTTTGCTTGTGGAAGGGACAACGCTTGAATCAGAATGTCGTCCAAGTAAGGTACTACTGCAATGCCCCTTGGTCTTAGCACCGCTAGAAGGGACCCCAGTACCTTTGTGAAAATTCTTGGAGCAGTGGCTAATCCGAACGGAAGTGCCACAAACTGGTAATGCTTGTCCAGAAAGGCGAACCTTAGGAACCGATGATGTTCCTTGTGGATAGGAATATGTAGATACGCATCCTTTAAATCCACCGTAGTCATGAATTGACCTTCCTGGATGGAAGGAAGAATTGTTCGAATGGTTTCCATTTTGAACGATGGAACCTTGAGAAACTTGTTTAGGATCTTGAGATCTAAGATTGGTCTGAATGTTCCCTCTTTTTTGGGAACTATGAACAGATTGGAGTAGAACCCCATCCCTTGTTCTCCTAATGGAACAGGATGAATCACTCCCATTTTTAACAGGTCTTCTACACAATGTAAGAATGCCTGTTTTTTTATGTGGTCTGAAGACAATTGAGACCTGTGGAACCTCCCCCTTGGGGGAAGCCCCTTGAATTCCAGAAGATAACCTTGGGAGACTATTTCCAGCGCCCAAGGATCCAGAACATCTCTTGCCCAAGCCTGAGCGAAGAGAGAGAGTCTGCCCCCCACCAGATCCGGTCCCGGATCGGGGGCCAACATCTTATGCTGTCTTGGTAGCAGTGGCAGGTTTCTTGGCCTGCTTACCTTTGTTCCAGCCTTGCATTGGCCTCCAGGCTGGCTTGGCTTGAGAAGTATTACCCTCTTGCTTAGAGGATGTAGCACTTGGGGCTGGTCCGTTTCTGCGAAAGGGACGAAAATTTGGTTTATTTTTAGCCTTGAAAGACCTATCCTGAGGAAGGGCGTGGCCCTTACCCCCAGTGATATCAGAAATAATCTCTTTCAAATCAGGGCCAAACAGCGTTTTCCCCTTGAAAGGAATGTTAAGCAATTTATTCTTGGAAGACGCATCCGCTGACCAAGATTTTAGCCAAAGCGCTCTGCGCGCCACAATAGCAAACCCAGAATTTTTCGCCGCTAATCTAGCCAATTGCAAAGTGGCGTCTAAGGTGAAAGAGTTAGCCAATTTGAGAGCATGGATTCTGTCCAAAATCTCCTCATAAGAAGAATCTTTATTGAGCGCCTTTTCTAGTTCATCGAACCAGAAACACGCTGCTGTAGTGACAGGAACAATGCATGAAATTGGTTGTAGAAGGTAACCTTGCTGAACAAACATCTTTTTAAGCAAACCCTCTAATTTTTTATCCATAGGATCTTTGAAAGCACAACTATCTTCTATGGGTATAGTGGTGCGTTTGTTTAGAGTAGAAACCGCCCCCTCGACCTTGGGGACTGTCTGCCATAAGTCCTTTCTGGGGTCGACCATAGGAAACAATTTCTTGAATATAGGGGGAGGGACGAAAGGTATGCCGGGCCTTTCCCATTCTTTGTTTACAATATCCGCCACCCGCTTGGGTATAGGAAAAGCTTCGGGGGGCCCCGGGACCTCTAGGAACTTGTCCATCTTACATAATTTCTCTGGAATGACCAAATTCTCACAATCATCCAGAGTAGATAACACCTCCTTAAGCAGAGCGCGGAGATGTTCCAATTTAAATTTGAATGTAATCACATCAGGTTCAGCTTGTTGAGAAATTTTCCCTGAATCTGAAATTTCTCCTTCAGACAAAACCTCCCTGGCCCCCTCAGACTGGTGTAGGGGCACTTCAGAACCAATATCATCAGCGTCCTCATGCTCTTCCGTATTTTCTAAAACAGAGCAGTCGCGCTTTCGCTGATAAGTGGGCATTTTGGCTAAAATGTTTTTGATAGAATTATCCATTACAGCTGTTAATTGTTGCATAGTAAGGAGTATTGGCGCACTAGATGTACTAGGGGCCTCCTGTGTGGGCAAGACTGGCGTAGACGAAGGAGGGGATGATGCAGTACCATGCTTACTCCCCTCACTTGAGGAATCATCTTGGGCATCATTTTCTCTAAATTTTGTGTCACATAAATCACATCTATTTAAATGAGAAGGAACCTTGGCTTCCCCACATACAGAACACAGTCTACCTGGTAGTTCAGACATGTTAAACAGGCATAAACTTGATAACAAAGTACAAAAAACGTTTTAAAATAAAACCGTTACTGTCACTTTAAATTTTAAACTGAACACACTTTATTACTGCAAATGTGAAAAAGTATGAAGGAATTGTTCAAAATTCACCAAAATTTCACCACAGTGTCTTAAAGCCTTAAAAGTATTGCACACCAAATTTGAGAGCTTTAACTCTTAAAATAACGGAACCGGAGCCGTTTTTATATTTAACCCCTATACAGTCCCTGGTATCTGCTTTGCTGAGACCCAACCAAGCCCAAAGGGGAATACGATACCAAATGACGCCTTCAGAAAGCCTTTTCTATGTATCAGAGCTCCTCACACATGCATCTGCATGTCATGCTTCCCAAAAACAAGTGCGCAATAGAGGCGCGAAAATGAGGCTCTGCCTATGATTAGGGAAAGCCCCTAGAGAATAAGGTGTCCAATACAGTGCCTGCCGGTTATTTTACATAATACCCAAGAATAAAATAATTCCTCAAAGCTATGAAGTATTAAAAATGCTTATATATCAATCGTTTTAGCCCAGAAAATGTCTACCAGTCTTAAAAGCCCTTGTGAAGCCCTTTATTCTTATGTAATAAAAATGGCTTACCGGATCCCATAGGGAAAATGACAGCTTCCAGCATTACATCGTCTTGTTAGAAATGTGTCATACCTCAAGCAGCAAAAGTCTGCTCACTGTTTCCCCCAACTGAAGTTAATTCCTCTCAACAGTCCTGTGTGGAAACAGCCATCGATTTTAGTAACGGTTG
Organism: Bombina bombina; assembly: GCF_027579735.1. Classification (NCBI taxonomy): domain Eukaryota; kingdom Metazoa; phylum Chordata; class Amphibia; order Anura; family Bombinatoridae; genus Bombina; species Bombina bombina. The sequence goes on along the minus strand of NC_069507.1, from coordinate 35,525,966 downwards.
CTAAAATCATTTTCCTCTTACAAACAGAAATCTTCATCACTTTTCTGTTTCAGAGTAAATAGTACATACCAGCACTATTTTAAAATAACAAACTCTTGATTGAAGAATAAAAACTACAGTTAAACACCAAAAAACTCTAAGCCATCTCCGTGGAGATGTTGCCTGTACAACGGCAAAGAGAATGACTGGGGAAGGCGGAGCCTAGGAGGGATCATGTGACCAGCTTTGCTGGGCTCTTTGCCATTTCCTGTTGGGGAAGAGAATATCCCACAAGTAAGGATGACGCCGTGGACCGGACACACCTATGTTGGAGAAAGAAAGCTCTGCACTGAAAGTAAGCAGTTTGCTGTGGTAAGTGCTTTTCTTAGAGCTGTTGTGTTTGTTAGGGTGTTTGCTAGGCTGTGCATCAACCTCATCATGTTTATGTATATGTGTGTGTGTATGTACATGTCTGTGTGTGTATAAGTTTGTACAATATCTATTTGTCTGTCTGTCTGACTATCTATCTATCTGTCTGTCTATCTCTCTGTCAGACTATCTACCTATCTATCTATCAATTATCTATCTATCTGTCTGACTATCTATCTATATGTCTGTCTGTCTGTCTATCTATCTATCTATCTATCTATCTATCGATCTATTTATCTGTCTGTCTATCTATCTATTTATCTATCTATTTTTCAATAGCTAAGCTTTGAAAAAGGTGCTGTTCAAATAAAGGGGTCATGGGCACAGACTTTGCTTCGGGGCCCAGTAAGTTCTAGTTACGCCTCAGAGGAGCATAATGGGAAATATTTTACTTGACATAATTGAAGGCATTTGTTGGGTACAGGGCAGAACTGATATTTATTCATAGGATGCACATAGTGGGAGCATGATTAAATATTTCTCTTTAGCAATATTGTGATGTCTACATTAAAGGGACAGTCTAGGCCAAAATAAACTTTCATGATTCAGATAGAACATGTAATTTTGAACACTTTTCCAATTTACTTTTATCACCAATTTTGCTTTGTTCTCTTGGTATTCTTAGTTGAAAGCTTAACCTAGGAGGTTCATATGCTAATTTCTTAGACCTTGAAGCCCACCTCTTTCAGATTGCATTTTAACAGTTTTTCACCACTAGAGGGTGTTAGTTCACATATTTCATATAGATAACACTGTGCTCGTGCACGTGAAGTAATCTGTGAGCAGGCACTGATTGGCTAGACTGCAAGTCTGTCAAAAGAACTGAAAAAAGGGGCAGTTTGCAGAGGCTTAGATACAAGATAATCACAGAGGTTAAAAGTATATTATTATAACTGTGTTAGTTATGCAAAACTGGGAAATGGGTAATAAAGGGATTATCTATCTTTTAAAACAATAATAATTCTGGTGTAGACTGTCCCTTTAATGGAGTGTACAGTCCCTGTATATAATATAACTATTCTCGGAATTCTTTAAATTCCTTTATCATTCCAGCAGTCTTTTTATTTTATATCACTAATCTCTGTATTTTCTGTATCCATTAAAATTGTTGTTCCTGTTATATTATATTAAAGTCAAAATTAAATTTGGATGATTCCAATAGAGCATGCAATTTTAAATAAAACCTATTTATTCTGTTATATTATTTGCTTTGTTCTCTTAGTATCCTATGCTGAAAAGTAAGCCTAGGTAGGCTCATAGGATCTCATGAGTGCACACAAGTTTTAAGTACTCTATGGCAGTAGTGTTTGCAACAATATATTATATGGCTACAACTGCATTGTTACAAACACCACTTCTAAAGGTCTGAAAAACACGTATGCTTCAAAGCTCCTAGGGTTATTCTTCAACAAATGAGAATTTTGTTAACAGAAGTAAACTGGGAAGTTGTTGTAAAATTGCATTATCTATCTAAACCATTAAAGATTAATCTTGAGTTTACTGTCACTTTAAAGGGACATTTAAACCCAAACTTTTCTTTCATAATTCAGATAGAAAATACAATTTAAAAAAAAAGTTTTAAACTTTCCTATATTATGTAATTTGCTTTGTGTTCTTCTTTGTTGAAGAGATACCTAGATAGGTAGCGTGCAGATGGCTGAAGCACTATATGACAGGAAGTAGTGCTGCCACCTAGTGCCCTTGCTAATGTATAACAATAATGCAAAACTGCTGCCATATATTACTGCAGACACGTGCACACTCCTGAGTTTACTTTACTGCTTTTCAACAAAGGATAACAAAAAAAAACAATGTGATAATAAAAGTAAATTGGAAAGTTGTTTAAAATTGTATGTTCTATCTGAATCATAAAAGAAAAAAAAATGGTTTTATGTTTTTTAAATTTATATCAATTTTTCGTTGTTGTTGTATTCTTCACTGTATCTATTAGACATGTGCAGGCCAGACAATTTCATTTCAGATATAATTTTTGTTTCGGCAAAACGCTCTCGGTTCCCAGGATGTGCACTAACATTAGTGCAGGTCCTGGGTGCCAAGCACTCTAAGGGCTATATTTATCAATGTGCGAGCGGACATGATACGAAGTAGAGTATCATTTCTGCTGCACATCACTGCACATTGATAAATGACGACAGCATAAACTGTCGGTATTTATCATTGCACCAGCAGTTCTTGTGAACTGCTGGTGCAATCCCGCCCTCTAAAGATTCATGGCCAATCGGCCACTAGCAGGGGGTGTCAATCAACCCGATCGTATTCGATCGGGTTAATTTCTGTCCGCCACATCAGAGCAGGCGGACAAATTATGGAACATAGCTTCTTTTTCCGGCGAGCCTGACACAAGGGGCCTCAAGCTGCATACGGAGCTTGATAAATATGCCCCTAAGCCTCCTGTTAGTGCGGCCGGGGTTCTGGCAAGAAGAGGATAAGGTTAGCGCGCTCTCCAGCGCATTAAGTATTTAACTCTTAAAAAAATTAAAGGAAACAAATGAATACTGAAGAATTTAGTAACTATTTTTTTGTTTCTTTCATTTTAGTTGGTGCATTCATCTAGATTTTTGTTTCCGTTTACGAAAACAAAAATCCAATTTTCGTGATGAATGCGTATTCATCCAAAAACAAATGCACATATATAGTATCTATTAACTACACCATTTGATATAACAAACATTTGAAATTATTCTCACATTTCACAAACTTGAAGCAATCCTAAAAAAAAAATGGTGTAATAAAAATAAAATGAATTTCGTATTCTTTCTATGTTCTGTGTGCCGCCTTTCTAAACTGCTACAGTAATTGGCAGGGTCAGATATTCAAGGAAACTTGGCACAGTCAATAGCTCAAGATGATCTGTGATGATGATAATTTGATCGTCTCTACTGTTCCAAAATCATAGCTAGGAAAGTGGAAATGATATGTCGAAAACAAAACAAAACAACAGGCATCAAATTGATAGAAAAGACTGTCTTGTAATGTATCGTCTCAGGGTGACAATGATATATATGAACACACACCAACCAAGGAGAAATAAAATGTGTGTTACCTTGGTGAGAATGAAAGAAGTAAACATTTTTGAGCTTTTGAAACAGTACGTGGTATGGTGTAGATGGATGTATATTTATTATCAAGGACAGGAGGCAAAGAGAAAATCAGATAAAAGGAACTTCAGTTTTCATGTTGTCATTTGTACTTGCAAAATTGTATGAAACTGTCAGAAAAATATCAATCAGAAGCAAGTTCTTATTTAGAAAACAGTAGTAGGTGAACACTGTGAGTATCGAACATCTAAACATATCAACCTTTGTCTAACACTTGCTAATCAGACAGGTTGCAAAAGAACACAGAAAATCTAGACTCCTGCAGTTCATCAATATCATGTTGTTTCTTGATCATGCTGCATTTTATTCTATCTGGTATTGAAAAATGTTACATATTTGAAAATATGTTTGTTTATACTGTTAGGTGGTTGTTACAGTGATTATTGTTATTATTTTTACATGGCTTAAATTGCTTATTCAGGGTTTGATCACTGTCTTGCACCTGTTTTTGCAAGTAATGAATTCTCAATGTCAGGCAATAATATTATTGTATTTTTCATACATGCTTCTACCAATAATAACCCTAAAGTTTAAAACTGATACTTCCCAAAACAACACAAAATCATTATTTGCCTTGTTAATTTTTTTGAAATTGTTTATAATAAAAAACAAAATAAAATAAATGACAAACAAAATATTTCTTTCCTAAGATATGGTGAGTTCATGACTAGAGTAATTACTGTTGGGAATATCACTCCTGGCCAGCAGGAGGAGGCAAAGAGCACCACAGTTACACTGCTAAGTATCACCCCCTTACCCACAACCCCCAGTCATTCTCTTTGCCTTCAGTGAATGGAGGAGGTTAAGTTTAGGTGTCTGAAGAAAAATTTTGATTTCATCTACAAGCAAATTTTGGGGTATAGACGTATTCCACGTCATTCCTTGCAGTCGGGTAGTGATGGCTTTAAAGCGTTTTCCTAACAATTGCTGCCCTAGTTTAGAAAGCCAGAGTTGGCTACTATGTTCTTTCTTTTTCAAAGGTCTCTGAAAAGAACTGTGTCTTCTCATACCTTGTAACTGTCTACATGCCAGACAGTGGAGCAGGTAAGTGCTTTTTCTTCCAGTTCGGGAGACCATGCACTTAACAAATTAAAAGACACTGCTTTTTTATTGGGACATAGATAATCCTGTTGTATGGGTTACACAGGGGCATGAATCAGGCACTGTAGCATGTGTTAGACATTTAACATTTAAACTCTTTTAAAAAGAAAGGGTAAAATGTTTTTATTAGGCTTTATTTTCTGATACATATTTATTTGATAAAACAATTTCAAGTTTACACTGAAAGTAAGACTGAATTTTCTATCTCAGCAGCTTATTAATTTTCCCTTTGCTTTAAAATAAAACAATGCAACATTTTAAACTGTCTGGTTTGAAAAAACAGTTATTTCTAGTACTCAGTATACCAGGAAGCTACTTTTAGTGTCTCTCTATGTCGCAGCAGTAATTTGAGCTTGGCAGTTACAATCACATGACCGACTTTACTTCATAACGTTTCTGAGGAAAAAGTTGTTTTTCTCCATTTCTGGGTGATCCGGTCTTAATTGGTAGCGGTAAGGCACCTCAGTAATTGAGGTGTGGGGTTGCCTGAGGGGTATTTTAGAAGTTTATTTGATGTTTATTATTTGTTTTTTCTTAACTTTTCTCACATAATTTTAGCTGGGGATTGGTCCTAATTTGGGATATAATTTAAAGTGTATTTTTTCCTTATCTTATTTTAATTGAATATTAAAATCTTTGAAACTTATCTGTACAAGTTTATTTACTGTTTCACAACATGTCTGATATGGAACAAGAGCCTGCTCTCATGAATTCATGCTTATTATGTTTAGATGCACAAATTGCAGCTCCTATGCAATTTTGTTCTTCATGTATCAAGAAAACCTTGCAAAATAAAGGTAAAATGTTTTAGCCTAATGTCTCTTAGGATGATGCTGTTAAAATAATACCTCAGCTTTCTCCTGCTACGTCCCAAGCCTCAATGACATCACATGCAGTGCCCTGTGGTTCCTCTATAACTCCTAGTGGAGTTTATTTAAAAGCAGAAATTTCTGCCCAGGTATCTTTAGCGATATCTGCGGCATTAGCTTCTATTCCCAGATTACAAGGAAAATGCAAGAGGAAATATAGAAATTCAGAAAGTAAGGTGCATGTCCTCAGTTCTGCTTCCCAAGTTGCCCTTTCTCATAAGTCTGATGAGGAAGATACATCGGGACTTTCTGAGGGTGAAATCTCAGATTCGGACAATATAATTCCTTTTTCTGAGACTGAGGTGGTATCCTTCAGATTTAAGCTTGAACACCTTTGTGTATTGTTAAAGGAGGTTTTAGCTACTTTAGATTACTCAGATACCCCTGTCATTGTCAATCATAAGAAATCTAGTAAAATTAATGGTTTCTTTGATTAACCTTCCTGGGACGGACCGTGCTAGGGAGATTATCTCACAGGAATGGGAGAAACCAGGGGTGTCTTTTTCCCCGTCTGCCATTTTTAAGAAAATGTTTCCTGTCGAGGACTCCATTAAAGACACTTGATATACTGTACCCAAAGTTGAAGGGGTCATTTCCACTCTGACTAAGAGAACCACTATTCCTATTGAGTATAGCTGCTCTTTTAAGAAACCGATGGACAAGAAGCTGGAGGCTTATTTGAAAAAGATTTATGTTCATCAAGGTCTCCAATGGCAACCTGCGGTGTGTATTGCTACCGTGACTAGTGAGGCATCTTATTGGTTTGACGCATTGTCAGATTCTCTTCAAGTAGAGACTTCTTTGGATGAAATTCAGGATAGGATTAAAGCTCTTAAGTTGGCCAATTCCAACTAGTTTCGCTGTCCTAGCCCACAAGGCATTATAGTTGAAATCCTGTTTTGCGGATGTTTCCTCTAAAGTCAAGCTTCTGGCGATTCCTTACAAGGGCAAAACCTTGTTTGGACCTGGTTTGGCAGAAATGATCTCTGATATTATTGATGGAAAAGGGTCTTTTCTACCTCAAGATAAGAAGAATATACCTAAAGGACATCAGAGTAATTTTTGTTCCTTTCCTAACTTCAGAGGAAGGGCCTTCCCCTTCTTCTTCCAAGCAGGAACAATTCAAGTCTTCTTGGAAACCCAATCAGTCTTGTAACAAGAGGAAACAATCAAAGAAACCCGCAGCTGATTCCAAATCAGCATGAAGGGTTTGCCCCCGATCCGGGAACGGATCAGGTGGAGGGCAGACTTTCTCAGTTCTCTCAAGCCTGGATAAGAGATGTCCCAGATCCCTGGACTGTGGACATAGTATCCTAGGGTTACAAATTGGAATTCAAGACTTTTCCTCCCAGAGGCAGATTCCTTCTCTCAAGATTATCTGCAGACCAGATAAAGAGAGAGGCATTCATGAAATGTATACAACATCTTTCCTCCCTGGGAGTGATAGTTCCAGTTCCAGTGCAGGAACAGGGTCTCGGGTTCTACTCCAACCTATTTGTAGTTCACAAAAAAGAAGGAATTGTCCATCCCATTCTAGACTTGAAGTGTCTAAACAAGTTTCTTAAAACTCCATCCTCCAAGATGGAGACTATATGCTCCATTCTTCCTTTAATACAAGAGGGTCAGTTCACGGCAACCATAGACCTAAAGGGTGCATATCTTTATGTTCCTATTCACAGGGACCATCACAGATTCCTGAAATTTGCCTTTCTGGACAAACATTTCCAGTTTGTGGCCCTTCCATTTGGTCTAGCCAAGGTTCTGGGGGCTCTTTTGACAGGGATCCATTCTCGTGGAATTGCTGTGACACCCTACCTGGACAACATATTGGTCCATGCCCCATCTTTTCAACAAGCAAAATCTCACACAGAGAAATTGTTGTCTTTTCTTCGTTCCCACGGATGGAATGTGAATCTGGAAAAAGCTCCCTTTCCCCTGCTACAAGAATAGTGTTCTTAGGGACCATAATAGATTTTCTATTGATGAAGATTTTTCTGACAGAGGTCAGGAAAAAACAAATAATTTCCTCTTGCCTCTCTCTTCAGGCTACTGCTAATCCTTCAGTGTCTCAATGTATGGAGGTAATCGGTCTGATGGTGGCTTCCATGGACATCATTCCTTTTGCTTGATTCCATTTGAGAGCTCCCCAGTTGTGCATGCTCAGACAATGGAATAGCGACCATGCAGATCTATCTCAGAGAATAGAGTTAGATAAGTCATCAAGGCATTCTCTCCAGTGGTGTATTTCTCAAGAACATCTGTCTTAGGGCACATGCTTTCGGAGACCTTCCAGGGTGATCGTGACCATGGACACCAGCCTGCTGGGCTGGGGAGCAGTCTGGAACTCGTTAAAAGCTCAGGGCCTTTGAACTCGGGAGGAGTCTTCTCTTTACATCAAAATCTTGGAGTTGAGGGCAATTTACAATGCTTGGCCTCAGTTTTCCTCAGCCCAGTTTATCAGGTTCCGTCAGACAACATAAGAAAACCTCTGTGGCTTACATCAATCACCAGTGAGGAACTCTGAGTTCCTTAGACATGAAGGAGGTTACTCGGATTCTTCAGTGTGCCGTCCACATTCCAGGAGTAGACAACTGGGAAGCAGATTTTCTGAGCAGACAGACTTTTCATCCCGGGGAGTGGGAACACCATTCAGAGGTGTTTTCCAGCTTAGTCCTCAAATGGTGGGTGCTTGTCATTCCCATCAGAATGCCAAGCTTCCAAGGTATGGTTCAAGGTCAAGAGATCTGCAGGCTGTTCTGATAGATGCTCTGGCGGTTCCTTGGGTTTTCAGGTTAGCATACCTGCTTCCTCCACTTGCTTTCCTTCCACGAGTCATTGCTCGTATCAAAAAGTAGAGGGCATCAGTGATTCTAATAGCCTCTGCGTGGCCATGCAGGATCTAGTTTGCAGACCTAGAGGAGGTGTCATTTCTCCCACCTTGGAGACTACCTCTGAGGAAGGACCCTCTTGATTCAGGGTCCCTTCCTTCATCCAAATCTAATTTCTTTGAAGCTGACTGCTTGGAGATTGAATGCTTAATTTTGTCTAAGCATGGTTTTTCTGAGTTGGTCATTGAGACCATGATTCAGGCTCGCAAGCCTGTTACTAGAAAGATTTACCATAAGATATGATGTAAATATCTTTATTGGTATGAATCCAAGGGCTACTCTTGGAGTAGAATTAGAATTCCTAGAATTTTATTATTTTTTCAGGAAGGCCTGGAGAAGGGATTGTCAGTCAATACCCTGAAGGGTCAGATTTCTGCTTTATCAGTTTTACTACATAAACGTTTGTTGGAGGTGCAATCTTTTTGTCAGGCCTTGGTCAAAATCAGGCCTGTCTTTAAGTCTATTGCTCCTCCTTGGAGCCTTAACCTTATTCTTAAAGTTTTACAGCTGGCTCCGTTTGAGCCATTGCATTCAATAGACATTAAGTTGTTATTTTGGAAGGTTTTGTTTCTTGTTGCTATCTCTTCTGCTGGAAGAGTCTCGGAACTCTCAGCTCTGCAGTGTGATTCCCCTTATCTTATTTTTCATGCCGATAAGGCGGTTCCTCGTACTAAGTTAGGTTTCCTCCCTAAGGTTGTTTCTAATAGAAACATCATTCAGGAAATAGTTGTTCCCTCTCTGTGTCCTAATCCTTCTTCTTCCAAAGAACGTTTTTAGATGTTGTATGTGCTCTTAAATTCTACTCACAGGCGACTAAGGATTTTTGCCAGTCCTCTGCCCTCTTTGTCTGTTTCTCTGGGAAACGTAAAGGTCAGAAAGCTACTGCTACTACTCTTTCTTTTTGATTACAAAGTATAATTCGTTTGGCTTATGAGACTGCTGGGCAGCAGCCTCCTGAGAGAATTATGGCTCATTCCACAAGAGCTGTTTCCTCTTCTTGGGCTTTCAAAAATGAAGCTTTTGTGGAACAAATTTGCAAGGCTGCAACTTGGTCTTCTCTACATACTTTTTCCAAATTTTACAAATTTGATACTTTTGCCTCGGCTGAGGCTTCTTTTGGGAGAAAGGTTCTTCAAGTGGTGGTGCCTTCTGTTTAAGACTGCCTGTCCTGTCCCTCCCTATTTATCTGTGTCCTCTAGCTTGGGTATTGGCTCCCAACAGTAATTACTCAAGCCGTGGACTCACCATATATTAGGAAAGAAAAACAAAATGTATGCTTACCTGATACATTTATTTATTTCTGGATATGGTGAGTCCAAGGCCCCACCCTTTATTTTAAGACAGTTGTCCTTTTGACTATAACCTCAGGCCCCTCTACACCTTGTGTTACTCCTTTTTCTCCATTTCCCTTCGGTAGAATGACTGGGGGTTGTGTGTAAGGGAGTGATACTTAGCAGTTTAACTGTGGTGCTCTTTGCCTCCTCCTACTGGCCAGGAGTGATATTCCCAACAGTAATTACTCAAGCCGTGGACTCACCATATCGGGAAAGAAATTTTTTTATCAGGTAAGCATAAATTTTGTTTTTATAGCAGGGGTCTATCAATTGCATATTACATCATGGGTTTGAATTACCTGTATATTGACAGATCCCTTTTAATATTGTGTTGTGATGCTTATAGATAATGGGCTAGATTACAAGTGCCATGGTAAATATGTTTTTTGCGCTAACGAAAACATTGCCAGCGTTAGACTTTTTGCGCCTCTCAGGTCCCGCTGGTATTATAAGTTGAGAAAAATGCTATTTTGCGCTAGCAGTAACCAGAAAAGTGCAAAAATTCCTAAACTGAGTTTTTGCGAGTGCATGCGTGTTCCCCCATAGAAATCAATGGAGAAAAAAAAGTGGAAAAAACTTAACACCCTACCATAAGCCCCTAGCCTAATAACCCCTAATCCGTCATCCCCCCCCACATTGCAAAGTATCTAAATAAACCTTTAACCCCTAAACCACCATCCCCCACATCACAAAGTATCTAAATAAACTATTAACCCCTATACTGCCATCTCCTCACAATGCAAAATATCTAAATAAACTATTAACCCCTAAACCGACATTCTCCCACAACGCAAAGTTATAAACTAACATCTAAATCTCCCAACCTAACACCACCTAATTTAACCCAAATTAAAATACCCCTAAATTAACAAAAAAAATCCTATCTACCTTAAAAAAACAAACTTACCTGTAAAATTAAATAAAAACCTAATCTTACCTTTAAAAAAAATCCTAGCATTACTGAAAAAAAAATACCATTACTGAAAAATAAAAAATCCTACCATTACAACAAAAAAAACTATTATTATAGAAAAAAATAAAAAATAAATGTACCATTACAAAAATTTAAAAAACTTCCGTTACAAAAAATAAAAAATGAAATTAACAATAATAAAAAAAAATAATCCTATTCTATTACCCCTTAAAAAACACACCACGAAATAAAAAAAAACCTATTCTAAAAATAAACTACCAATAGCCCTTAAAAAGGCCTTTTCAGTGAGGTGATCTTAGCCAATAGCTTGCTAGCTATCCGGCATAATGCCACACTATTAAACTTTATTAAATTTGAGTATTGCATAAATATTATTTTTCATGTTTTCATCTACTTGACTGCAAAGGTCTCCAATGCACTTAAATATATATTTATATATCAAATCACATAAAGTCTTCAGTGTTAGACCCAAATGATGATTCTGCAGTTGGTCAACAAATTGCCAAGTTAGTGGTGGTTCTACTGCAGTGGATGAGAATGTAAAAGCATCTCTCAATGTTTTAGGTTGTATCTTCATTGTGCTTGTTGGCCTAAAAACAAGGGCAAAAATTGTCCATCTCTGCTTCCCTTTCTGATAAGCCACACCCAAACCAATCAGCCATGCCCCAAGTCACCTAGTCATTCCCAGACCACCCAACTTCATACATGATATTCCAGAGCCCCTGTAACATAATATTCACAATTCCTCTTGTGTTTTCCCTTACCCCATCAAACACCAGGAATCTACCCATGGACCTTTCTGTCATCATTCTCCTGACACCTGTTTGCCCACAAACTTTACTTTCTAGAACTGCCACTGACCCAAGTCATTATATAGCATAATAGAAGCATATTTTCCAAGTGTCCATGCTTAAATGACACAGGCATGTGTATATACACATATTATCACATAAATATATATGTATACAAGCATATACATATATATTTATAGGGAACACACAGTTCCCACAGACCGCAATGTAAAGGCAAATTTCAGTGCAGTTTTTTTTTTCCTAACACCCCACTCCCGCCAAATTTACCCCCAAAATACTGCCTAGTGCAGTTATTTTATTAAAAAATAAAAATGGTACAATTTTTATTTTTTAATAAAATACACTACACTGTAACATTTGGATAAGCTCATATACAGCTTGTTTCTTTATTTTGCAGGTCATAAATTTAATTTATACGAAGATCTAATGCTCAGATATTCCAATGTTATAGTGAAGTACTTTTATCTTGAAGGGTTCAGTTTGATTGTTAGCCTAACCTAACAAAATAAGGTCAGGGAATCTCCCATCCTATTGTATATTATGTACTAGCTCGCTATCCGTTAATGTTTGAGTTTTTTAGTGTAAATGTCTCCATTATATATTTCGTATGGCGACAATCACCGTTTAGATAAACATGAGTGAAGTACATTATAATCCACTTTAAATATGACTTATTAATTCCTTTTAGAATACCAGTTGTATCACATTATTGAAAATGCATGGTTCAGTTGCATGCTACTTTAAATGGCCTGGTGTTAAAAAAAAAAAAAATTTAGTCTACATGTCCAACTGCTATGACCCTAACTACCCCTACTAGGGAGTGAATGAGTTCTATTATATGTACAATGTGCTCGCTTACATGTCCTAGACTCCAAATGATCGCGTGTTTCACAATTTAGCTAGTTTATAAACAAGTTCATAGTCACTTTGTAGTGAAACAGAAATAATATGCTCCTATATCTGCTTATATCACTTTTATATGTTGTTCTGTATGTTAGGGGACTCTTCAATTCTAGTGGGACTGCTTGTATTTTTACTGTTATATATTTGTAGTGCCCTGTCACAAGCGCTATACCTACAGATTGTATTTAAGGTTACTAAGCTTTGACTACTGTAGATGTAGAAGATTACTATTATGCCTTTCTATGTGAGGAGGTAGTCTTCTAGGTACTTATATGAGTAGTAGTTGCACACGTGTGGTTTACTTATAACAGACCATCATCCTAGTAACCCTTTTATACAGTCACTTAATGCTTTGAGTTTCACACTTCAACCTCCCACAGTTTAGCAGAGAACATATTAAGGGTAATAATACAGAGATATTTAAGTATTGCCTAAGACCTTAGGAAATATGGCATAGACCTATCAATATCGGGTTCAAAAGCTTTCTAATAAGTAACAGTTGGATAAGCTCATATACAGCTTATTTCTTTATTTTTACATAAATTTAATTTATACGAAAATCTAATGCTCAGATATTCCAATGTTATAGTGAAGTACTTCTTTCTAGAAGGGTTCAGTTTGATTGTTAGCCTAACCTAGTATAATAAGGTCAGGGAATTTCCCATCCTATTGTATTTTATGTACTAGCTCACTATCTGTTAATGTTTGAGCTATCCTAGTGTAAATGTCTCCATTATATATTTCATATGGCGACAATCACCGTTTAGATAAGCATGAGTGAAGTACATTATAAACTCAAAGTCACTTAATGCTTTGAGTTTCACACACCAACCTCCCTCAGTTTAGCAGAGAACATATTAAGGGTAATAATGCAGAGATATTTAAGTATTGCCTATGAACTTAGGAAATATGGCATTGACCTATCTCTATCGGGTTCAAAAGCTCTCTAGGTTGCATGTGTTGGCCTTGGTGTTAGCCTCTATTGTTATACTATGACTGTGAATTATTTGCCCACTATAAATAATGATCCAGTTTAGTTAATATTTCATGTTCTGATACAATATATGTGTTCCCAAGTTATTTTTTTTTAAATCTTCTGCATGAGAATCTACCTAAATAGATAGTCTTGCCCTACATTACAAGTGACTCCCCTTCCCTTACTAGCCTAGATATGATTTTAGTTTTTGCATACTATTGGTACCCAATCCTAACATATGCTATCATAACCCTATGGCCTACTCCCCACTTCATCCCTCTATAATTATATTACACCCATATTACCAGAGCCTTCTATCTCATCTAAGTTAAGGAATTAGTGTAACATGCATTATCTGTTTACCTATAGATTATTTAACCTTCATATATACCCCCACTATGTATGTGCATAGCTAACAATAAGTGGATAGTTAACCCAGCTTCATGGTCCATTTAATCTCCTTCATTGGCAGGACTAAAAGCCCCCTCCAAGTTCCCTAAAATATTGTTATATATATATGGCTCCGCCCTCCACCCTTTCCCTCCTATAAGATAGCGGTGCTTACCCGCTGAATATCCCCTTCCCCCTTGTCTACATACGTATTCACGCTCCTTTTGAAGTTCCTAAGGAGCTAGACTTCTGACCATCAGATATCTTTTATTTTCTATACTCTTGGTCCATGGGGCCTAAAACTATGTTTCTAACTGGTCAGTTATACATGATACATTATTGAAAAAATGAGGTCTCATTAGCCTTTAGTCAATGTTTTATATAGATGTTGAAATGTTTTTGTTACTTATGTTTGTATCCTGTTCTTTTGACAAAAAGGTGTATTGTGTTTTATGTATATTTTATGCAAATACCTCAATAAAAAAATTATTTAAAAAAAAAAATACACTACACTGTATTTTGGGGGGCATTTGGGGCACATTTATAAAATTAAGCACTTATTGCTACCGCAAGCTCGCGATAGCAATAACCAGCCACTTGTAAATAAATTTGCGCTCCACTTGTAATCTAGCCCTAAAGTTTGAAACTGACCCCCCCCCCCCCCGCCATTAATATCAAGAGGGTTTTTGCAATGCTCCGGCTCGGCAGCAAGCTGAGTAAGATCCCGCCAGTATTATGTGTAGCCTATTGCCTTAAGATCACTTTTCTCTTATACTTTAGACTCCAGATAAAATGTCAAATGGTGAGATTGTATAAAATTGTAGAGATTTTATGTGAGAGTGTTAGCTACTGATAATATTTAGTTAAAAGGACATGAAACCCAAACATTTTATTTAATGATTCAGATAAAGAATACAATTTTAAACAACTTTCCAATTTACTTCTATTATTTAATTTGCTTCCTTCTCTTGTTAACCTTTGCTGAAGGGTTTATCTAGGCATGCTCGGGCATCAGAGAACCTAGGTTTTAGCTGTTGATTGGTGTCTGCATATATATACCGATTGTGATTGACTCACCCATGTGTTTAGATAGAAACCATTAGTGCATTGCTGCTCCTTCAACAAATTATACAAAAAGAATGAAACTGATTAGATAATAGAAGTAAATTAGAAAGTTGTTTAACATTTTATTCTCTATCTGAATCATGAATGAAAATTTTTGGGTTTCATGTCCCTTTAAGGCAAAAGATGTATCATCAAAATATTTTGTTTCTCTTTTGAAATTCTTAAAAGTGACATAAATTAATATCTATCTTTTTCCTTCTTCCTTTTTTAAGTCTATTCAGAGATTTTCCCTGATGGACAACACGGATCCACAGCATGTGTCACTGGGTTTCTTATCTGAATTGCACAATGGCATATTTTTCAGACTATGGGACTATCTGTTGTACAAAGGATCAAATCAAAACTCCAGTATTGCCCTGTGCCCAGCAAGGAGCCACATTGCTTGCAAAATATGTTATTATGCAGGGTAGATAGGAGAGGAGACCTGGGGAAACGTGCTGTGCCTATGTGATTCCCACACTAGAAAAAGTCAAATACAATTGCTGCATCATGAATTGTTTTATTGCCTTTTAATCTTAGCTCTTGTTTTGTAACTGAAATAAATATCTCTGTAACTCACAACCCATTTTCTGGTGGTCTTAAGATTTATGCGCATCATTCAGAGGCATAAGAACTGGGGGGGGGGGGTCATGAGAAGAACAGATCCTAGAGTAAGGACTAAAATGCAAATGAAATTCGTTTTTAACATAATATACCGTAGCAAGTTTACATAGATTTTTTTTTTTTTAATATTTTATGATTTGTTGGTATATAGTGAAGGGGCAATGTGCAGTGAGCATCCTCATATTCCTGTGGTAGCAGTAAAAGCTAGAGAGCCATAGACTCTGTCCACTTTTAGACTAGAATAGATGGTCATGGATCTGAGTAATTTTCCAGCTACTCTCTAAAGTGCCACATGACTCCTTTCTCCAGAGGTATGGTTGCCATCTGCCCCAGGAGAAGAGATGTCCTGACACATCTTTCCAATGACCCAGACTCAACTGATCAGTCTGTAACCTAACCTTTTGACCTACTGCACCTTGCATGCCAGGCTGGGTCTTCCTGTAAGCATAGGCAGATTCATTAACCTGCTGCGAGGCATTTAGTAGTGACAGTAAGTAGCAGGTGATGAGGTGTGAATGCAAAATTAAGTGTTTTTGAGGTACAACAAAGGAAATGCATCTTTTTAAAATGTAGGGATATCTAGACCACCCCCGGAGAGGACAGTATGTGCAAAGAAGTGGTGTCATTAGGCTGCCATACTGAAGGTGCTTTTTACCATGGGCATACTGTTAAAGTCATGTACCTACATTTTCTTAGGAGCATTTGCACATTTCTAAATTCTTTAAATTCTGTGTGACAGAGTATCCTGTTTGTGCAGCTTCCAGAAATGCAGATTTTTTGCCTGAACATCATGGGCACTATTAAGAGGAACATTTTAATTTATTTGGTGCTCCTATGCAACAGAAGCTATTATAGCATTCTGCTTGCTCCTAGCCTGCTAGCCTGTTTCATTGTACCTCCAAGCATTTTACCTGTCTATTGTACTTGTTAATCCATTACCTGTTTAGAGTATCTGCTAGCCCATCACCTTCCTATAGTGTCTGATAGCTTGTTATCTTTTTAATAGTACCTGCTAGACCGTTAACTACCTATAGAACCTATTGTCTTGCTACCTGCCTATTGTTCTTGCTAGCCTATTATCTTCCTATTGAACTTGCTGGCCCATTACTTGTCTGCTTGAGAATTACCTTCTTATAAAACCTGTTGACTTGTTACCTCACTAGAGTACCCACTGGCTTGTTACCTCACTGGAGTACCCACTGGCCCGTTACCTACCTATAGTACCTACTGGTCTGTTACCTCACTAGGGTACTCACTTGCCTGTTACCTACCTATAGTACATACTGGTCTGTTCCCTTACTAGAGTACCCAGTGACCAGTTACCTACCTACAGTACCTACTGGCCTGTTACCTACCTATAGTACCTACTGGCCTGTTACCTACCTATAGTACCTACTGGCCTGTTACCTACCTATAGTACCTACTGGCCTGTTATCTCACTAGAGTACCTGCTGACCAGTTACCTACCTATAGTACATACTAGTCTGTTACCTCACTAGAGTACCCACTGACCAGTTACCTACCTATAGTACCTACTGGCCTGTTACCTACCTACAGTACCTACTGTCATGTTACCTCACTAGAGTACCTGCTGGTCTGTTACCTACCTATAGTACCTACTGGCCTGTTATCTCACTAGAGTACCACTATCCTCTGACCAGTTACCTACCTATACTACCTACTGGCCTGTTATCTCACTAGAGTACCACTATCCTTTGACCAGTTACTTACCTATAGCACCTACTGGCCTGTTACCTACCTATAGTACCTACTGGCCTGTTATCTCACTAGAGTACCTGCTGACCAGTTACCTACCTATAGTGCATACTGGTCTGTTACGTCACTAGGGTACCCAATGACCAGTTACCTACCTATAGTACCTACTGGCCTGTTACCTACCTACAGTACCTACTGGCATGTTACCTCACTAGAGTACTTGCTGGTCTGTTACCTACCTATAGTACCTGCTGGCCTGTTATCTCACTAGAGTACCACTATCCTCTGACCAGTTATATACCTATTGTACCTACTGGCCTGTTATCTCACTAGAGTACCCACTGACCAGCTACCTACCTATAGTACCTACTGGCCTGTTATCTCACTAGAGTACCCACTGACCAGTTACCAACTTATAGTACCTACTGGCCTGTTACCTGACTAGAGTATAACCTACTTAAAGTACCTGAGAGGTCAGTAAGCTGGGCAACTGTTAAGTCCCAACCCACTTATATTGCCCCTGGA
Organism: Bombina bombina; assembly: GCF_027579735.1. NCBI lineage: Eukaryota > Metazoa > Chordata > Amphibia > Anura > Bombinatoridae > Bombina > Bombina bombina. The sequence goes on along the minus strand of NC_069507.1, from coordinate 35,508,263 downwards.
GGATCAATTGTGATGTGAGTGTTCCCTTTTCATACTGTTATCACATGTACAGTAGTTCTTTTGTGCTGTGCCATGTGGTTTTGTGTTATTGTTTGTCAAATGAGTTGCACCTTTATCCCAATCCTGCTACCTGTAACAGACCGGATCATGCCATTCCATGATTCAGTTAGCTGGACAACTGTGAAGTTCCAGTCTGTGTGGTTAGCAACTTTTGGTGCATCTTCTATATGAGCTCAACGTGATCCCTTACTTGTTTCCTGTGGTAACTGTACTAGGCCATATGGCGCCCTAGTGTTTTATTGTAGATCCTGGTCCAAAGAGGCTGACCGCCCTTTGACAAGTAGCAGCTTGAGCTGGATACAGTTTTCCAAGACTGCTTCTTTGATGATCAGCACCATCACATTAGACATATTGTAATCTTGAGAGAGTGCCCCCTAGTGGCCATATGTGTGTGTATTTGTACATATAGCCTGTACATACCTCACTAAAGTACCTGCTAGCCTACCACCTACTTATAGAGTACCTCCTGGCTTGTTACCTATACTAACTACTTACCTATTACCTCACTAGAGTACCTGTTAGCCTGTTACTTACCTATAGTACCTACTGGCTTGTTACCTCAATAGAGTACCTGTTAGCCTGTTACTTACCTATAGAATCTACTGGCCTGTTACCTCACTAGAGTACATGTTAACCTGTTACTTACCTGTAGTACCTACTGGCCTGTTACTTCACTAGAGTACCTGTTAACCTGTTACTTACCTGTAGTACCTACTTGCCTGTTACTTCACTAGAGTACCTGTTAACCTGTCACTTACCTGTAGTACCTACTGGCCTGTTACTTCCCTAGAATACCTGTTAACCTGTTACTTACCTGTAGTACCTACTGGCCTGTTACTTCACTAGAGTACCTGTTAACCTGTTACTTACCTGTAGTACCTACTGGCCTGTTACCTCACTAGAGTACCTGTTAACCTGTTACTTACCTGTAGTACTTACTTGCCTGTTAACTCATTAGAGTACCTGTTACTTACCTATAGTATAAACTGTCTTGTTATCTGTTTATAGAGTGCCTGTTAGCATGTTATTTACTGGCCTTTTAACTCACTAGAATACCTGTTTGCCTATTACTTACCTTCAGTACCTACTGGCCTGTTACCTGACTATAAAGTACTTGTTAGCCTTTTACCTGCCTTGGGTAACTGCTGGCCTGTTACTGTCCCAGAGTGCATGCTGGCTGTAACCAATGTTGCATTTCCCCTTTAAGAGAAAAATATCTCTTGTATTGTATGCCTATATACTTTATCATATAAAGCGTTACTTAGACCTGTCAACACGTTCATCACTTTTTGCCACAGCTTTCCCATCCTTAAAGGTCTACAAGTGCTGAATGTGCCCCAGGCAACCAGTTCTCCTCATTGTACCCAGTGCACCCTGGGAAAAATTTATAAATCTGACAAAAATGTATTTTAAAAAACATATAACAAGCCCCTATCTCTTTACCCAGATCTCAAAGCTCTTTACAAAAAAATGTTGCTTTGAGATAGTTAAGTGAAATATTTGTTCAGGTTTCAAAAGTATGATTTGCTGACTTCATCTCATTCATCTTTTATTTGAAAAAGATAAAACAAATTCTGTGGTAGTGTTTTAAACATTCTCTTTTAAATTGTGCCTTTAAAGGATTAGAAGTCCAAGTCTATAGTATATAGGAACAGGCAAAAACATATATCTGTTAGTTCTTTTGTTATTCTTTTTAAAAAAACATACCTAGGTATGTTCAGGGGAAATAATGCACTACTGGGAGCTAGCTGCTGATTGGTGCTTACACACATATGTCTCTTGACATGTCTCATCAGATGTGTTATGCTAGCTCCCACTGGTACATTGTGTTGTGGACCTAACTTTAAAGGGACATAAAACAAATTTGGATAGAGGGGTGGATCAGACTACTCCAGACAGCATGGCTATGTAAGTTATTTTGCTTATTTTTGAAAATTATTTTAAAATACTTGCCAGCAATTTTTAAACATTTTTTTTTGTGCAAACTATTTTTACTTAATTAGCACTTTTAGGATATGTACAGATCTCACCATGTTTTAGGGCCCTTTAACTATGGGGCATAATTTTCAATGTGCGAGCGGACATGATACGAAGTAGCGTATCATGTCAGCCGCACATCGATAAATGCATTTATCATTGCACCAGTAGTTCTTTGGAACTGCTGGTGCAATGCTGCCCCCTGCAGATTCGTGGACAATCGGCTGCTAGCAGAGGGTGTCAATCAACCCGATCATATAGTGTCTCGAGAGACTGTTTAATTGCTCATGGGACATGCTCAAATCCTATGAAAATTATGCCCATTGAATCTATATCTAGAGTCCAAGCGAATGCCTTTTTAACACTGAGGAGACGTGAATCCTATTGGATCACTAAATTGCAGACCCTCCAACAGACTATGCTGTACTAACCAATGATCCCATACTTAAGAAAATTATTGGAGCTAAACCAAAAGTGGTCTATAGAAGAGCACCTACTCTTAAGACCCTTCTGGCTCCCATCAAAACAGTGAGAGACAAACCTAAACCACAGGAGAGCTTTTTAGAAGGAGCCAGGCTCAGACACAAAATATCTAAATGTGGTAAGAAAAGATGTGTTATGTGTCCTTATATTTCACATCGGCAATCTACTTTCACGCGGCATAAAACTGGAGAGACGTTTAAGATCAATAACTACATGACTTGAGAATCATCCTTATTTATTTGTTAAATTGTGTATGTGGAGTCCAGTATGTGGGCTGCACCTGCCGCAAAGTAAACAAAAGGTGGGGGGGGGGACATTCTGTTAATATCAAAAACAAATCTAAGAACCATAGTGTCTTGAGACACTGTTTAATTGCTCATGGGGCATGCTAAAATCCTATGAAAATTATGCCCATTGAATCTATATCTAGAGTCCAAGCAAATGCCTTTTTAACACTGAGGAGACGTGAATCCTATTGGATCACTAAATTACAGACTCTCCAAGCCAATGGTTTGAATGAAAACCATTGGCATTTATATAAATCCCTAAGGGGGCTTTGCCTATCAAAAATATTTACATCACAACTGCACCGATAATCAACTGGTAATGATTATAGGGCAGGCCAGGCTTAGGAGCCAATTAGGACCAGTAGTATGTGATCATATTGCACTTAAATATTATAGAATTGTCACTTTTTAGGCTGGTTAAGATTTGGGTAGATCTTAAGTTTACGTACACAGGTTATCTACTCACACTTCCCACCAAGGTTAGGGTGAGTTTCTTTCTGTTTTCACAATTCCATTTATTTTCTATCTATTTACACACTTATAGGTTTTGTATTAACTTGTTGGTTATATATCACACATATAGTTATACACTACATTGATCATTAGAGCAACTATATTATACAGAAGAAGGATAGCACTTTTCTCCCTTATATTTTGAATTTGATCACTAATATTTTCACCATAGTCACTTTATGATATACCTTAAGACATAGGAGGGTAGCTCTTGTACTCTCACACATTTACCAGGAAACACTGTCCTCACATACCATTAGTATGTAATAACACTATTAATACATCACCTATGGGTGATGTGGGCTAGATATCGCCAATTTACCACTTGTTCCTTAAGAGTTTTCTTTCACCCTCTTCTCCTCCCCTCTCTTTCTATCTTTGTATTTATCACGTTTATGTTTTTTTAGACCTTCACTCAGACAATTGGGTTTGTGCCAATTGTAGACCTAACCCCACATTCAAATCATGATTATAGCTCATTACACTTAGATTAATACACTTAGTTTATCAGTGCACATTATATTTCTTACACAGCACATACCTTGTCAACATTGGTTTGATATCGCGTTTATTATTTGGTACATTCATGTAAGGTTATCTTGTTAGATAGTTATTATTTCTATACAGGGAGTGCTGAATTATTAGGCAAATGAGTATTTTGACCACATCATCCTCTTTATGCATGTTGTCTTACTCCAAGCTGTATAGGCTCGAAAGCCTACTACCAATTAAGCATATTAGGTGATGTGCATCTCTGTAATGAGAAGGGGTGTGGTCTAATGACATCAACACCCTATATCAGGTGTGCATAATTATTAGGCAACTTCCTTTCCTTTGGCAAAATGGGTCAAAAGAAGGACTTGACAGGCTCAGAAAAGTCAAAAATAGTGAGATATCTTGCAGAGGGATGCAGCACTCTTAAAATTGCAAAGCTTCTGAAGCGTGATCATCGAACAATCAAGCGTTTCATTCAAAATTGTCAACAGGGTCGCAAGAAGCGTGTGGAAAAACCAAGGCGCAAAATAACTGCCCATGAACTGAGAAAAGTCAAGCGTGCAGCTGCCAAGATGCCACTTGCCACCAGTTTGGCCATATTTCAGAGCTGCAACATCACTGGAGTGCCCAAAAGCACAAGGTGTGCAATACTCAGAGACATGGCCAAGGTAAGAAAGGCTGAAAGACGACCACCACTGAACAAGACACACAAGCTGAAACGTCAAGACTGGGCCAAGAAATATCTCAAGACTGATTTTTTCTAAGGTTTTATGGACTGATGAAATGAGAGTGAGTCTTGATGAGCCAGATGGATGGGCCCGTGGCTGGATTGGTAATGGGCAGAGAGCTCCAGTCCGACTCAGACGCCAACAAGGTGGAGGTGGAGTACTGGTTTGGGCTGGTATCATCAAAGATGAGCTTGTGGGGCCTTTTCGGGTTGAGGATGGAGTCAAGCTCAACTCCCAGCCCTACTGTCAGTTTCTGGAAGACATCTTCTTCAAGCAGTGGTACAGGAAGAAGTCTGCATCCTTCAAGAAAAACATGATTTTCATGCAGGACAATGCTCCATCACACGCGTCCAAGTACTCCACAGCGTGGCTGGCAAGAAAGGGTATAAAAGAAGAAAATGTAATGACATGGCCTCCTTGTTCACCTGATCTGAACCCCATTGAGAACCTGTGGTCCATCATCAAATGTGAGATTTACAAGGAGGGAAAACAGTACACCTCTCTGAACAGTGTCTGGGAGGCTGTGGTTGCTGCTGCACGCAATGTTGATGGTGAACAGATCAAAACACTGACAGAATCCATGGATGGCAGGCTTTTGAGTGTCCTTGCAAAGAAAGGTGGCTTTATTGGTCACTGATTTGTTTTTGTTTTGTTTTTGAATGTCAGAAATGTATATTTGTGAATGTTGAGATGTTATATTGATTTTACTGGTAAAAATAAATAATTGAAATGGGTATATATTTGTTTTTTGTTAAGTTGCCTAATAATTATGCACAGTAATAGTCACCTGCACACACAGATATCCCCCTAAAATAGCTATAACTAAAAACAAACTAAAAACTACTTCCAAAACTATTCAGCTTTGATATTAATGAGTTTTTTGGGTTCATTGAGAACATGGTTGTTGTTCAATAATATAATTAATCCTCAAAAATACAACTTGCCTAATAATTCTGCACTCCCTGTAGTATATGGGTCATTCCATTTGCACACAATGGTTGTGTTGTGACTTATATAATCCTCCTAATAAGCATTGTCTTCCCTATTTCTAATTTGGCTCATATTATGAACGGATCCCCACTGCCAGTTGCACAAATATGTTACGCTAGCGATGATACACCATTCAGTAACCATTGGTTCCAACCTGGGGTTTGTGCACCTCTGAGATAAGGGATTTTGTGTTCCTCTCTCCCTAGTCTTATTGTCCGTATAGCACTTTAGTATTGATACAGGGAACAGACGGTCCCCATTAATAAATGTCTTGTGGTCTGCTGACATCCGGATATTTATTGGTGGCTATTTATGTATATTTCCTAATATTATTATTGTTATTCCAGTGCCTTAATGACATACTTATTTTCTATGGCCACATTGTGTGTCATTGAGATGCGATTAGCATCATGCATATGCATCATTACACATGCCCTTTTAGATAATAATGATTGGACTAATGCATATACACACATTGTCCTGATTGGACAAACACACACCTCCCTGACGAAACTGTCAGTGTATTTGGAGCGGTGAAGTAAAAGACCATCATCCTACAGAGCTGTTAGATTAGTTGGATATCTTTCAATTTCTATATTCCCTTTTTTGGGTTTTTTATAACATGTACCTTCTTGGGTTATGAGACAATTAAGATCAGGATGAATACACTTAATAACTTACTAATTCTATTGTGATTAAATGTACACACAGAAGGGTTTTTTCTTAATGCCCTTAACATACTACAATATATCTTTAGATACACTTGATCTGATTATAATACAATGCAGTATTGCATAGATAGTAATCAACCATATTAGATGGGCTCATGTACAAATGATTTTAATATAATGCAGTATTGCATAGTTAGCAATCAACCATATTAGATGGGCCCATGCAACTAGTTTATGTCTATACAAAATAGGGTGAGGCTTGACTCTCTTGTGATATTAGGAATAAGATTATACAACAGCTGTGCTGAGGCTAGGATGTGGGCGTTAATGAACATGCTTATACAAATGGCTCAGGATTGGGAAAGGGGGTGGGTCGGCATCAATTAACCTATTACAGGGATTTTAAGGGTTTATATAGCAAGTGTATCAATTCATATTTTTATTGTATAGCCTGAGGAAACAGCCTTAGAATGGCTGAGAAACGCGTTGCTTTGTTTTTGATAAAATCTTGTTTTAATGATACACTTGCTGCTATCCTGAGAATTTTCTTTGGCACATTGCGTGGCTGGTGAGTGGACTCTTCCTACGCCTGAGCACAGTCTACTGGGCGACTGAGAGGTCCCAGCTTGCCTTTACTGCACCTGGAGGTGCGTTCCTAATTGTAAGTTCGGCCAATAAATGCACCTTTGCCAGTCTAAACTGTACTAGGCTATGGTGGTTATGTTTAATCACTCACAGGAACTGACCTCTGGGTTGCTGCTTATTACACCAAGTGCTTGACATGCTGGCACACAGTGAGCTGGACCACTGCCAATTGATCCAGTCTGCGTCACCTGCACCATTGGGTGCTTCACACTTGTGAGTACCATTTCACATTCTATTGAAGGATCATTTGAATAGATGTTACTAGGCCATATTGGCACCTCTGTGTCTTCCTATTTTTCAGATCAATCATCCCCAGGGACTGACCATCCTTTTGACAGAGTGCTGCCTATTGTTAGATTTAAGGACTCTGGTATATGCAATTTATACTCTGATGTTTTTGTTTTGATGCGTTAGACATGTTACTCCTGGACTTTTTTTGTTAGAGGACTTATATCTAGGAAGCGCCCCCTATGGGAATATTATTGTTTTATATTTTTCCCTTATTTTTCTGATTATATCTGAATATTCCACTATCATCAATGGAATGGGAAGTTAGAAGTGTGAAGTATGGGGTTCAGATGTTAGCGCTCATAGAAGGGAAGAAACAAAAACAAAAGAACAAATTATGGTGCAGTTTGAAAGCACTGGTTTATAGTGTGGCAAAAATAAAGGAATATTGCTCACCGTTTATGACTCAAACTTGTGGGGTATGTTTAAGGCATGGGGGGAATTTAATCCCTCTCTGTGTTAAAGATGTTACCGTCTGAGCGATCAGTTGGAGAATGGTCTTTCCTTTTTCCAATAGCCTGAGGGTATGGTGAGCTTCTTCTCTGTGGAGTATGGTAAACATTTCCCCTGTTGGATAAGGTGAGCTTCTCCTCTGCGCAGAGTGATGTACTTCTCCGTGGAGTATGGTGCACTTATTTTCTGTGTGTGAGGTATGGTAAGCTTCTCCTCTATGGAGTATGGTAAGCTTTTCCTCTGTAAGGTTTAGGTAGAAACCTTTAGGAAATAGCGGTAGAGGTTAACACTCCTCCTGTGTGGAGTGAAATCTGTAGTGGATTTTATGAGGCAGAACAAATAAATATCTGAAGCAAGCCTTATAAGTGAAAAAATAAAACTACTTTATTTAGCACAGGCTAAAAACACAAACCAACTGTTTGTGATGGATTCATTTAAAAATGTGGATATTAAGGGAGAAAAGTCCCCCAAAAATGTATTACTGTCCTCCTGATAAATAAGTCCCAGATGAAAATGAGCTTGTAAATGTCTTTTGGCAGTGGGTCTGCAAATGTCCTTTTTGCCAAAACGTCCTGTGTAAACAACTAATACACTGAAGTGGTTGATATGGGTAGAGTAAAGTAAGTCTGAACTACACTGGTAGTTTCGGTTTTCCAAATTATACAGGATGGAAAGATGCAATGTAACCTGTACCTTACAGTGTCTCTCGAATGTCCAGGTAGGTTATCTGCAAAAAATGATATCCTGGAATGCAGATGGCTAAGGATTTGGTTCCTGTCTGTGACAAGGTCCTTTCCTAGATGTGTGATGATTGACGGTCTCGCCGGACCGGAAGTGACGTCACGCACACCACTGATGTTGTTTTGTGTTTTTAGCCTGTGCTAAATAAAGTAGTTTTATTTTTTAACTTATAAGGCTTGCTTCAGATATTTATTTCTCCTGCCTCATAAAATCCACTAAAGATTTCACTCCACACAGGAGGAGTGTTAACCTCTACCTCTATTTCCTAAAGGTTTCTACCTATACCTTACAGAGGAAAAGTTTACCATACTCCATATAGGAGAAGCTTACTATGCCTCACACACAAAAAAGAAGGCACCATACTCCATGGAGGAGAAGTATGTCACTCTGCGCAGAGGAGAAGCTCACCTTTTCCAACAGGGGAAAAGTTTACCATACTCCACAGAGGAGAAGCTCACCATACCCTCAGGCTATTGGAAAAAGGAAATACCATACTCCAACTGATCGCTCAGATGGTAACACAGAGAGGAATTAAATCCCCCCCATGCCTCAAACATACCTCAGAAGTTTGACATCATAAAAGCAATATTCCTTTATTTTGGCACACTATATACCAGTGTTTTCATACTGCACCATAATTTGTTCTTTTGTTTTTGTTTCTTCCCTTCTATGAGTGCTGACATCTGAACGCCATTCTTCACATGTATAAGCATATACATATGTATTTATTTATAGTAATAACGCAGTCCCCATTGATGTAAAGGCATATTTCAGTGCCATTTTTTTGTTTGACACCCCGAACCCGCTCACTAAGGCCTTAAAACTGCTAGTTTTTAAACAAATATTTTAGAGGCAATTGGGGCATATTTTGAGATCTGATCTTTGGTTATTTTTTGGAGTGCTAATTACTACCACAAGTTTGCGGTAGTATTAACCAGCCACTTGTAATGGCTGGTTATTTATTGTGCGCCCGCAAATGGGCGAATTTGCATGTTTACAGGTGCACAATAAATTAGTGCTTCACTTGTGATTTAGCCCATATTTTTTTCTAATCTTTCTAGATCTACTCCAACATCTTTATTAAATGTGTTTAAGCTCTGCATGGGCAAATATGCATCAAACACATATCACACCTGATAATTATTTTGTACGTTGTATGTTCATTGTGCCCCTTGTATTTTGTGAGTGCTTCAAAGTTTGCTGGTATGGCTAATATTGACAAAAACAATGATAAAATTATTCATATGAAAGAGACAGTAAAGGCAAAATTAAATGTTTATGATTCAGATAAGCAACCAGTTTTAAATAACTTTCCAACTTTATAATATAAGTACTCTGGAATAGTTGTTTAAAATAATATGCTCTGTTTGAATCATGAAAGAAAAGTTTGTTATCCAACGGACATTTGTGTGACGGATAATATTCCAACAGACAAATGGCTGCCGTATAACAGTCCAGCCACGAGATAGATTAGATAGATAGATTAGAAAGATAGATGATAGATAGATAGAGTCTTACCCAAACAGAGAACCACAAGACGCGCGGGGTGCGACCCATGGTTAGGTTCCCAGAGACGGTTGTAGCGTCTAAGGCTCTGATTAGAACAGAGCACTCTGGAGCGTATCTGCTCTCGGCCGAACTCGGAACAAAGTCTCTTGGACATATGTGCTTTGGCATTCTGTCCAAGTATCGAAAAGTTTGGGTATCGTGTCACTTTAAAATGTTGATAATAATAATAGCGATTTAGTTTGTTCAGAAAATAAATATTACTTTCTGGGCAAATCCCTGTGAAACAGAAAGTTACACTAACTAAACCATTACAAGTTTCTTTGTCTAGAATGATGCTTTGTTTGCACAAGCTGATTAGATTTTCAATTTCATTAAACTGTATTTTATTTTTACATTAAACAGAAGATCACGCTGAGTTTTCATTAAATATTTCTTTTGATTGTTTTGCCTTAGATGTTGTTTGTTTAAAATTTGGTTAGATTACTTGGCATCAAAATGATTTGAGATTTAGTTTTCAATATTATATTTTTTAAGATTGATATACAGATGTCAGACTTCAAAGATTTAACTTCCAAAGCCCAAGTTTATTTAATGGTCTTACATTTTATAGTGAGAGAATGTGCAAACCTTCAAATTTAAAGGGACAGTCTACTCCAAAAATGTTATTGTTTAAAACGATTGATAATCCCTTTATTACTCATTCCCCGGTTTTGCACAGCTAACATGGTTATATTAATACACTTTTTACCTCTGTGATTTCCTTTTATCTAAGCCTCTTCTGACAGCCCCCTGATCACATGGCTATTTATTTATTATCTATTGACTTGCATTTTAGCCAATTAGTGCTGTGTATCTATATGGCACACATGAATTAGCCGTGTCTTGTTGTGAAAGGCTAATAAAAAAAGCATGTGATAAGAGGCTGTCTGTAGTGGCTTACAAACAGGCAGACATTTAGAGGTTTAAATGTTATAAAGTATATTAATATAACAATGTTGGTTGTGCAAAGCTGAGGAATGGTTAGTAAAGGTGTTATCTATCTTTTTAAACAATTAAAATGTTGGTGTTGACTGTCCCTTAAATGCCTTCCAGCAAAGAAACCACTAGTCTAAAATCTTAAAGATTTGTAACTATCCCTTGCCACAGCGAGTCCAACTCCATTATAATCAATTTAGACACATTTTTTTTTTCTCACCAACCATTTACTTTTGGATGCGTAAAATGAGATGGCGGCACCCACGGCTAGAGGAAAGCAGGGAATAACCTCAATACTATGATCATATAATGGGGCCTATTTAATATGGTGCGAGAGGATCATGTCCGCTGCCCATCGATTAATGCAGACAGCATACACTGTCTGTATTTATCATTGCACCAGCAGTTCTGCTGCCCCCTGCAGATTCACAGCCAATTGGCCAATAGCAGGGGTGTCAATCAACCCAATCGTGTTCGATCGGGTTGATTTCTGTCCGTGGCCTCAGAGCAGACAGACAGGTTATGGAGCAGCGGTCTTTAGACTGCTGCTTCATAACTTTTTTTTCCGGAGCTTGATAAATATGCCCCAATATATTTAGGGCTAGATTATGAGTTGAGCGCTATTTTGCACTCCCCTTCTCGTGTTAACTTCGCTCATAATACAAGTTGAAAGTAAAAAACACGATGCGCGCAAAATGTTTAACTTCGAATATTGCAACCGCTTTAACTTTTTCTCCCATAGACTTCAATGGAGAGGGATATTTGCATGATAACCCGACTGCGTTTATTCACGAGAGCTGTACACAAGATGAAATATGAATATTTCCCATTCCGATATTCTTCACATAGAACAAAATGTTCTATTTATTCTTAAATAAATATTTCGATATATATATATGATATTGTGTACATATTTATTTATGTTTTATGAGAGTATATATATCTGTAAATACATAAATACATACAGTATGTACACATATATATATTTATTTATATATATATGCACACATACATATGCATATTTAGACATGTCTTTGTATGTATAGATATGTAAAAGCCCTTTTTTCCTCACACCTTATACCCTTTTTTAATAATTATTTTTGTATAAATATTTTTTTTATCAGACAGTGTTTATGTGAGTGTTACTGTACTTTTGCATGTATTTATGTGATCGCTGACACACATAAAATTTAAATGTGCTCGAGCGAACGCACTTACTTTTAACTTCTAATAAGCACTATTTTCGTCACGCATAAAAAGCAGAAAAAAATGACATCGCAAGTGTGCTACAGTTAGCACGTCACTCGTAATCTAGCCCTTAGTGTAATTGTACATTTAAAAAGCACAAACCTAGAGGCCAATTTAACAATGTCTGGCGGACATGATTCGATTTAGTGGATCATGTCTGCCAGACATTGCTGAATGCCGACAGCGTGAACTGCTTGTGCAATGCCACCCCCTGCAGATTTGCGGACAATCGGCCACTAGCAGGGGGTGTCAATCAAACCGATTGCACACAATTGTAGACCGCAGCCTTAGAGGAGACTTATATGGAGGTTGTTATATCGGCCCCCTAGAGTACACCCCAGAAACACCCTGGTACGATCGAGGTCAGGCATTAGCTGGTGTTTGCTGAGATAAATTTATTCTACCCAACTAGACTATTTTACCATAATAAAACATACATGAATATTTAACAGATACACCCATTTACATAACCATTTTATAAATGTCTTTCTTAAGAGTTTAGCTCTAGTAATTATTACTTTTCTACACTGCTAGATGTTCTCATTAGCTGGGCAAGGTATAATGTATAAAGTCACTTAGTACACACACATTTATGTGTTATTTATTGGAACTTCCGCTAGCTATAGGCTAGAAAACGTAGGTGAAGTGACAATCATTGAATTTCAAAACATGATATCGCTGGAACAACACAGCCAAATGAGTGTGCATGGACCTAACCCTTTGTAAGCCATTATAAACTATTACAATTTGTCATGCTAAGTTTTAAACTGATCTAGGGAGTTTTTTGTTATTTTAAAATGATATTCTAATCCAAGACTGATCAACTTTAGCTCCAGATGATTTGGAACTACATTTCCCATGATTCTCAGCCAGCTGAAACTCAGCCAGCTTAAGGTGTCTGAATGTCATGGGAAATGTAGTTTTATAACCTATGGAGAGCCAAAGTTAATCACCCATGTTTAAATCCATTAGAAGCACCACCATGTTATGTGGTAAATTAATCTTAATTAGCAGGTTTCCATATAATTGGAGAGAGTAAATACACAAACAAAAATAATCAGAAATATGCTTTTCACAGGGGTTTTTAAGGCTCTAAAGGCATCAAACTAATCTTAACCATAAGAAAAATATGGTGACTAAGACAAGACTATAGGGCTGAATTATCAAGCTCCAAATGGAGTTTGATGCCCCTTGTTTCCGGCGAGCCTTGAGGCTCACTGGATACAGAAGTTATGAAGCAGTGGTCTAAAGACCACTGCTCCATAACTTGTCCGTCTACTCTGAGGCGGCAGACAGAAATCAACCCGATCAAATACAATCAGGTTGATTGACACCCCCTGCTAGCTGCCGATTGTCCGTGAGTCTGCAGGGGGGCGGCATTTCACCAGCAGTTCTAGTGAACTGCTTGTGCACTGATAAATGCAGACAGCGTATGCCTTCAGCATTTAAGATGTGCAGCGGACATAATACGTTACTTCGTATCCTGTCCGCTCGCACTCTGATAAATATACCCGTTAGGGTCTGATGATCCAAAACTTGTAATGTAGGAGTCTCTCCTTCACATATAGAACCCGTTATAGTAATATAAACATCTCTCAAGGTCAAATTTTAGGGTTTTTTGAGGGATCTCACCATACTGACAAGACCTAGATCAGTGTTTCTCAACTCCAGTCCTCAGGACCCTTAACAGGCCAGATATTCATTATGTCTTAACTACAGCACAGGTGAAATAATCAACTGAGCATTAACCATGGTTACTACCCTGCTCTCACCCTTCAGATGATTATTTCACCTATGCTCTAGTAAAGATATAATGAAAATCTGTCCTGTTAAGGGTCATGAGGACTGGAGTTGAGAAACACTGTCCTAGATCATCTTGCCTGAGCCAAGAACTTTAGATCATCAGGCTCTTTGTCAACCTAATGTGTTTGAATGCAATTTCTAGTTGTTTTTTTATGATTCATGATTTCAATTTACTTGGATTATCAGTTTTACTTCATTTTCCTGGGTTGTTGTTGAAAAGCATACCTAGGTAGGTTTCATGCATCTGAAGCACTATATGGTAAGAGTTTTGCAAAAAATGCTTATAACAATGTCCCACATGTTTGAGCAGTTCTTGGCAATATTGTTTGTACATATAACATTATTTAAAGAATTCTTGCAAAATATACTACTCCAGCCACACTCAAATGGCCAGGCCTACCTAGGTATGCTTTTCAATAACGTATACCAAGAGTATTAAGTATCGGCTAGATTACGAGTTTTGCGGTATGAGTGAAAAAGCAGCGTTAAAGGGACAGTCTACCATAGAATTGTTATTGTTTTAAAAGATAGATAATCCCTTTATTACCCATTCCCCAGTTTTGCATAACTAACACAGTTATATTAATGTACTTTTTACCTCTGTGATTACCTTGTATCTAGGAACCTTCTTCCAGCACCCTGATCACATGACTGTGACTGTTTATTATCTATTGTCTTAAATGTAGCATTGTTTTGTGCTAAATCTTAAATAACCCCCTGTGCCTGAACACAGTGTTATCTATATGGCCCACATGTACTTTCTGTCTCTTTGTGTTGAAAAGAGATTTAAAAAGCCTGTGATAAGAGGCAGCCCTCAAAGGCTTAGAAATTAGCATCTGAGCCTACCTATGTTTAGTTTAAACTAAGAATACCAAGAGAAAAAAGCAAATTTGATGATAAAAGTAATTTGGAAAGTTGATTAAAATTAAAAGTCCCATCTGAATAATGAAAGTTTAATTCATACTAGACTGTCCCTTTAAGGCTCTTTTTCATTACCACTCGTATTACGAGTCTTCCAGGTTTAGGGGCACCGCACACTTTTTTGGCCGTAACGCAACCTAACTACCGTAGCTTTCAAAAAGTCCTTTTTCAATGGAACTTCCTTTGCGCCAGTATTACAAGTCTGCCTGGGAGGCCAAAAAGTGAGCGGTACAGCCTAAAACTTCAAGATCCATAACGTAAACTGAAAGTCAGTAGTTATGAGTGTTACGCTAGAAAAGCTGTAACATAAAACTCATAACTAAAGTGCTAAAAAGTACACTAACACCCATAAACTACCTATTAACCCCTAAACCGAGGCCTTCCAAACACTAAAATAAAATTATTAACCCCTAATCTGCCGCTCTGGACATCGCCGCCACTATAATAAACATATTAACCCCTAAACCGCCGTACTCCCGCATCGCAAACACTAGTTAAATATTATTAACCCCTAATCTGCTGCCCCTAACATCGTCGCCACCTACCTACATTTATTAACCCCTAATCTGCCGCCCCCAATGTCGCCAACACCTACATAATGTTATTAACCCCTAATCTCCCGCCCCCAACGTCACCGCAACCTACCTAAATTTGTATTTATTTTAGTTAGGTAGTTAGTAAATAGTTAATAACTATTTACTAACTATTCTACCTAGTTAAAATAAATACAAACTTGCCTGTGAAATAAAAATAAAGCCTAAGCTAGATACAATGTAACTATTAGTTATATTGTAGCAAGCTTAGGGTTTATTTTATAGGTAAGTATTTAGTTTAAAATTTAGTTATTAATAGTAGGTTTTATTTAGATTTATTTTAATTACATTAACCCCTTAATGACCATAGCACTTTTCCATTTTCTGTCCGTTTGGGACCAAGGCTACTTTTACATTTTTGCGGTGTTTGTGTTTAGCTGTAATTTTCCTCTTACTCATTTACTGTACCCACACATATTATATACCGTTTTTCTCGCCATTAAATGGACTTTCTAAAGATACCATTATTTTCATCATATCTTATAATTTACTATAAAAAAAATTATAAAATATGAGGAAAAATTTAAAAAAACCCCACTTTTTCTAACTTTGACCCCCAAAATCTGTTACATATCTACAACCACCAAAAAACATCTATGCTAAATAGTTTCTAAATATTGTCCTGAGTTTAGATATACCCAATGTTTACATGTTCTTTGCTTTTTTTGCAAGTTATAGGGCAATAAATACAAGTAGCACTTTGTTATTTCCAAACCATTTTTTTTTTCAAAATTAGCGCTAGTTACATTAGAACACTGATATCTTTCAGGAATCTCTGAATATCCATTGACATGTATATATTTTTTTTTAGTAGACAACCCAAAGTATTGATCTAGGCCCATTTTGGTATATTTCATGCCACCATTTCACCGCCAAATGCGATTAAATACAAAAAATCGTTCACTTTTTCACAAATTTTTTCCAAACTTTAGGTTTCTCACTGAAATTATTTACAAACAGCTTGTGCAATTATGGTACAAATGGTTGTAAATTCTTCTCTGGGATCCCCTTTGTTCAGAAATAGCAGACATATATGGCTTTGGCGTTGCTTTTTGGTAATTAGAATGCCACTAAATGCCACTGCGCACCACACGTGTATTATGCCCAGCAGTGAAGGGGTTAATTAGGGAGCATGTAGGGAGCTTTTTAGGGTAATTTTAGCTTTAGTGTAGTGTAGTAGACAACCCCAAGTATTGATCTAGGCCCATTTTGGTATATTTCATGCCACCATTTCACCGCCAAATGCGATCAAATTAAAAAAAACGTTAAATTTTTCACAATTTTAGGTTTCTCACTGAAATCATTTACAAACAGCTTGTGCAGTTATGGCACAAATGGTTGTAAATGCTTCTCTGGGATCCCCTTTGTTCAGAAATAGCAGACATATATGGCTTTGGCGTTGCTGTTTGGTATTTTGAAGGCCGCTAAATGCCGCTGCGCATCACACGTGTATTATGGCTAGCAGTGAAGGGGTTAATTAGGTAGCATGTAGGGAGCTTGCAGGGTTAATATTAGATTTAGTGTAGAGCTCAGCCTCCCGCCTGAAACATCAGACCCCCTGATCCCTCCCAAACAGCTCTCTTCCCTCCCCCACCCCACAATTGTCCCCGCCATCTTAAGTACTGGCAGAAAGTCTGCCAGTACTAAAATAAAAGCTATATTTATTTTTTTGGTGGTTTTTTTTAAAGCATACTTACATATGCTGCTGTGTACTATCCCCCCTTAGCCCCCAACCTCACTGATCCCCCCCAAACAGCTTCCTAACCCTCCCACTCTAACTTAATGGGCGCCATCTTGGGTACTGGCAGCTGTCTGCCAGTACCCAGTTTAGAAGAAAAAAGGTTTTTGTTTTACATTTTTTTAACTTTTCTGTAGTGTAGCTTCCCCCTACACAAAAACCAACCCCCCACCCCTCCACGATCTCTTTTTGTGCTTTTTTTTTTGTGTGCTTATGGCACTTTTAACTTTATACTTTTTATTAATTTTCCGTAGTGTAGCGGTTCCCACCCGCTCCCGCCCCGTGCACGCGCCCGCCCACCACCCTCCGTGCATGCGCGCGCGTCTGTGCGCGCCCCCGGCGGTCCCGCCCCCGATCCCGCCCCCCTCGACGTCACACGGCACACCGATGGCCACCCACCCGCCTCCCAAGTCGGCTCCCACCCACCAACGATACCGGCCATCGATGTCCGGTGCAGAGAGGGCCACAGAGTGGCTCTCTCTGCATCGGATGGCCATGTAAGGTTATTGCAGGATGCCTCCATATCGAGGCATCACTGCAATAACCGGAAAGCAGCTGGAAGCGAGCAGGATCGCTTCCAGCTGCTTTCCACACCGAGGACGTGCAGGGTATGTCCTCAGGCGTTAACTGCCTTTTTTTTGAGGACGTACCCTGCACGTCCTCGGTCATTAAGGGGTTAAAGTTAGTGGGTGTAAGGGTTAGGGTTAGACTTAGGGTTAGGTTAAAGGGTTAATAAATTCAGTATAGTGGCGGCAACGTTGGGGGCGGCAGATTAGGGGTTAATAAATGTAGGTAGGTTGCGGTGACATTGGGGACGGGAGATTAGGGGTTAAAGAGACAGTAAACACCAGAATTTTTGTTGTTTAAAAAGGTAGATAATCCCTTTATTACCCATTCCCCAATTTTGCATAACCAACACAGTGATAATAATATACTTTTTACCTCTGTGATTACCTTGTATCTATGGCTCTGCAAACTGCCCCCTTATTTCAGTTCTTTTGACAGACTTGCATTTTTAGCCAATCAGTGCTTGCTCTTAGGAGCTTCACGTGCCTGAACTCAATGTTATCTATATGAAACACATGAACTAACACCCTCTAGTGGTGAAAAACTGTCACAATGCATTCAGATAAGATGTGGCCTTCTAGGTCTAAGAAATTAGCATATATACCTCCTAGATTTAGCTTTCAACTAAGAATACCAAGAGAACAAAGCAAAATTGGGAATAAAAGTAAATTGGAAAGTTGTTTAAAATTACATGCCCTATTTAAATCATGAAAGTTTTTTTTTTTACTTGACTCTTCCTTTAATAACATTATGTAGGTGTTGGAGATGTTGGGGGCAGCAGATTAGGGGTTAATAAGTATAATGTAGGCGTCTGCGATGTCGGGGGTGGCAGATTATGGGTTAATAAGTATAATGTATAACGCTCCTTTATTGCAGGTGTTAGGCTTTTTTTCAGCTGGCTCTCCCCATTGATGTCTATGGGGAAATCGTGCACGAGCAGGTAAAACCAGCTTACCGCAGCTCACCGCAGCGCTGGTATTGGAGTGCAGTATGGAGTTCAATTTTGCTCTACGCTCATTTCTTGCCTGCTAAAGCCGGGTTTTTTTAAACCTGTAATACCAGCGCTGTAGGTAAGTGAGCGGTGACAATTACTTGGAAGTTAGTACCGAGCAGCTCTTACCGCAAAACTCATAATCTAGCCGTATATTTGATAATCAAAGTAAATTGGATTTTTTTTTATTTAAATTGAATGCTTAATTTGGATCACAAAAAAAAAAAAAAAAAATGGGTTTCATGTCCCTTTAATGATATCATGTGTGGTGTTCATGCATTGTAGTGACAATTTTTAATTAACATTTTTAAAACTTTCAGACTTGTATTTGCATAAACCGACATTCTAATAATAATGAAAAACATATAACTGTGCATTAGCCCTAAACATATTCAGAAGGTTTTTTCATATTTGCCCAAAACTTGATGCATTTAAAGGGACACTGCAAGCGATGCGGCGCAAGGCAAAGCAGCTGCTTTGCTCCTCGTCGCATCGCTTCTGAAGTTCAAATATTTCATCTCTGAGCGCTTAGCTACGCGACCTGACAGAGATGAAAAGGCAGGACACACTGAGCGCACACAGCTGCATGTACACGCTGCGCGCCGCAGTGTGTCACAGCCTTTAACGTGTATAATTTAAATTAAAACTAATAAAGCAGTTTCAGTTGTACACTTCCTAATGATACTGGTTGGCACTTCCTGTTTAAGCTCATTGGTTGCTAGGTACTTTTTGCTAATGCGCATTGGTTTATAACTACTTTCTAATGGTATCATTTTGCTATTGGTATTTCCTGCTAATGAGCACTGGCTTACTCCTAGCCACCAACGAGCATTAGTAGGAAATACACAACTGTTATTGGCAAATTAGTCTAAATTTTAAAATAATTGAATCCATATTTTTTCTTCCAAAAATTGTCAACATAAAATGCTGCTTTTTCAGACCATTTCTGAGTACAATGTCCATCTTATAGGTACAGGAAACCCAAGATTTTTCTTTTATGACTCAGACAGAGCAGGCAATTTTTACTTCAGGAGTGTGCACCTCTCTGGACCACTATATGGCAGCAGTTTTGCCAGAATTTTTATCCATTTGCAAGAGCACTATATGGCAGCATTATTTTCTGATATGTAGCGCTTCAGACACCTATCTAGGTATCACTTCAACAAAGAATTCCATGGGAATGAAGCAAATTTCATCATAGAAGCAAAATGGAAACTTTTTTGCAAACTGATGTAGAATATTTGTGATGATAACTAGGGTGGGCTCATTTAAATTTCGACCATTTTTTGGACATACAAGTGGGTTGTTCGGATAAATATATTTGATTTAGGTAAATGTTTTATAATTACATTTTTTTATTTGACTGCTGTTATAGTATTGACTGTTAAACAAGGAAGTGGGAACGATGTAGAATACTGGCAGACAAAACAAAGTGTAAAAACCAAGATGCAAATATTTAATGAGAAACATGCGATATGTTGTTTGTTTGTTTGGTTTTTAAAGGTAAGGTTTTTAAATTAGAGAAATCCAAAAATCATGTGAAGACATGTAAAAAGTGTTTATTGCTGATGTATAAAATCCTTATTAAGACCCATAACTATTGATGAGAGCCCAGCCTGCTCCTGTGACATTTCTTAGCAGGACACACTGATGAGTGTTGGATATGTAAGTATGACACTAATGATTGGCTCACCTGCCATGTCCCTCTCAGGGGCAACAATGGATTGTGCCTCTGTACATTAGAATTCACTATTTTGAAGGATTTAAACACTTAAAAAACTGCTTCCATTCAAAAGCATTTTATTTTTTACACTGAATATCTCTTTAAAGATGCAACTTCAATAGCTGAGCCAAAAACAATGCCAAGAGTTAGTCACTTTATACAGTACTTAAAATATAATTTCATTTGTGTCCAGCACTATACTACTGCAAATTAAATTAAACAGGAGATGATGAAAGTTTCACTCTCTTGATAGTTTGGCATAATGCCCAAAAATAGACTTGTACTGGCATTAAAATGTCTTTCCCTAAATTAACTACGCTTCCATTGGCTCAGAAATACCAGACTTCTATCTTCTTTTAACAAATGTTTATGCATTTTTTTATTTTGTTTCCATTGAATCATGAGGGCAAATTCGCTATTCAGCCATCCAAACAAAACAAACTTCGGAACAGAGCAGTATAAAACCCCTTAGGCAGTGAACAGTATTGATATTAACAAAAAAAAAATTCTTTTGTTCCACTATGAAGGCAAGAAAATACTCAAGAATATCTTGAGGTCTCTGCTTGCATGACTGTTACACCCAACATTACAATGGCACAAAAAACCTTGTATATATTCATTTATTTGTGTTTTGCCTTCTGGAAAAATTGAACCTAAGCAGTTGTATCTTTAAAACATTATATTGAAATAAATTCATAAATTAATATATTTGTATATTTTGCAGTCTCCGTCTAACCCATAGTTGCAACTCTCATCCCCTGAAAGGACCCCTGCAATCAACAACATTATTTATTTCATCTAAATTATACATTAGCAAAGCTATAGAGGCCTATTTATCAAAACGTCAACTGAAAATACGCTTGAATTCCACGTTGTAATTGTCGCAAGATTGATCCGCCGTAGTTATCAAAGCATCAAGATGTAACATACGATCCCGCAATCTCAATCCGACGCACATCGATGCGAGTTGAAAACCTGTGGAATTTGAGCAGAATCGTGTTAATTTGCCCTCCTAGTCGTCACTATTTGAAGCTCTCACAAAGTTATCAAAATTTCTACAGTTACGCTTGCGTCTTTTCCGACTCAGCATACCTGGTTTTTAATCCGCAACCCTTCAGGTCACGGATGCCATAGAACTCAATGGGAGTCTGAAAACACAGAAAGCTTATGTTCGATGCTGCAAGAGAATGAAGTATATTACATAATAAAAGTAAATTAGAAACTTTATTAAAATTGTATACCCTTTCTAAATCAAACAATATTATTGTTCCACGTTTGGTGCACTAGTAGATATAGGGATAAAAATGAAAAATACATTACTATTTATGGATTATGCTACAACTTTGTCTCTCATTACAAATAAGGGGAATGAAAGGTAGCAGAGTCTCCTGTAATGGAGTTAAGGGATGAGCTGACAGGCTAGTGGAAAATCCCAGTGTAGTGTAGCAGCAACAATGTTGCAAAGTGAGGGGAGGTCTTAGGCTCACCTAATATAAACGAAGTTCTGGAACAATCTGGCCTCTTCCACCTGGGATTTTGCAAGGAGAAAGTTTTGCCATTCTTCAAGCGAAAATGTCTAGATCTAAGAGAAGTGCTGCGGTGCCCATTCGCTTCAGGGAGTCCCCTGGGAGATCCTTGAGGAGTGCACCTGTAATTGAAGAGGAGGATGAGGATGTGGTGCCACCAACTCCGGAGAAAACAAGGCCAGTATCATCTGCTTTAACTCCTAATGTTGTGGTCACTAACCCCCCAGCCCCTGAACTCGCACCCGCCGGGCCCGGTACTGTGATGGTTGCGGGACAGGCGGGTGCAGTGAGCGCTGGCCCATCCAGCCTAGACACGGCTTTGGAGGCAGGCCTGGGGGCCCTTACGGCCTCCGGAATGTCGCCGGAGGCGGCGGCGGCCATAGTGGGCATGTTTAAGGCCCTCACGGCCGCCGTTCTGCCTCCGGTGGCAAGCCGGGTGGAACCGGGGCCTACCGCCCCTCATTATCCCCCTCAATTGGGCCGGGGGCCTGGGGACCCTCATCAGGCAGGGCCCAGTATGGTAAATCATCCGGCCGGGTCCCTATGGCCCGGCACGGATGCCTCATTGGTGGCTCAGTCGGTTACTGGAGCGGGGCCTGCGGGTCCTCGCCCACTCACCGGACCGCCGCTATCATTGGTGGCTCAGTCGGAGCCTGCAACTACCAGTGCAGGCTCCGGTTGCGGCCTTGCGTCCGCCGCGTCCATTTCCGGCCGGTCAGGTGACACGCGTGACGTCACTTCCGGCGCCGCGGTAGTCACACGGCCGGAACCTGGATCAGAGCGGCACATCCAGCGAGCGCGCAAGAGGCCTAGCCGGGTACTCTCCACAGGTGAGGGGGGAGTATCCGGGCGGGCCTGCTCCGCTGCGCGACACTCTGCAATAGCTAGCAATGCAAACAGAGCAAGTCCCTTACAGAGAGGCCGCGGCGCGCAGAGAGGGAGGCTCTTGGGTTCCAGTGTTAGCAAGCAGGCTTATGGGAGAGCTAGAAGCGCATTGCTGGAGCGCCAGTGGTATCACAGGGGGGGTGCCGGCAGCAACTATGTACCCCAAACAAGGGTGAATGCGCCCACTGATGGGGCACAGGGCGAGTCGCTAGGCACAATAACTGCAGGGGTCCAAGGGGGCAAAGGGCTTGTTGCGGCAGGTGCTCAGAACGTTCATTCAGTCAGGGAGCGTGTGGTCAGAGAATCCCCCTATGTGGCAGGGCCAGCGAATGAATGGAGTGGTGATATGAATGACGAGAGGGCTAGAGGGGTCCCAGACAGGGCCGGGGGCAGTACTTCTACCCCGATTGGGGGCGGCAGTCAAGGGGGACACACGGCTGGCCTGGATACTCCCCTCTCGTTTGTTTCTCCCCCACAGGACATGGTGCCTACACCGCAGAGGACAGAGGGCCCGGGTACAACGGGAGTAGGACTATCTGTACAGCCAGCAGGCGGATCAGTGGCAGCTGCACCAGGAACATCTACCCCGTCAACATCGGCAGTTGGTGAGAGAAATGTATTTAATTTGTCACGCATTACTGACACCGACTATAGCACTGATTCAGACTCAGATGGTGGGAAGAAATTAGGGCTTAACAGTAAGGGGCAGCGTCGCATGTTCAAAATGTTAAGGCTATTGGTGGCTGAGCGTAATCAGGCTAGAGGTTTAGGTAACATGGAGCAGGCTGCGCCGTTAGCGGGGCAAAGCACGGCGACAATATCCAAGGGCAGTGGCCAGGGAAGCGAGAGCGTTGCGCAGCTGCAGGACATGTCAGTCAGTACCAGGAGGGTGGCATTGCAGGGAGACTCTTATCCCTGCAAGATCCACTGCCTCCATGCACATCTCAAGCCCAAGACGGTACAAAAAATCCGCGATCATAAATACGTCAATATGTTCGAGCTGTCCCTTGCGGCGCAGCGAGATAAAGAGCGTAGTGAGGATGGGACTGGGCCAAAGAAGATCCAGCGCCCAGATACATTTGAGGAGTGGAGGAAGTGCTTTAGGGTATTCTCCTCCTGCTACATCGAACAGAGGCCGGAGGCCGCGGTCGATGTAATTAAGTACGCGGAAATCATTGAATGTATCTATAATAGATATGGGGAAGGCATGTGGCGTGCTTATGATAGCGAATTTAGGCGGAAGATGGTCGATAACCCGGTCTTGAACTTTGGGGTAAAAGACTTGGACCTGTGGTCCCTGCTCATACCGGAAAAGGGGGGGGCAGGAGCTCCCTTGCTGCGGTCAGGGCCCCAGAGGCCAACGGGCCCCATCAAGCGGAGAGGCAGGGAGTGCTGGAAATACAATGAGAAGCAGTGTGACAAAGGAGCTTCCTGTTCCTTTCGGCACGCTTGCATGTACTGCAGCGGTCAACACCCAGGTGTTGAATGCCCGAAGCGGAGGGACGGAGGAGCTTTCCGTGGGGCAAAATCGGGGGGGGCTGGACAAAAGGGCTCCAACACCCCTGAAGCTGGACGCCATTAGACCTTGGCTGGCGGCCTACCCAGACAGGGTGTCGGCTGCCAACCTACTAGCGGGGATTGGCGAAGGTTTCAAGATACCAACATTGGGGTTGGTAATGGGGTCCTCGTCGCACAAGAATCTGAAGTCGGCTTACGAAATGCCGGGTGAAGTTAGGGCGAAACTGAGCAAAGAAATTGCTCTGGGAAGATTTGCTGGTCCATTTGACCAAGCTCCCATCCCTGACCTAGTTATTTCCCCTTTAGGGGTGGTTCCCAAAAAGGAACCAGGGAAGTTCCGCCTGATTCAGCATTTGTCCTACCCGAAAGGGGGTTCTGTCAATGACGCAATAGACCCAATGATAAGCTCGGTGTCTTACCAATCGTTTGACCAGGCGTTGGAATTAGTGTTGGCGGCGGGTCCGGGCGCGCTGCTAGCCAAAATGGACATCGAATCTGCCTTTCGGTTACTCCCCATACACCCAGCGTCTTTCAGACTGATGGGGTGTAAATTCGAGGGGAATTATTTTGTAGACAAATGTTTGCCCATGGGTTGCTCGCTATCGTGTGCTTATTTTGAAGAGTTTAGCTCATTCTTGCACTGGGCCATCATCACGGAGGCCGGCGGGGGAATAGTCGCTCATTATCTGGACGACTTCCTGCTGGTTGGCACCGCGGACACTCGCGAATGCGATCGACTGATCGCAGTAATGCGTAGGCTAATGTCGAAATTTGGAGTGCCACTGGCTGAGGAAAAAACACAGGGCCCCTGTACAAGACTCACGTACTTGGGGATCGAAATTGACACTGCTGCAAGGCTATGTCGTCTCCCAGCCGATAAGGTGGAAGCAATGCTCGCGGCGGTGCGCAAAGCCAGGGCAGCGAAGAGCATGCCCCTGAGGGAGCTTCAGTCCGTGCTAGGCTTACTCAATTTTGCGTGCAAAATTATACCCATGGGTCGCGTGTTTAACAGGAGGATGGAGGCTTTACTTTCCAATCCGCACGGCACACGTAAAGTGTCGGTTTCGGAAGACATGCGGGAAGATCTGAAGGTATGGGAACTCTTCCTGCAAGGCTTCAATGGAACTCTGCTGTGGCGCGCTCCTAGGGTTTCCAGTCAGACAGTGCACCTGCTGACGGATGCAGCTGGAGCAGCAGGTTATGGCGCCTATTTGGATGGGCAATGGAGCGCTGAGCCATGGCCCTTGGCATGGGTCCGAGCAGGACTGACAAGGAACTTGACACTTCTGGAGCTCTTTCCCATAGTTGTGGCTATGGAGCTCTGGGGGTCGGCGTTAAAGGATCGCTACATAGTGTTTTGGACGGACAACGCTAGCGTTGTTTTCGCCATAAATAGGTTGTCCGCGTCGTCACCGGTAGTTGTTAGGTACTTGCGACAGCTAGTGCTGAGGTGCTTGCAATACAATATTCAGTTTTCCGCGAGGCACGTTCCCGGGGTCAACAACACCCTGGCGGACGCACTCTCGAGGTTTCAATGGGAACAGTTTCGCAGACTGGCCCCTAACGCAGCAGCAGTTGGCTTACCTTGTCCCCACTCTATCTGGCAGTTGGCGGGGCAGGGAGGTCCATAAGGCACCTAGTGAGGGCATCCCTGGCGCAGAACACGTGGAGAGCTTATTCACAGCACTGGGGCGAGTGGGTAAGTTACTGTTACGCACAAGGCGCAGCGCCGGAAAGGGTCTCGAGAGATCTGTTCTTGGAGTGGCTGGCAGAGAAACATGGGCAAGGGACTTCGAAGGGCGCTATATCCAATAGAATAGCTGCAATCTCCTTCTTTTGCAATATGCTAGAGTGGCCCAATATCACGAAAGGTTTCCTGGTGAAGCAAGTGATTAAGGGCTGGGGAAGGCTCGAGGGTAGAGCGAAAGATGCGCGCGAACCTGTCACATTTTGTAGGCTAGCCAGGCTGGTGGACGCAATCGAGGGCATTTGCGTCGAACCCGGCGAAAGAGAACTGTTTCAGTGCGTATTCTCCTTGGCGTTCTTTGCGGCCCTCAGGCCGGGCGAGCTGGTCGCAACCTCAAAGGATGCTATTAACACGGGTATGCAGTTGGCTCATGTCAAACTGGCGGGCGATAATTTGTTATTGTTTATCCCGCACTCGAAGACTGACCAGGAGGGGAAAGGGGTGTGGATCACTCTGACTCCCTCGGCATCAGGCGTCTGCCCGGTTGTGAGTACAAGGGCCTACATGGCGCAGCGACCACGGGCCCCCGCCCAGTTCTTAGTGCATTCCGACGGTTCGAATCTCTCCCGGTACCAGTTCGCAGCGGTGCTCAGAAAGGTAGCGCTTGCAGCAGGTTTGGGGAAGTGTAGAATCACCCCCCATTCCTTCCGAATAGGGGCTGCCACCAGCGCGGCCGCGCTAGGTTGGAAAGGAGATCGCATACAGAAGTTGGGCCGATGGAGGTCCCAATGTTACAAGTCTTACGTGCGCCCTCCGGCTGAAGCCTAGGGGGTATTCGGTGTAGGAGGAAGGAAACTGGCGTTTTACATTTGTTTGGTTGTGTTGTTTAGTTTTAGTCTAAGGTGATTGACTATGTAATCCGTTTTTCAGGTGTGGCTACAGGTCCTTCTCGTATCTGGATAATAGGGCACTCCTACGTGCACTGGGCGGCACTGAAGGCCCATTCTCTTCCTGAGGGGCAGCAGTTGGGGATTCCGACGTCTCAGGCATCAATACGGTGGTTGGGCCGTAGAGGCTTACAGTGGGATGGTTTGCCTGCCCTCCTCCAGAATGCCAGACATCGATGGGGACAGCCCCACATCATCCTCCTTCACATGGGGGGAAACGATATAGGGAGTGCACCTGCTCTAGATCTCATCAATGCGATGAGGTCGGATGTCAAGTGGATCTGTACCACGTTTCCGGGGGTTAGGCTGGCCTGGTCCAACATAATCCCCCGGCTGCGTTGGAGATATTTCCCCACACCGAGGATAGCATATAGGGTTAGGAAAAAAGTTAACAGGGAGCTGGGTAGAGCAGTAATAGAGGTAGGGGGTTTTGTGGTCCGCCATGAACTGATCTCAGCGGACAAAAAAGGGCTGTATCGCCCGGACGGGGT
Organism: Bombina bombina; assembly: GCF_027579735.1. Lineage (NCBI taxonomy): Eukaryota > Metazoa > Chordata > Amphibia > Anura > Bombinatoridae > Bombina > Bombina bombina. Next base: position 35,480,810 of record NC_069507.1, on the reverse strand, counting down.
GCACCTGTCCGACGAAGGGCTGGCGATCTTCCTGGTGGACCTCAAAACGGCTCTGGTTAGTAATATTTAGCGGGTGGCGGCAAGAGCTCGGTTTATGTGGGAGTGCCTGTCTCTTGTGGCGGGAGGTCGTAGCCATCAACAATTGAGGGCGGAGTCTGTAGAGGTGACAGTCGGGCTAATGGGCGGGGGTGATGTCCTCAGGTCGTGACCTGGGGGGCCCCGCCCCGCGGGTCTGCTGGCTGAAGATCCTTTAGGACGTCCGCGCCTACTAGACGGAATGGGGTGGGGCCACATTTGTGCCCACCCTTGGCATTTGCTATTCCACGACATCTGGCTGCGACCTCTTGTCATATGGAGCTAATAGTTTACTAGGCCTCGAATGCCGCCACAAGTTAAATATTTGAATGACTTCCGTTGAAGTCAAGTTAATAAATGTGACCATCGTTATGGTCTTTAAATCCCAGCTATCTGTGTCGTGTCTTTATTTATAAGTTAAGTAGTTATGTTAAGTTGTTTTGAAGGGGTTGGAACTACCAGATACAGCATCAGCCCTTAGGGGAATGAAAGGTAGCAGAGTCTCCTGTAATGGAGTTAAGGGATGAGCTGACAGGCTAGTGGAAAATCCCAGTGTAGTGTAGCAGCAACAATGTTGCAAAGTGAGGGGAGGTCTTAGGCTCACCTAATATAAACGAAGTTCTGGAACAATCTGGCCTCTTCCACCTGGGATTTTGCAAGGAGAAAGTTTCCCTCCCTCCCAACCCTATTGTTGAATGGTTAATTAAGTAATTGCTATTGCAACAGTTTTTAGGCGTCATTCAGGCAGATGGCTTCCCGGACGGGTTGCTGGTCCTTTAGATGCGAAAGGCAGGGATGGGGTTAGTTGACCTAGTCTTGGTAAGACCTTAGCCGTAATTTATTCGCTTCCTGGGCGAGCCTTGCTGCAGGGCTTGGCCATACCAGTGCCTTAGAGGCTGAAGCGCATCATAACATCCACGTATCTCCTAATGGCGGGAGGTCGTAGCCATCAACAATTGAGGGCGGAGTCTGTAGAGGTGACAGTCGGGCTAATGGGCGGGGGTGATGTCCTCAGGTCGTGACCTGGGGGGCCCCGCCCCGCGGGTCTGCTGGCTGAAGATCCTTTAGGACGTCCGCGCCTACTAGACGGAATGGGGTGGGGCCACATTTGTGCCCACCCTTGGCATTTGCTATTCCACGACATCTGGCTGCGACCTCTTGTCATATGGAGCTAATAGTTTACTAGGCCTCGAATGCCGCCACAAGTTAAATATTTGAATGACTTCCGTTGAAGTCAAGTTAATAAATGTGACCATCGTTATGGTCTTTAAATCCCAGCTATCTGTGTCGTGTCTTTATTTATAAGTTAAGTAGTTATGTTAAGTTGTTTTGAAGGGGTTGGAACTACCAGATACAGCATCAGCCCTTAAGGGGACAATATTATTTCTACATATTTGGTGCAAAGTTTTGCCCCAAACCTGTCGCACTAATAGATATAGAGCTTAAAATGGAATAAATACACAACATAATATAGCTAACTTCCTTTTTATTTTTTGGAAAAATCTATGTGTAGCATGTTTAAGCGATGTAATACAAGTCCCACTCTCCACTTCGCTCCATATTTGACGCATTACTTTTCGCACCAATTATGATGCAAACTCCTAAATACCCCACACACTAGTGAATTTTTCCACCACTTTTGATTGGAATATGCATAATCACATGATTTATGACATCAGCCAATCTGATTCAAATACACATTATAAACTATCACTAAAGAATCAAATTGCTTGATACTTGTGTCATTGATCACTCATCAAAATTTGTAAGTGCCATTTGTTACATTGTGTATTATACTTTGAAAGTATGTACTGTATATGTGAAATTAGTATTAAAGGTAAACATCGATGCTGACACACAGTGTAATATTTTAGACAAGGATTTTAAACTTTGAATTGATGTTTGATTCAATATAATCTTAAGATGATAGCTCAAAGGAATACAAATTATATACACAAAGAAAGTCTCAGCACCAAATGAACCAGCTTTACACTCAAATGTTTGTATAACTTCTTAGCATGAAAAACAATAAATCTTTGTTTCAAAAGAGCTGAAGATTTTCGGATTGTTAGTTACACAAACCGCTATCTCTTGTTTGATTTATAATTCATAAGCACTTTCACCTTTTTACCTTTTGGACAGTGTATAAAGTCATTATATGGAAACAAAGTCCTTTGTAAGAACTGTTAGACAGAGTATCCGGTCTTACTGGTTAGCTGACTGTAAATGCGGTACGATACCTCTCTACCCCTCTTGGTCGGTCCTCAGAAGCCGTCTAGAAGGCGATCCACTTACTGACACTTCTGTGTTTACCGGATACCAGCCTCTTATGACCTCTATCTGCTCCCTCACTTCGACCATGGGCTGCAGCTGATGATGTCACACTCGATTTGTGCGCTCTGTCTCCCTCTCTCTCTCGCAATGCACTTGTCTGTCACTTAGGTAAAAGGCAGTAATGAAGTTGCTTTTCTTTAGTCTGGCTCCACTTTAAAACTCTGTGCTCACTGTCCCCAATCAATGCACATCAAAGAACAAATGAAGGAGCACCAGACAATTGTAGTGAAAAGATAAAACTTAATAGTTCTATTATTTCTATAGTTTAGTATATCCTTGAACATTTTATTTTCTTTTTCTAGAATATGAGCTAGCTTAGATATTATGATCTTGCTACTTGAAGTATTAATTCACTCCAAAATTTTTTTACAAATTCTTAGTTTTGTTGTATGAGTTAATATTTATTATAATTTTAATGACTGTGTCAATCTTTTTATTATTATTACTTTAAATATCCTATCAATTATTTGTTCACCTTTGTGGGTGTATAATTTTAAAACACTTTTGCATTTCTTTCCTAATATAATCCCTGTCAAGACTATATATATATTTGTTTCTCTGAACATGTTCATTTTTGTTTCCATTTGATACTATTTAATAGAATTGCTAGAATTGACCCTTTATTGATAGAAATTTATTATGTTGTATTCTGAGTTCATGCCCGAAGGCCACCTTGTTCTCATTTTGTGAATCCAAAAGGTTTCTTTTTGGGCAAGTTTTTCATCCCTACTCTGTCCTCTGTTGTCCTTAAATACCTTCTCAATTAGAATCCATTTCAAGGAACCTGTATTACTACCATGATGCAGTTTAAAGTGTTGCACTAAAGGAGTGGACAGGGATCCTTGTTTTATGTTATTGATATGTCCCCTGATCCTTTCTCGTACCTCCCTTGTCGTGAGCCCTACGTATTGTAGGTCACACAAGGTACATGTTAATACGTAAACAACATAGGTCTCCCTGCAATTTAGACATGTTTTGTGAGAAAAGCTTTCTCCTGTTACTGAACTTCTGAAAGAATTTCCTTCTTGGAGAAATTCACATGCTTTGCATGTGAAATAACTACAATGATATGTTCCCTTGAATGTTAACCATGAACTCTATAAGGTATTACTTTTTCTTAATTTTGTAGGTGCTATTTGGTTTCCTATGGACAGTCCCTTTTTAAAGGAAAATCTACAACCTTTCTTTGAAATTTTTACAAGTTTCTCATCAGCCTGTAGCAATGGTAGATGTTTTCGTATGATGGAACACATTTGATGTCATTGGTTGCTAAATTTGGTGACAAAAGTTACTCTGTCATCATTTCTCTTTTTAATTGGCTTATCTTTTAACTCATCAATATGAAAAACTAGAGAATTAATTTTTTTGAATAAAAGACAGAATCACTACTGAATGATCATAACAGAATATGCAAACTCATTTGAGCATTAGTGAAAACACACATTACTTAGAGTAGGTTATAAAGGGGTGTGAGCAAAACAAGCATCTAGCAAGGTATTGATAGGGTAGTTTAAGAGGTGTGTGATATTGTAATTAACCAATTGGAAATGTGTACACATTTTAAATATTGATTACAGGTAGAGCACCTACAAGCTTCAAGACAGTTTCATAATCTTAATTAGACGGGAGTCCGTCCTGAGAGTGTGGTGCGCACTAATTAAGATTATGAAACTGTCTTGAAGAAGGCCTCAGGATAGGCTGAAACGTCGACATTCTCTAATATATGAAATTAGTAATATAAATAAAGAATACTTATTGAATTAAGTCCTGTGAGTGCCCTCCATCTACACAATTGATATATATATATATATATATATATACATATCTGATACTGTTAATGTAAAATAGATATCTATACCTATTTCTATTGGAATATATATATATACAGTAAACTCTCAATTTACCGGCACCCATGGGGATTGGTAGATTCTGGAAAAGTGTAATTCTGGTTGCTTGAGAGTCACTATTAAAAATAGCTCTAGTTCTATAACGCAGATTCCCAGAATGGCTCAATCTCTTGCTGAAAACAATGTGTTTATTCAGGTTATACAGTTGTATTTTATTACAGCAAGAGATTGAGCCATTCTGGGAATTTGTTATTGATTGAGCATCTTTGTGGATCCTCACATTGGGCTCTCCTCTGCCAGCGGGTAGTGTGACCTCTAGTCCAGAAGTACAGTATTCGTTCCACAGAGGGATACTTGACAGAGGGATACTGTACCAAGAAGTTAAAGCCGCCGAAAGATAGCTCGCCCTGATTGCCAAGCTGATGCAATCGTAATGCTGCAGTCTATTTCTGTCCTTATATCCGTTTTCTAATTAATGTGAATAAGGGTTACTGCAGTTCCTGCTGTAGCACATTTATGCTCTACATGATTCCTTTTTTTTCCGGTTGCTTGAGAGTGCCGGTTGCTTGAATGCCGGATAATTGAGATTCTACTGTATATATATATTTGTGTGTGTGTGTATTTATAATAACAAGTACATTGTTTTGTATGTGAAGAACATTGGAATGTGAAATATGTACAGTACATATGCAGTAAAACACAAATACTTAAATACATCTATACACTCTCTCTATATATATACATATACATATTTAGACATGTCTATGTGTGCATTTATATGTTGAAGGCCTTTAAAGCCCTTTTTTTCTAACACCTTATAACATAAATCTTTGATACCTTCTAATTTTTTTCTAAATATTTTTATAGTGTTTATATGAGTATGTAATGACACGGATATGTATTGACACAAATATTGTGGTTACTATAAACCTAATGCTATAACTATTATTGTTTTAACTAATAAGTGAGTGTGACAAATGAAGACGTCTGCTTGCTAGCAAGGAAACATAAACTTCTTTACTTGTTATTATATTGCCTTTGGATCTTCCCACTAATATCAGTATTAATATAAGTATTAATGGTATGCTCTGAGGCTATTGGGTTATCTAAAATGTACAGCGTAATATAACAGTGCAGAGTATATAACTGGCTGAGAATACTCCAAATGTACCACACTAACACTAGATAGAATTAGAACTATCAAGTAGTTGCAATGCAGAGTGTTAATTAAACTTTAGGCAACAAGCGTAATATACAGTGAGTGAACAGTCTTAGTAGCAGTTGAGGAGCAGGGTTGACAAATAAGGATTAGGCAGGTAGCGTAACAGACACTCTGTGACAAGCATTGTATGGTTATAGTTCAAGTGAAAACCTGAGGCAACAAGCTAATATACAAGAGATATGGAACCTGATACCCAGATGGCTAGGCCTTGGAAGTTGTGACCGGAGGGAGCAGGTCTTGTGCAGCATGCTCTGGCTGAGCACTAAGTGGTTGGTCTATGCAGTGGTTGCTGAGACGCTGCCGTAGCCTATGCAGCGTGGAGGTTTGGCGTGTGCGAGTACGGCTTGCCGGGGGTGACGTCACTGTAGCTGGATCAGCTGTTAGGTGTCTGTGCTGGATGCCCATAGAAGCGAGGAGTGCGGCAGTGATAGTGACTCTGAGGTTTCTAGAGAATCAAGGTAACAAGCTGGAGAGGTGTGGTATACACTTCAATAAACCAGCAATGACTGTCTGGTAGGTGCGGACTTTATAGGGAGTAAGACAACCAGTAAAGGTGGTATGAATGTCTGTGCCTGGAATAATAAAGGTGGAACCAGGAGTTAGGTTCATGACAGAGTATTACTGTACTTTTACAAGTATTTATGTTGTGTTTAATTCAATTGTTTTCTTCCCCTATCCTTTATGTCGCACTTATCTGATGAGCGATTCAGCGCGCACAAATGCATTTACTTTCAACTCGTAATATACACACTATAGGGCATATTTATCAAGCTCCATATGGACCGCTGCTCCATAACCTGTTTACCTGCTCTGAGGCCATGGACAGAAATCAACCCGATCGAAAATGATCCCGTTGATTGAAACCACCTGCTAGCGACAGCGAATCTGCAGGGGGCGGCATTGCACCAGCAGTTCACCAGAACTTCTGGTGCAAAGATAAATCGATTTATCAATGTGCAGCAGACATGATCCGCAATATCGGATCATGACCGCTCGCACCATATTAAATAGGCCCCTATTTCTGTTGCAGGCAAAAAGCCATGTAAAACATGATATCCCTTGTGCGCAAAAGTTGGCGTAACACTCGTAATCTAGACCTTTATTGGTATGGTAAAAGGATTAACTATAATACTTACAATTTCTTAATAATAAATGGATATTTATTTAATTTTAATGAAATGAATATCCGATTGAATGCACCAACAAAATTTAAAGAAAATAAAAAAATGCTGACAAAATTCATCAGTATTCATTTGCTTCCTTTACATTATTTTTAAGGGGTTAAATACTTACCTTTAGTGCACTGGAGAGCTGCGCTAACCCACTCCTCTTCTTTACAGAGCCTTAATTTGGGGGCTCCCAGGGCATTCACTAAAGGACCCTCTCCTGCTTAGCTCGGCAAGGACTCTATGAATAAGAAGAGGAGCGGTTAGCACGGATCCCCAGATAGCTAAAGAATGGTATGTATAAAGCCACAGATAGACTTTTTCACCTGTAGCTTTGGAACATTTACATTTTTTAAACAAAAACAAATGCAAATGTTCTATGAATATTCAGTATTCATTAGTGTAGCCAGCAAATATTGGGTATGAAAGATTTGGATAAACAAGCATTTTTTTTAGCGATGCACATCTCTAATAAATATAGATATATATTGATATATGTATATTGATATATAACTTATAGATATAGATCAATAGATAATAGATAGATAATAAATATATAGATAATAGATAGATAGATGATAGATAGATAGATAGATAAATAATGTATATATATATATATGTATATATAATAGATAGATAGATAGATAGATAGATAGATAGATAGATAGATAGATAGATAGATGATAGATAGATGATAGATAGATAGATAATAGATAGATAGACAGACAGATAAATAGATAGATAGATAGATAGATAGATGATAGATACATAGAGCCTAGAATTAATAAAACTTAATTGCACTTAATATACTATACACACACATGTATTAATGTAATTTACTATTTCCTATCTTTAACATTGAGTGGACTAGAAACCTCTTCCCTCTGGGCTTGAAGCTTTTACCCCTGACTAGTAAACTATTTTGATATTTCCCCCCTCTGTATACATATATACATGTACATATGTATAAATATTATAATCTGTAATGGAAACTATAGCAATATTTATGGATAAAGTTGTAAGCACCATTCTCTGTTCTGTTGTATCAGAAACAAACACTATATAACATGAAGATGCAACAGAATTACAACTCACCATTAGATTTTATCATGGTTTGAAACTAATGCTATCAATAACACTGACACTGGGCAGACAGTACATCTCCAGCTTTTATTAATATTTATAAAGATCCAAAAATGAATTCCACAAACTATCCATCTTATTGTGTATCTCGAATATTAAAGACCGTGGTTTTAGAAAAAATAGAGATTTGTTTACAAGAAAACACATCTCTGGCAAGGTGCAACATCTGGGTATTTAAACAAACTTTATAGTACGTTAAAGCATTTGAAATATTGATTAAATGTCTCTTTATTTAGAATTCAGCATTTTCCTAATCATTGTTGACCAGAAAGGGAATTAGACTGTTTGGTTTACATTGCCCTAGTTAAATGTTGTGTTCTTTATGTTTTAAAAATGCATTTGGTCTCTGATCTAGTTTTTCTAAGCTATATTCATTTTTCTTTTCCGATATGTAAAGTTTCAATTAAAGTTACAAATTTTAAATCAAAATTCAGCTTATGTTATTGCTTTTTTTTTTTTTTTTTTTTTTTTTAAAGAAGTTTTTTTTTTTAAAAAATAACAGATTTTACAAAACGTAGCTAAGAATATTTCCATAGCGTAACAATGAGGTACAGCAGTAAAAGTGCTTTGGATTAAAGGTCCATACATCATACATAAAAGTGCAATAAGTACAGTACATAGGTTCAGTGCAGAGGCCTGTATGACCCATGCTTCTATATTACATTCTCTGGGATATTACATGAGTTACAACATATGTTAAATAGCGTTATCCTCAAAAGGTTACTGGCAACTGGCTAAAATGGTGTCTAAAGGCAAAGCCTGATGTTTGGTATAGTGGATGTTAGTGGGTTCTAAGTTTGTGTCGCTCTTTGTGCTGGTTCCATAAAGATAGTTTAAGTTTGTGTGTGACTAATGAGCCTTATTGGAGGTGGTGGTACCTTCCAAGTTGTAGGAAACTCTCTACCTGGTCCTCCCACTCTTTCTCAGTTGGGGTATTGGGAGATTTCAAGTGTCTTGGGATTAGGGTTTTAGCGCTGTTTAGCATGAGGATCTACAGGTCCCTAGCATTACTGTAGTGCAGTTTGGGCAGGAGTAGAAATAGTAAGATCTGTGGATCGCTTGGTAGCTGTTTGCCTATTGCGTCTGACATACGCTCCAGTACCACCAGCCAGAGCATATCTAGTTTATTACACTGCCATCATATGTGTGTAGGGGTGCCTATTTCTCTGCATCCCCCCAGCACTTATTGCTAACCGTTTTGTAAATAGTGTGTAGTCTGCTGGGGGTCATATACCATCTTGTTAAAAATGTGAAGTTGGTTTCAAGGACTCTTGTGGAAATTGATGAGAGCCTAGTAGTTTTAAAAACAGTCAGCCAGTCCTTAGCAGCGATGCTAATGCCCAGTTCCTTGTCCCATGAGTTGGTGTAAGAAGGCAAGAGTTGAGACTCTTTGATTAGCAGTAGTTTGTATAGTTTTGATATGGCATGTGTTGGGGTGTTTTCTAAGTGGCATAGGGTCTCAAATGGTGTCGTGTTTCTAGTTAGATGATGTTTCTTGGGGTGAGTGTCTACGTAGTGACAGATTTAGGAATAGGCGTACCAGTTCAGTGGAATCTCTGTGTGCATTTCCTGGATGGTGGAGAGGGGTCTATGTGTTTCATTTTTGCGGAAGAGCGAAATTGTTCTACCCTTAATGTGACACCCGACTTCTAATGAAGTGTCTTTGAAGTTCCAGGGCAGGTCTGGGTTGTGGCAAAGTGAGGACATGGGGGACAGAATATTATAGATGTTAGTGGATGTGTTTATTAATTTATACCATGTCATGAAAAAGTCAGAGAGAAGAGGATATTGTGATTTGTTAGAGGGTCTGTGTTTTTGAGGTATCCAGGCTGCAAGCCCAGCATTGCTTAGAGCCAATAAGTATCTATCAATCCGGACCCGTTGTTTATTGTTTGTTTGTGCACCAATCCAATAGCTTATGCAGCATTATAGCTTCTTTATAAATTAAGATATTAGGGACTCCCAAACCACCCCTGTCCCTTGGTAAGTACATGTTCTTTCTAGGAATTCTGAGCCTAGCTCCCTGCCAAATGTATTGCTCTATTAGTGATTGTATTTTATTGAGATAGTGTATAGGGAGGTGTATGGGGTGGTTTGCAGGAGATATAAAAGTCTTGGGAGAACATTCATTTTTACAACATTTACTCTGCCAATACAAGATATCGATTTATTTTTCCAGCTTGACAAGTCAGTGGTTAGCGTTTTTTTCCATAGTTTTGTAGTTGGCTGTGTATACTGTTTGAACGTCAGGTGCTAGGTAAATGCCCAAGTATTTCAGATTGATTCTTTTTCTTTTAAGGGGGCAGTTTGGGATCAATTAATTAATTTCTCTTTCCCCATAATTTATATTTAAATATTCAGATTTTGTTAAGTTTAGGAGAAATCCGGAAACCCGGCCGAACTTCTCAAAAGCCTCAAGGGCCCCTAGGAGGGAAGACTCTATCTAAGTAAGGGTAAGGAGAACGTCGTCGGCGTATAATGCCAGCTTGAGCTCCATGTCTCCAATACGAATCCCTGTGATGAGGGTGTCGTTTCTGATCTGTTTGGCGAGGGTTTCAATGAATAAGGCGAATAAAGCAGGCGAGAGAGGACAGCCTTGCCTCGTGCCATTGTATATATTGAAGCTGTCTGACAAAATGCCATTAACCTTAACCCTAGCAGTGGGAGCCGAATATAAGGAAAATACTAATTCTAAGAATTTGTTGCCGAATTTCATTTTCTGCATTACTGTTTTCAGGAAAAGCCTATTAACATGGTCGAAAGCATTCTCTGCGTCCGTAGAAACAATAATGGTAGGGGTACAAGTGGCCTGGGCATGGGAAATAATCTGTAGTGTTTTCAGGGTGTTATCCCTAGCCTCCCTTCCCAGAATGAAGCCTACCTGGTATGTGTTGATTAATTTAGGTAAGTATCTGTTCAGTCTTGTTGCTAGTATCTTGGCAAAGATTTTTATGTCAGAATTTAAGAGGGATATGGGGCAGAAATTTTCGGGTCTATTTGGCATTTTCCCTGGTTTGGGGAGGACTGTGATGTGGGCCTCAAGTGAGTTACCTGAGAATCCTCTGGAGTGAATTAATGAGTTAAAGGTGTTTGTTAAGGGACAAGCGAGGTGGTGGATGAATGTCTTATAGTATGTCATGTTAAACCTGTCTGGGCCTGGGCTTTTACCTCCAGGCATGTCTTTAATCATGATTTTTGTTTCTTCCACTGAGATGGGCAGATTCAGGCTATCTGATTCGTCTCTATCTAAAGTCGGTAATTCCAAGTCCTCAAGATAGGTTTCAATGTCTTGTTGGGTGGGGGTACTGTCTAAGTTGTACAGGGTTGCATAGTACTGTCTGAACATGTCTGCTATATTTTTACTCTCCTTTTGAAGATCTCCATGTTTGTTAATAATAGAGTGGATGTGTGCATCTAATTGCGTTCTCTTAAGAGTTTTAGCGAGAGAGGACCCCGCTTTATCTTTTATATCAAAGTATTTTTGTTTCAGCAGTGCTGCTTTGTTTTGCTGTTCTTTGATTAGGTGGTCTTTGAGGTCTTTCCTAGACTGTGTTAGGGATTCTAGTATGCTAGTGGTCTGTGGATGTTTTTTGTGCTCTTTTTCCCAGTAACTTATTTGGGACATAGTAGAGTTTATAAATTGTCTGTTCGATTTTTTTCAGTTCACCTCTTATAAAGCACTTGTGAGCCTCCCAGAGGGTGGCTGAGGTTATGTGTTCTGTATCCTTTTCTTTTTTTTATCATTTTAAAATAGTTTTCTATGGACTGGTCTACAGCCTGTTTAGTTAGTACATTCCCTAGTAGGAAGGCATCCATACGCCAGATGAAGGGGCTCATGTCTGGCCACGCCACCGTGCATTGTATGGTGGCGTGATCCGACCAGGCGATTGGCAAAATTTGCGAGTCAGTGATCATGGAGAGGCACAACTGGTCTGTATGTATGTGATCTATTCTGGTGTATGTGTTGTGTGGGTGTGAGTAAAAGGTGTAGTCCCTGATGTCAGGATTAATGTTCCTCCAGATGTCGTGCAGCCGTAATAGGTGTAGGTTATCAGTTACCGATTTTAGGACTCGTTTAAGGGTATTAGTGATGCCTGTAGAGGTGTCCATTGTCGGGTCCAGTGAAAAATCAAAGTCGCCCCCTATGAATAGTGTCCCCTGGGCATGTTCTAGTAGGAGGTTGGTTATGTGTCTGAATAAAGTGTGCTGTTCTTTATTTGGGAGATATATGTTTGCAAGGGTAATTGGCCTATTGAATAATAAACCTATCAGAATCAGGTACCTGCCATCCTTGTCTTTCTCTATGTGGGTCACTTGGTAGTGTAGGGAATTTTTAAGTAGAATGCCTACCCCTCCCTTCCTGGTACCGCCCGAAGCCAGAAAGCTTATTCTATATTTGTGGCTCAGGAGTTTGGGTTTGTGACCTCTCTTAAAGTGTGTCTCATGTATAAATAGGATATCACTGGGGACTTTGTAAAGGTCTTTAAAAGCCATGGACCTCTTTTCTGGGCTATTCAGCCCTTTCACATTTATATTGGTAATGGATATGGTATGTGCCATGGTGGATCTAGTGGGTATGGGTATGGGTTTTCGGGCCAAGTGATAGCCTGTCTGCCTGATGTAGGTTTTACTCTGTGTCTGGTATGAGGTAAGTAATATAAGCTACCACTGTACTATAAACTGAGACAATTTAAGAGGTTAAAATATAATAGTGCAAAAATTTTGAGATGTGCAATAACAGTAATAAGCGGTAAAAACACAATACAATAACACTTATAAAGGCAAACTTTAAACTCTTTTGTTTTGATTTCTTCTTTTCTTTTCTAACTGGAAAGTTCAATTAACAAAAAGTTACAGTTCTGCAACAATAAAAAGCACTTCCAAACCTAAAGAATTGTGGAAAAAGAAAAGAATGTTATGTCATACGACCTGTAAGCGCCATGGCTAGAATGGGATGTCAATTCGAGGTGGGAGATGCCATGAATCTAATAGGCATCGAGACCTGATCCACACTTTCAGATACAGAGCGAGGCCCTGGGCTGGCAGTATTGTGAGTTTTGTGCGGTTGGTTGTTTATCCACTGAGAGTCTCTGGGGGAGAGTTGGCGGCCCTCTGGGTGTGTGATGTTGAGTTGGAGGGTTTTGTTGAATCTTGACAGGTCCTCCAGAGACCTGAGGGTGGCTGTTGTATCTCCCTTAGATGCGGTAATGCTGACTGGGAATCCCCACCAGTATGGGATATTCTACTCCCTCAAGACTGTGGTGATGAAACTCAGCTCCCTCCTCTTCTACAGTGTTGTTGGGCTGAGGTCTGCGAAGATCTGGATGTGGATTCCAGCATGCATTACTTTTTGTTTTTGTCTGGCCTGTCTCAAGATTTCTTCTCTGTCCTTGTAATCTAATAGCTTTACAATTATGTCCCGAGGGAGCGCCTTCGAGGGGGGGGGGGCTTTGCTCTCAGGGCCCTGTGGGCTCTTTCAATGTGTATATCTGCTGTGCTCTTTGGGCCCTTCAGGGTCCTGAACAAGTCCTGGAGGCAGCCTTCTATGGCGTATTGTATATTCTGAATTGCCTGTCTAGCTGCTGACTTCTGGACCACTTGCCTGGATTACCCCTCAGCTGTTCCATTTGCTATGAAATCTGGTCTTTGCTGAGTTTCAGTGCTCCTGACCTTGGCCTGTTATCTGATGATTGTTCTATACATCTCATACATGTGGTTCTGACCTGTACAAGTCATATCAGACCCTTTATTACTGCTGCTGCTGCTGCTATAACGGCTGCAAATGAAAGAGGTTTGGAGTTGTTTTCTCTGAAAGCTGTTGGGACTCCAGAGTGACTGATTACTATTGCCGTTTTAATAAAGCAATGACTTTGCTTTTTAATCTATTTGTAATCTTTCTCTATGTAAATAAATATTACAAACATCCCAGTCTTGGATCCATTTCTACTGAGTGCATCACTTAGAACTATAGTAGCTCTATAATATGGCCCCAATTTATCAAGGTCTGTTGGACCTGATCTGACAGTGCGGATCACGTCCAACAGACCTCGCTGAATACGGCGAGCAATACGCTCGCTGTATTCAGCATTGCACCAGCAGCTCACAAGAGCTGCTGGTGCAACGCCGCCCCCTGCAGACTCAGGGGGGTGCCAATCAACCCGATCGTACTCGATTGGGTTGATTTCCGGCGATGTCTGCTGCCTGCTCAGAGCAGGTGGACAGGTTATGGAGCAGCGGGCTTTGTCACCGCTGCTTCATAACTGCTGTTTCTGGTGAGCCTGCAGGCTCGCCAGAAACACGGAGCATCAAGCTCCATACGGAGCTTGATACATACAGTATGCCCCAATGTGAGTAATTCTACTATTGTTCTTAAAGGGACATTTTCATACGGTTTAACACTTTGAAAGTTTATTTCCATTTTCTTTAAGGTACAAAGAAGATCTTCTTTGAATATTGTTTCATATCCATCTACCTTCACAATAGTGCACAGTGTTTTATGATATCATTTTTTTTACATATTTATTGTCTAGTTATACCATTAATGAGAGCAGCCTGCTCCTGATTCCAGCCTGAAGAACCTTACATATTTATAAGTGCACATTCTATTCCGTTTGCCACAAGGACCAATATGTAACAGAGAAAAAATCAAATGTCCACTCCACGTATACCAAAGGTTAAATTAATTTGATCATAAAGAAATAATAGATATAGGCAAAATATTATTATATAGTAAAGACCGAAGCAGTCAGTTATTTACAGTGCCAGATATATTTATGTAATAGTGCAACACGCAAATATCTAGATTTGCATTAGAAAAAGAATGCTGCTTAATGAAATTCTGCCCATGTCTAAATAAATAATATACAAAAACAAGTTTCAGGGTTCAAAAAGTCAGACTGTTCTTAGGTCAAATCCCTGGTTTAATAACACATGCAATGCAATGTAAGTCCATGCAGGCAAAAGCTGAAAAAGGTCCAACTAATCTCTAGCTGTAAATGTGTTCCAGTAAACCTGCATCAAGAATTTCCAATCCTCTCTTTCAACATAATTATAAATATACAAAACAGATTCCATAAATGATATCATATATATGATGCTTTTCATAGTCCTAGTGCTGCAGCTTAATAGCAAACAAAACTCACATGTCAGACGAAGCCTGGCCAGGGCTGCAGTTATCTTACCTACACCAAGAGCGGGCTGTAATGGGAAAGACTGGCATTCAACCATCTCATACAACTGGAGCCTTTCTGACTATCTCTGCTCCTACCCAGATACCTAGTTTCTGATCACAGAATGTCACATGTTCAACAGTAGCACTTGCAGGGAAACTACCTTTCTGGGATATTGTAAACCACAGGCTAATGATTCCAAGGTTAGTACAAAGGACTTATTCTTCTATCTGCCGCGTTTATTTTCTTATAATCCAAAGTTGGGGATGTATACAAAAATGCTGTGTGCGGCAACAGGGGTCAGAAAAGATAAAGCTGCCAAAATAGATAAGGAGACCCAGTACTCTAAAAAACATTTACAGGTGAAACTCGAAAAATTAGAATATCGTGCAAAAGTTAATTTATTTCACTAATGCAACTTAAAAGGTGAAACTAATATATGAGAGAGACTCATTACATGCAAAGCAAGATAGTTCAAGCCGTGATTTGTCATAATTGTGATGATTATGGCTTACAGCTCATGAAAACCCCAAATCCACAATCTCAGGGAGAAAGAAAAGCCCTTTATGAGCTAGGAACAAACAAAAATCTCACCATCAAGCCGTCTGACAAAGGTGGAAATCTGGTGATTCAGGATACTTCCAAATACAGAGATGAGTGCTACAGACAATTGAATGACACAGCACAATATAGGAAATTACAAGAGAATCCTTTAAAGGGAATATTATCTAGGCTAAAAACCATTTTGAAATTTGGCCTAATGAATGAAATAATCTCCAAAGATGAATTTGAATTTCTGTTACCTAAAAATCCTAAAATACCGACATTCTATACCATTCCAAAGGTCCACAAAGAGGGGTGTAAATATCCACCTGGGAGACCCATAATAGCGGGCATTGATGGACCTTTGGAGGTTATAGGAGCATATATTGATCATTTTCTTAAACCATTTGTTCAATATTTAACAACCTATGTTCAGGATACCCCTGACTTCCTAAGGAAGATCAGTGGTATTACTGTAGAACAGGATACAATATTGGCTACGAATGACGTTGAGTCGCTGTATTCTAGTATCCCCCATACAAAGGGAATACAGGCTACCAGGTTTTTTCTACAGCAAAGAGGGAACTCATTTCAGAGACACACAGACTTTGTCTGTGATTTGTTAGAATTTGCACTTACCAGTAACCTATTTGTGTATGATGATAGGTATTTTCTCCAGATTAGAGGCACGGCTATGGGGGCAAAATTTGCGCCCTCATATACGTGCCTCTATCTGGGTTTCTGGGAAAATATCCATGTGTTGGACTCCGCCACAGTGAGTGACCACGTCTCTATGTGGCTACGCTACATAGATGACGTGTTCCTCCTGTGGCGGGGCACCAATTTGCAACTTGAATCTTATGTGGATTCTTTAAACAATGAAACATTTAATTTAAAATTTACACTAACATATGATTTAGTGTCTATCAATTTTCTTGATGTGACTGTTACAGCCAGTCAAGGCGCTTTAATTACTAAAGTGTATCGTAAGATGACTTCTACCAATAGTCTCTTAAAGGCTGATAGCTTTCACCCTAATCATCAAATAAGGGGAATCCCAGTGTCACAATTTTTTAGAGCACGGAGAAACTGCACAACAAATGAAGATTTTATTTCGGAATCAAATGAGTTGACAAAGCGGTTTAAGGACAGAGGGTACCCTAAAAAAATGATTAGTGCAGCTTACCAACGTCAGTATAAGCGAACACAGGAAGAGAGTATTTTTGATGGCTCAATTAAAAAACCAGAGGGACATAGAGGACTAATAAGATACATATCAAAATATAATGAGAGCTGGGAGGATCTGAGGAAAATAATGGGTAGATATTGGCATATTTTATTGTCAGATACTAAAGTATGTGAAATTTTGACCTCAAAACCATTAATGACTACACGTAGGGCACCTAATCTACGAGATAGCCTGGTACATAGTCACTATGTTCTACCTCAGCTGGATGGCACCTGGCTTGATAGGAGGAGTAGGGAGCCAGGGTGTTACCCATGCAAGCAGTGCAAAGCATGTAACTATATAGAAAGAATACGTTTTTTCTCAGACAGACAAGGAAAAATATATAGGATTCGTTCCAAGATAACGTGCAGAACGGAGGGTCTAGTATATCTAGCTAAGTGTAGTTGTCCCCAATATTACGTGGGTAAAACCACAAGGGCTCTACGTGATCGTACACTTGAACACGTAAGAGACATTGAACATGATGTTACAACATCATGTGTGGCGAGACACTTTACGGAGTTTCATAATTCCTCTCCAAACTGTTTCAAACTTATTGGGATTGACCAGGTCAATTTGGGTATTCGTGGTGGCAATGTAGATAAAATATTGCTACAGCGAGAAAGTAAATGGATATTCAGGCTTGGGACCCTTATGCCCCAAGGCCTGAATGAAGAAAATAACTTATGACACTTTTTATAATTTTGTATCAGTTTTCCAATGATTGTCACTGTGAGTGAGCATGTTTCTACTCAATTTAGCAACTTTATGGCAATAAATATTATGTAATAAACACCAGTATGGTTGCTATGAAGTAATTATCATGTTACTTCAACAAAAATTTTGTATAATGTAAAAATAATCAGAAACAGATGAGAGTGTTTGTTATGAGGATAGTTTCATTAACGAAACAAAGTTAATAGGAACCAATATTCACCAGCAAAGTTTCCGGAGATGGTGGCACCGAGTATACCTTTAAATAAGGATTGTACTAACTTCTTTTATACAATAGCCCGGAAGAAGCCAAAGTATTGGTGAAACGTACGTCGGCTCATTTTTGCTCAGTTTGATTTGAGCTAAAGTAAGGAGAAAAGCTTGTGTGGCTGTTTGAGCTAATGAACAGCGTTAGCGGCTTTCATGCAGAGATTCTTGTGATTGACAGCAAGTGAACCAGGTGTAGAGGGAGGCACGAACGCTATCATATCAATTCGTGCCATGGTTTGTGTGTGCCGGGACTGACCGGCCTTCGGCCGTAAAGTGGCTTTAAGATTTCCCCTCCAGGATCACTGAATTGCTACTTCAAACAAGAGGTCTTACATCTAACCCTGAGGAGTTGTTTTTTCTCGGATTACAATAACGAGGACAGATCGTTACTTAACCGATCATGGTTCATATGGATGTATAAAAGACAGCAAGTTAACAGCACCTACGTTGGCCAACGATAAGTATATCAGTGCTGTATTGCTCTATCTGAACATCCGTATTTTGTACCTTGTTTGAAATCTGTTTCAAGAACTTTCTTCTTATTTTTCGTTTTTCTGTTTGCAAACCTACCTGTTTTGATGTTATACAGGTTGATGAATGTATGACAGAATTATTATTATGTATACTGTGCACAGTAGATAGTTTATATATATGTGTAAACTATTTCTTACTAAGTAAACATATTGGATCAAGAGTGCTGGTGTGAGATATCTTCATTTTCTTTTTTTATTTTATTAGATTTGTATAATTATATCTCAGCACCGATATTATATTATATCTAAGATCCTAAAGTGTTATAAGACCTGAGCAAGGTTTATTTTTGAATACCACAATCTCAGAAAATTAGAATATTAAATGCAATCAATAAAACAAGGATTGTACATAGAAAAATATCGGACCTCTGAAAAATATAAGCATGCATACTGTATGTACTCAGTACTTGGTTTTGGCCCCTTTTGCAGAAATTACTGCCTCAATGCAGCGTGGCATGGAAGCTATCAGCCTGTGGCACTGCTGAGGTGTTATGGAAGACCAGGATGCTTCAATAGCGGCTTTCAGCTCTTCTGCATTGTTTGGTCTCATGTCTCTCATCTTTCTCTTGGCAATGAACCATAGGACAGGCGAGTTTGCTGGCCAATCAAGCACAGTAATCCCACGGTCATTGAACCAGGTTTTGGTGCTTTTGGCAGTGTGGGCAGGTGCCAAGTCCTGCTGGAAAATGAAGTCAGCATCCCCATAGAGCTCTTCTGCGGAAGGAAGCATGAAGTGCTCCAAAATCTCCTGGTAGACGGCTGCGTTGACCCTGGACTTAATGAAGCACAGTAGACCAACACTAGCAGATGACATGGCTCCCCAAATCAACACAGACTGTGGAAACTTCACACTGGACTTCAAGCATCTTGCAGTGTGTGCCTCTCCATTCTTCCTCCATACTCTGGGTCCTTGGTTTCCAAATGAGATGCAAAATTTGCTATAATAAGAAAAGAGGACTTTGGACCACTGAGCAACAGACCAGGTCTGTTTTTCTTTAGCCCAGGTAAGATGCCTCTGACGTTGTTTGTTGTTCAGGAGTGGCTTGACAAGAGGAATACGACTTTGAAGCCCATGTCCAGGATCCGTCTGTGTGTGGTGGCTCTTGATGCACTGACTCCAGCCTCAGTCCACTCCTTATGAAAGTCCCCAAGACTTTTGATTGGCCTTTTCCTGACAATCCTCTCCAGGCTGTGGTCATCCCTGCTGCTTGTGCACCTTTTTCTTCCACACTTTTCCCTTCCACATAACTTTCTATTAATGTGCTTTGATACAGCACTTTGGGAACATCTAACTTCTTTTGCAATTACCTTTTGAGGCTTTCCCTCCTTATGGAGGGTGTCAATTATGGTTTTCTGCACAACTGTCAGGTCAGCAGTCTTTCTCATGATTGTTATTCCTACTGAACCAGACTGAGAGACCATTTAAAGGCTCAGGAGAACTTTGCAGGTGTTATGGCTTAATTAGCTGATTAGAGTGGGACACTTTGAGCATAGAATATTGCACCTTTTCACAATATTCTAATTTCCTGAGATTGTGGATTTGGGGTTTTCATGAGCTGTAAGCCATAATCATCACAATTATGACAAATCACGGCTTGAACTATCTTGCTTTGCATGTAATGAGTCTATCTCATATATTAGTTTCACCTTTTAAGCTGCATTAGTGAAATAAATGAACTTTTGCACAATATTCTAATTTTTCGAGTTTCACCTGTAAAAAAAAAGTCTAAAAATTAGAAAGCATAAAAAATCTGAAATGTATTGAAAATTATTAAAATCAGGAAGGGTAAAACATACAAAATATGGGGGGGAGATAATTTGTAGCCTGATCAGTTTCAGTCAACAGACCATAATAATAAGCCATGCTTTTTTTATGCTGGCTAATTTTTGGACTTTTTTGTTTAAGTTTCTGGGTTCCCCTACCATTTATCAAGCTCATACTCAGTGAGTATCTACACAAATATAAACCCACTAACCAATTAAAACAATGACTCTAACAAATGGGGCGTGGCTTAACACAATTAATGAAATATTAACTCTTACCTTACCAGAGACCTTACAAGAAACTTTAACCACTACCTTATCTATTAGGTGATATTTAAATGCATTTATATTTATGCTATAAAATCAGTATGTAGCTTTAAAAATAAGTCTCTATTTAACCCACTAATCCATGCCCTAACCTTAGCTCTAATGCACCCCTAACAATAACTATCTCCTAATGCTAACCCTAACACTAGCTCAAACATTATTCCTAACTTAGGGCTAGATTACGAGTTTTGCGTTATGGTGAAAAAGCAGCATTATCAGGTTATAACGCTGCTTTTTCACTACCGTTGCTATTACGAGTCTTGCAGGTTTAGGGGCATCGCACACATTTTTGGCCTTAACGCCAATCAACTTACGCAAATTGCGTAAAGACTTTTTTCAATGGAATTTTCATTGCGCTGATATTACAAGCTTCAAGTTCAATCGGATTGAACTTGAATCTGATTGGCTGATTCAATCAGCCAATCAGATTTCTCTAACTAAATTCCGATTGGCTGATAGAATCCTATCAGCCAATCGGAATTCGGCAGACGCCATCTTGGATGACGTCATTTAAAGGTACCTCATTCGTCGTTCAGTCGTCGGCCGGGATGGATGCTCCGCGGTGGCGGAGCGAAGAAAGAAGATTGAAGATGCCGCTTCATGGAAGATGCTGCCGGAAGGAAGAAGACTTTGCTGCCGCTTGGAGGAAGACGTCGCCGGGAGGAAGAATTCTTCTTTGCTGCTTGGAGGAAGACATCGCCGGAGGAAGAATTCTTCTTTGCCGCTTGGAGCAAGACATCGCCCGGATCGGATGAGGAGTTCGGCCCGGTGTGGTGAAGACAAGGTAGGGAGATCTTCAGGGGGGTAGTGTTAGGCTTTTTTAAGGGGGTTTGGGTGGGTTTAGAATAGGGGTATGTGGGTGGTGGGTTGTAATGGGGGGTATTGTATATGTTTTTAAATGCAAAAGAGCTGAATTCTTTGGGGCATGCCCCACAAAAGGCCCTTTAAAGGGCTGGTAAGGTAAAGAGCTTTGAACTTTTTTTAATTTAGAATAGGGCAGGGAATTTTTTTTATTTTGGGGGGCTTTATTATTTTATTAGGGGGCTTAGAATAGGTGTAATTAGCTTAAAAATCTTGTAATCTTTTTTTTATTTTTTGTAATTTAGTGTTTTTTTTTTTTTTTAATTTAGTTTAGTTAATTTAATTGTATTTTTAGATAGATATTTGTAGTTTATTTAATTTATTGATAGTGTAGGTGTATATGTAACTTAGGTTAGGATTTATTTTACAGGTAATTGGGTAATTATTTTAACTAGGTAGATATTAAATAGTTAATAACTATTTAATAGCTATTATACCTAGTTAAAATAATTAACAATTTACCTGTAAAATAAATATTAACCCTAACATAGCTACAATGTAATTATTAATTATATTGTAGCTATCTTAGGGTTTATTTTATAGGTAAGTATTTAGATTTAAATAGGAATATTTTAGTTTATAATATGAATTAGATTAATTTAATATAAATTTAGTTAGGGGTGTTAGGGTTAGATAGAGTTAATATAGTTAATATAAATGCTATAGTAACTATATTAACTATATTAAGCCTAATATAATTAGGGTTAATATAGTTAATATATATAATGTAATAACTATATTAACTATAATATACTTAGGGTTAATATAGATAATATAGCTGGCGGCGGGGTAGGTAGATTAAATTAGGGGTTTATAATTTTAATAGAGATGGCGGCGGTGTAAGGGGCTTACATTAGGGGTTAATAATTTTAATAGAGATGGCGGCGGTGTTAGGGGCTCACTTTAGGGGGTTATAGATTTAATATAGCTGGCGGCGGGGTACGGGAGTGGCGGTTTAGGGGTTAATAACTTTTTTTATTGTTAGGCTAGTGAGGGGGGATAGCAGATAGAGGGTTAGACGTGTCGGGCTATGTTTAGGAGGCGTGTTAGACAGTGCGGGTGATTTAGACTTTAGGCAGGTTTTATAGGCGCCGGCAGTTTCTAACGTGGCGCAAGTCACTGGCGACTCCAAAAATCTGTACTTACGCAGATTTCTGGACATCGCTGGTTTGTGAGACTTGCGCCACTTTAGCAAGTGACGGCGCTGCATATTGGATAGCTCGAGTTGCGAGCTGAAACTGCGGGCGACGCGGGTTCCCTTGCTTGCGCCGCAAACTGCGATCTATATCGGATCGCGCCCAAGATTCGTAACGCATTCTAAAGTCAGTAGTTATGAGTTTTACGCTACAAAGCTGTAGCATCAAACTCATAACTAAAGTGCTAAAACGTACACTAACACCCATAAACTACCTATTAACCCCTAAACCGAGGCCCTCCCACATCGCAAACACTAAAATAAAATAATTAACCCCTAATCTGCCGCCCCAGACATCGCCGCCACTATAATAAATATATTAACCCATAAACCGCCGTACTCCCGCATCGCAAACACTAGTTAAATATTATTAACCCCTAATCTGCCACCCCTAACATCGCCACCACCTATCTAAATTTATTGACCCCTAATCTGCCGCCCTCAACGTCGCCGCCACTATACTAAATTTATTAACCCCTAAACCTAAGTCTAACCCTAACACCCACTAACTTAAATATAATTAAAATAAATCTAAATAAAACCTACTTTTAATAACTAAATAATTCCTATTTAAAACTAAATACTTACCTGTAAAATAAACCATAAGCTAGCTACAATATAACTAATAGGTACATTGTATCTAGCTTAGGGTTTATTTTTATTTTACAGGCAAGTTTGTATTTATTATAACTAGGTAGAATGGTTACTAAATAGTTATTAACTATTTACTAACTACCTAGTTAAAATATATACAAATTTACATGTAAAATAAAATCTAACCTGGATTACACTTAATTAAATACAATTACCTAAATTACAAAAAAAACAAACACTAAATTACACAAAATAAAAACAAATTACAAGATATTTAAACTAATTACACCTAATCTAATAGCCCTATCAAAAAAAAACCCCCAAAATAAAAAAAAACCCTAGCCTAAACTAAACTACCAATAGCCCTTAAAAGGGCCTTTTGCGGGGCATTGCCCCAAAGAAATCAGCTCTTTTACCTGTAAAAAAAATTCAAACAACCCCCCCAACAGTAAAACCCACCACCCAACACTAACCCCCGAAGATCCACTTACAGTTTTGAAGACTGAACCTCCATTGTCAACGAAGCCGGGAGAAGTCCTTAACAAAACCGGGAGAAGTCTTCATCCAAGCCAGGAGAAGTGGTCCTCCAGACGGACAGAAGTCTTTATCCAGACAATATCTTCTGTCTTCATCCCTCCAGCGCGGGTCCATCTTCAAGACATCCGGCGAGGAGCATCCTCTTCTTCCGACAACTCCCGACGAAGGAAGGTTCCTTTAAGTGACGTCATCCAAGATGGCGTCCCTTAATTCCGATTGGCTGATAGAATTCTATCAGCCAATCGGAATCTAAGGGATGCCATCTTCGATGACGTCACTTAAAGGAACCTTCATTCGTCTGGAGTCCTCGGAAGAAGAGGATGCTCCGTGCCGGATGTTTTGAAGATGGACCCGCTCCGCGCCGGATGGATGAATATAGAAGATGCTGCCTGGGTGAAGACTTCTGCCCGTATGGAGGATCACTTCTCCCGGCTTGGATGAAGACTTCTCCCGGCTTAATTGAGTACTTCTCCCAGCTTCGTTGACGATGGATGTCCGGTCTTTAAAACTGTAAGTGGATCTTCGGGGGTTAGTGTTAGGTTTTTTTAAGGGTTTATTGGGTAGGTTTTAGTTTTAGATTAGGGTTTGGGCAGCAATAGAGCTAAATGCCCTTTTAAGGGCAATGCCCATCCAAATGCCCTTTTCAGGGCAATGGGGAGCATCGTTTTTTTTAGTTAGGGTTTTATTTGGGGGGTTGGTTGTGAGGGTGGTGGGTTTTACTGTTGGGGGGGTTGTTTGTATTTTTTTTACAGGTAAAGGAGCTGATTTCTTTGGGGCAATGCCCCTTTTAAGGGCTATTGGTAGTTTAGTTTAGGCTAGGGTTTTTTGTTTTTTTTTGGGTGGGGCTTTTTTTATTTTGATAGGGCTATTAGATTAGGTGTAATTAGTTTAAATATCTTGTAATTTGTTTTTTATTTTGTGTAATTTAGTGTTCGTTTGTTTTTTGTAATTTAGGTATTTGTATTTAATTTAGTTAATTGTATTTAATTTAGGTAATTTATTTAATTGTAGTGTAAGGTTAGGTGTTAGTGTAAGACAGGTAAGGTTTTATTTTACAGGTAAATTTGTATTTATTTTAGTTAGGTAGTTATTAAATAGTTAATAACTATTTAGTAACTATTCTACCTAGTTAAAATAAATAGAAACTTGCCTGTAAAGTAAAAATAAATCCTAAACTAGCGACAATGTAACTATTAGTTATATTGTAGCTAGCTTAGGGTTTATTTTACAGGTAAGTATTTAGTTTTAAATATGAATTATTTAGTTATTAATAGTAGGTTTTATTTAGATTTATTTTAATTATATTTAAGTTAGGGGGTCAGGGAGGAGCCGTAGATGTTGCATATCTAGACTTTAGCAAAGCATTTGACACTGTCCCACACAACAAACTTATTCACAAAACGTATTACCTTGGAATAGATGCTAAGATTGTTAAGTGGGTAGAATGCTGGCTTAAAGATAGACGACAGAGGGTTTCAATTAATGGAGTATATTCAAATGAGGCGTCAGTTACTAGTGGTGTTCCCCAAGGGTCAGTTCTTGGGCCTGTTTTGTTTAACATGTTCATAAAGGATATTGGAAGTGGGCTTAAGGGGAAGGTTTGCTTGTTTGCTGATGATACAAACATTTGTAAAAGGGTAGATGTTCCAGGAGTGATATTAAAAAACTAGAGGACTGGTCAAATAAATGGTATCTGAAATTTAATATTACCAAGAGCAAAATTATGTATATAGGATCCAAAAACCCAAAGGCCAATTATAGTCTTAATGGTACATTACTGACTGTAACTAAAGAAGAAAGGGACTTGGGAATTATTATTTTAGATGATTTAAAATGTGGTGCATAATGCAGCAGTGTACCCAACATTTTTCTTTCATGATTCAGATAGAGAATACAATTTTAAACAACATTCCAGTTTACTTCTACTATCTAATTTTCTTTATTCTTTAGACATTCTTGGTTGAGGAAATAGCAATGCAAATGGGTGAGCCAATCACACAAGGCATCTATGTGCGGAGGATATGATTTTCAGCAAAGGATATCAAGAGATTGAAGCAAATAGATAATAGAAGTAAATTAGAAAGTTGTTTGTTTCATGCCACTTTAAGCACTTAGGGCACGATCACATATACGGCGCAGGTTTCGGCGCAAGCGTGGGAACCCGCTTTGCCCGTATTTTCACCTCGCACATCGGGGTATTACATATACTGCGCCGTTAGATGCTAAACTGGAGTAAGTAGGACAAACTAGCAATCTTCTGAAATGTGCGCAAATACACATTTTAGTCATTGCAAGCAACTTACGCCAGTATTTTGTCCACGGAAAGTCTCAATAAAGAGTAGTTTTATGCAAATTAGGCTAACACTCGTAAAAATGAACCGCAACTTCATTTAAAAATGCGACACGTAATTACGCTATTCAAAATTCATATATAAACCCATGCGCAGCCGCCATTTTCTTCAGTGTGTTTGGATGGTTCGTTGAGCTACAGCACACTACAGTGGAGTGGAGGATTAGTCAGAGTAGAGAGAGAGGCGCAAAGAAAGGAGTTAGTTAGGTTGCATTGTTGTTTGATTAAGCTTGTACACTTACACATATTTTTACATATTGCACACATTTTGCACACATACATATACAAATACACCACACTTTTTTTTCTAACACCTCACACATTTTATTTCAATTTTAAAGTGTGATAGGCTGAGTGTTTGGTTGTGATTGTGTGTGATTGAACTGGGAGTGAGTGTGAGTGTATGAGTGTGTGCAGTGTGAGGATGACAGGAAGAGGTAGGGCGGAGGGGAGGAGGGGAGAGGAGTGGCAGGGAGAGGAGTATTGTAGAGGACAGGAGGAGCAGTGGGGTCCCCATCAGGGAGTAAGTGGAGTGGGGAGCGGGAGAGCTAGAAGGGATGATGGGAGGGGAGATGTCTGAGAGCCCCAGAGACCAGGCACATCTAGGAGAGGGAGAGAGGGTGCACATGGGGACAGAAGGGGGAGGAGGGAGAGGATAGGGAGGAACCCACACCAGGGACATAACAGGGAGCAAGCCAGGTGTCCATGGAGGATGAGAGGCTGATATGTCACAACTTCTCATTTGATGAAAATGTTGCCCTAGTCCAGGCCATCATGGACAATTACAGTGCCCTCTTTGGGCAGGAGAAGGGCAAAGGCAGTGCCAAAAGGTGAAAAACAGCATGGTTGGCGGTAGAGGATGCCGTCAACAGTGTGGCACCCCAGAGGAGGACTGTTGAGAGTCTTTAAAAGCGGTGGAATGACTGCAAGTGGCGGGTGAAAGAAAAGAAGGAAGCTATGCACCAGAGGGGAACAGTCGGTGGTCCATCCCTGGACATAGAATATAACACCTGGCAGGAGATGATATGCAGGTCCCTGAGTATCACAACAGTCCATGGACTTCCAGGGGCTTGTGACCCAGGGGCTGCAACCACAGCACATCATGCTGGTGAGTAACATCACACACACCAGTAGTATATGTATTTGAGATATAACATCCTTTAATATCACACATTCATTTACACAATGAGGAGCATGGTATTTGGCCTACTAACAAAAACATCTACAATTATATTTGACATTAATGCTACTTAACACAATGCAATTCATGATATGAGGTGGAATAGTGCAATACTAACATGTCTCAGAGTAACACAGGCCACAAGCCACATGTAGAGTTTTCAGTAAATGGACACTATAGCCATCACAATACTTTTAGCTCAAGAAAGCAGGTTCTGTGCCTACATCAGGCTAAAGTAAATTGTGTGACCATAGTGTCACTTAAAGAACAAATTTTTTCCATTATTGACATGTACACATAACTATTGTATGAAACACATACCTGTATACTGCGCGTATTAAAATCCCTCATATCACAAATCACAATGTGCACATGCATGTTATAGAGTTTGACATGAGAATCAGTATAGGCCCTAGCATGTATCAATGTACATTGTATGCCAACATGGACATATATATGACTGTACTAATCTTTCTTATCATTTGACTCCTCCACAGAACCTCCTGTCACGAGGATACAAACAGGCATGCCACCACCACCACCACCAGTCTTCAGGTAAACTCATGAACAGTATGCTCCAGGCATGAGCAGGGTTGGATGCCTTCAGTTGAGGACCCAGGAGTGATGCCACCACCATTGCCATATGACCCCTGGCAAGATTCCTGGCCAGACGAATATTCTTCTTTTGGCTTTAAGGGGGAGCCAAGACAGCCACAACGGGTCCATGTATTTACCCCCCCCCCCCCACAACACAATCTCAGGGCAGTCATGGCTTTTACACACAGACTATGTCACAAGAAGTTCCAACTGGGAGAGCTCCACCATCCCCATCACTTGGGAGAGCTCCACCATCTGCAGATGAAAATATAGCTGAAAGTACTCAAGCACCAGCAGATACAGCTGAACCTGTCCAACCAGAACCAGCAGATGCAGCTGAACCTGTCCAACCAGAACCAGCAGATGCAGCTGAACCTGTCCAACCAGAACCAGCAGATGCAGCTGAACCTGCACCTCAAGCGCTCATGGAGGCTCATAACATGCTCAGAGAGCAGACAAAGAGGCCAAGAGAGGTTCCACAGGTGCCAAGAGAGGTTCTTCAGGAGCCAAGAGAGGTTCTTCAGGAGCCAAGAGAGGTTACACAAATGTAGCATAGAGCTGCAGAAGGACATGGCAGCATCATTAAGTGGAAGTTTTCAAAACCAGTCACAGATGATGCAAATTCTGTCTGATATGCAGATGCAGATGGACAATAGATGGCAAGAACAAAATCAACTCTTGGGTGTGTTGGTTGAGCACTTTACACACAAGCAGGACACTGCCTCCAGCGTCTGATCTGTAGCCAGCACACCAGCAGAAACATCAGAATCTTTTCAAACCAGGAGAACAAGGAAATCCACTACAGTCACCTCAGCTCCCTCATCCAAGAAGCCAAAAAAGAAATAAATATTCTTATAATTCACCATAAATCTTGTCCTCTGTTATTTCCCATATAATTGTCATCCACATCCATGTGAGGTGTGTTTTAGTACACTAATATTGTGAAAACATATAATATGACCTGTGTGGAAATGGCAAAAAAAGGTAATATTTTCATGTTTATGACATATTCATGTTCTATAAACCATATCACATAGTTGTGTATGAAGGGTACATATAGTAATATTCACTTATAAGATGTAAATCAAGGTTTCTCACATCCAATATAAATTGACACATGGGTATATATATAGAAATAATAATGTATTTACAGAAGGTGTGAACATAAGGTATAAATATCCATTTTCATTCTTATTAATGATAGTCAATAAATCATAGTGACCTAAACATGAATTAAACAAATGAGACATTTTCAGTAATTAGGGTGGTTAAGGGAAGGGGGGTGGGATGTAGTAGTTTCACTTACATGCAGTGGAAATCTGCAGTATGTAATTCTGCAAGACATGATATATACACATGCAATGGTTGGTGAGGTACAGTCAAACATCATAATACATGTGAATGTTACGGTTTACTGTACTTATGAACAAGTAACTTACAGGTGAAGTATTCACGGATGACAAAGTCCCTCACTTCATTCTCCCTCTGTGTCCCCCTGTCCACGTCCTCAGGTACAGGAACCAGCTGCTGATCTTGTTCTGGTTCTATGTCCCCCAATATACGTGTGTCCACAGCAATGTTATGTAGAATACAACATGCATTGACAATGGAACACACTTTGTTGGGGTTATAGAGTAAAGCTCCGCCTGTCAAATCCAGACACCTGAATCTGGTTTTGAGTAGGCCAAAGCTCCTTTCTATTACATTTCTGGTCTGTATGTGGGCCTCCTGGTACCTGAGTTGTGGCTCTGTAAGGGGGTGTGCCAAGGGGGTTAACAGCCATGGTCTGCAGCCGTACCCTGTGTCACCTGTCATGTAACATATGTATTATGATTACTACAGGTTCATCATGTGCTTAAAGGGACATAACATGGATTTCATTTAAAATATATATTTTACAAAAACATTAAATTGGTGCATTGTAAGCAATTTACTTTTATGCAAGGATTAGTCTAGACAAAATTATATGTTCATGATTCAGATAGAACATGCCATTTTAAGAAAATGTATTTTTAAGTGAAAAACTATTTATAGTATACTGTCCCTTTAAAGGGACATGGAACACACATTTCTTATTTCATGAGTTAATAAGAACCTGCAATTTTATTCAACTTTATAATTTATTTCTATTATGTATTTTGCTCCATTCTCTTGATATCATTTGCTGACAAGCATATTAGATATGCTCATTAGCTGCTGATTGGTGGCTGCACATTGATGCCTCATGTGATTGGCTCATCTATGTGCATTGCTATTTCTTAAACAAAGGATATCTAAATAATAAATCAAATTAGATAATAGAAGTAAATTGTAATGTTGTTTAACATTGTATTCTCTATCTGAAACATGACATAATTATTTTGTGTTTAGTGTCCCTTTAGTAGAAATATGCAGACAGAATGAAGGTAGTGTATACTCACCAAGCAGCCAACCTCCCGAGAGTGTTCCAGAATCAAAAAGCTGGAATAAGGAGGTCTGAAGCAGGATTTAGGAATCATGGGCACTCCCTGGAAAGCCTGCATACACATGTGTGAATTTCAGAGTGGTATCACAGACCATCTGGCAATTCAAGGAGTAAAACCCTTTCCTGTTAATATAGAGGAAGGGCTCCTCATGTGGGGCCACAATACGCACATGTGTGCAATCAATTGCCCCCCATGACATTGGGAATACCCCCCAGTCAATAGAAGCCTTGTGTAAGACTGTTCCATTCCTGGGGGGTACGGGGAAATAAATGTATCGCTGTGTCTGGTTATCTAGAGCAGTCAAAACCTCCCCTAGGAGCCTGGAGAAAGTGGACTGTGCTAGGCCAGACACAAGCCCCTCTGTTGACTGGAATGAGCCGGATGCCAGGAAGTGTACAACACACAACAACTTCTGCATACCAGTCAGAGCTAGGTTCCTATTCGCTTGAGGGTCAATATCATCCGTCAAGACCTCATATAGGTCAA
This sequence comes from Bombina bombina, assembly GCF_027579735.1. Lineage (NCBI taxonomy): Eukaryota > Metazoa > Chordata > Amphibia > Anura > Bombinatoridae > Bombina > Bombina bombina. The sequence goes on along the minus strand of NC_069507.1, from coordinate 35,450,210 downwards.
TGAGGCTTGCAGAAGTCAAGCAATACTTTTCCCTGACCTCCCCTTCTGTCATTCCAAACAGGGTGACCCTAACCCTGTGTATCCTTGGTGCCCTTGCTCTTCCCCTCTGCTGATGCCAACGTCTTATAGGCCCTGCTGGCCTATGACCAGCTGCAGCAACAACAGCAGCAGGGGCAGCAGCAGGAACAGGGACAGCAGCAGCAGGAGCAGGGACAGCTACAGCACCATGACCAGGGACCTCAGCAGCAACTATATAATCAACAGGTATATCCTCCACAGCAGCAGCAGGTATATCCTCCACAACAGGGGCTTGTAGGGCTTCCAGCACCCTTTGTGCCCCACAATGCTGTCTCTCTAGGTATTGGAGATAAAGTAGCGGAAACATGGTGGCTAATGAGGGTGTGCATTGCCAGGTGTTTTAAGGCTGCAGGTGAGAGGTTCTGCTGTTTGTGATTAGTTTGACACACTTGTAGGGGCAGGAATAATACATGCTTAGAAGAGGTTTAACTGTTTGAGATTTGCGGCTGATATGTATGTGATTGCGCATGCGTTTGTTAGTTCTTCAGGGAGTTACGTTGCTTTTTTAGTCAGTGCAAGGGTTCCTGCGCCTGCAATTTGTGGCAAGATAAGAATGGAGTAGATTCTCTGAATTCTGCGCGCGTAAGTCCTTACGCTGTATATTGGATACCATATTGCGCGTCTGTTCTATGTTAGTCTATGGCTAAAAGAAATACGTCCGAAGGGTGAAAAATATGCGAATAACTTGTATGCTACGCCGTATATGTAATACCAAAATCACGTAAAATCTGGCGTCGCCGGCTTTTGCGGGCGACGCTGCATATGTAATGGAGCCCTTAGGTTCTAGCCAAAATCTGAAGTTCCTATCCAGTTTATTGTGATGTTGTTAATAGCAAAGGCATAAAGGTACAACACTCAAATGTCCTGATTGTATTTAAAAGAATATGTCTGAATTGTTACAATTTCAAAAACCATGGTTATGGTTTATCTTAATACACTGAAATTTGGGGGCAATTGGGGAACATTTTGAAAATAAACCAGATGTATGACCTCTGGTTAATTTTCTGCGCTCTAATTGCTACTGCAAGCTCGCAGTAGCATTAACCATCCACTTGTAATGGCTGGTTAATTATCACGCGCTCGCAAATGGGCAAATTTACCAGTTTACGGGCGTGTGATAAATTAGCGCTCCAACAGCCAGGTCTTAATGTTTTTAAAACTAATTACCATCCTTTTCACTGCAGCCGCCATTTGCCTTATTTAGAGGAGCCAATCTGAGCTTAAAAGGACATGAAACCCAAAAATATGTCCTTCATGATTCAGATAGAGCATGCGATTTTAAATAACTTTTCAATTTAATTATATTATCTTATTTGTTTTGTTCTCTGTGTATTCTTTGTTGAGAAGGATACCTAGGTAGGCTCAGTAGCTGCTGATTGGTGATTGCCCATATATGCCTCATCTTATTGGCTCACCAAATGCTTCCAGTAGTGCATTGCTGTTTCTTCATCAAAGGATACCTAGATAATAAAGCATATTTGATAATAGAAGTCAATTGAAAAGACGCTTAACATTGCATGCTCTACCAGAATCGTGAAAGAAAAAATGTGTGTTTCATGTCAATTTAAGTCCACAGACAACAAGACTAATCATGGTCATAATATTAGTAAGGGTTAAAAGACGTCTTATTTTTTTAATGTGATTGTTCCATTTATTTTTTTAACACGCTGTCCCTTTGTCCCCATAAGTTTTTGAAATAATGTCCCATTTTTTAATCATGACTATTTACTTATTGGATTTTTTATTATGTATGCTTAACACTTATGCTGGTATCATTTTTATGTCCATTGCACCAGTATGGCATGCAATATTTGCAGCTGCTGGCAGCTCGGCATCTGGGGAACTACAGTTCCCTGCATTCTGTGGTGGTGGACATGTTTAAAAGGAGGAGGGATATGTTTGAGTGCCTTTTGGTGATGTCTGATTGGGAGGGCAGCTTGTGAGTAAAGAGAGTTTAGCAGCAGACACTGAGCTGATCTACAGAGAGAGCAATTGAACATCAGAGAGAGTTGAAAATCAGAGACAGAGCTGAATAGCAGAGAGAGAGAGAGAGAGAGAGAGAGAGAGAGAGTTGAACAGCAGAGGGATTATTCTGTGAGTTTATGGTTATAATAACTAAAAATGTATTTTATTGTGAAGTGATATCAGTTGTGAATATTATATTTACATTACAGATGTGTTAGGTTGGGTTAGAGGTAGAAGAAATACCTTTCAAAATATAAAATAAAATGGGTCTTCTGCCTAACCAATTTAAAAAATCCCCAGTTGTGACTGTTAAGAATTTCAGTTGATTATTTCTGGTATATATTGGTATCTGTATGTTTTCAGCAGTGTTGCATGTGAAGTTGGTAATCAATAACAATGATTATAGTGGCAGATATTATTTTCATTCATTGTTTAATTTAAAATAAATTATTTGAAATGCTACAACCAAAACCTAGTTTAATAATCCACCCTTTTCATTTTGAGCATGCTGCGTGTCATTGATGAAGTACCCCATTTTCTCTCAGATCCGGTCTCTCTATGTTAGTATAAAGTACATTAATTTGCAGTTTGTTGTTATCTAATAAAGCCAGTTAGGGAAATATATGCAGCATGGTTAGCCTTAAGAAGTCAGCAAGGTGCATATCAAGTTCTGAGTACTGGAAATTGCTCATTTTCAGAGATGAATTACATGAAAAGGGGGGTAAATATTAAAAGTACATTTCAAGTCACTGATAAATATCTGATGATGGTCATATAAGAGAAAACTATATATGAAAAACAATACTTGTTGGAACACTGTTTTCTAAAATTGGCTGTCATTCATGTAAAAGAGCATGTAAATATATTGACATTTGTTTGGCCTGAAATATATTTATTAAAACAGGGGTCTGACTACAGGGGTCTCAGAAGTCTCAGCAGACCCTGGGCTCATACATGTAAGGGGCCTATCAAAAGGTACAGTCAGCATTGGTTTCATTACAGGGGGGCCCGGTGGGGTCCAGACCTCACCTGTATCTTGCCTGGCAGCTCTGTGTGCCCACATGCATTACATGGCTTGCATAGTAAGGAAAGTATATGGCTTTGCCTTTACAAATATGGTGGCAGGGTTTCCAAGATGGCCATCACAGTGTAGCTGTACAGAAAAAAAAACTTCCACAATATTTGTACAGGAGGTTTGCACAAGGCTATATCTTCTGGTTTGGACCTACAAAGGATGACTCATAGAGCTTCTCTTGCGCGTACATATATGGCTGCTGGCTTAGCTTCTGCTGGTTTATACAGCCACAAATGGCACTGTTGAAACTGGGGATTCCATCACAGCCTTTGCCTGGGGGCCCAGTGAGGTTTAGTTATGCTCCCAATTAAAATGTGTCTAAATTTACATTTAAAAGAAGATGAAAGTGAAATTTAAGTTTCATAAATCCTATATATCTGGCCATTTTAAAAGAATTATCAAATTACTTTTATTATCAAACATTCTCTAGGTAACCTTTGCTGAAAAAGCATACCTAGGTAGGCTCCAGAGTAGCAATGAACTACTAAGAGCTTGGTGGTAACTGGTGGCTACACACATATACCTCTGCTCATTGGCTAACCAGATGTGTTCATATGGGTTCCAGTAGTACATTGCTGCTCTGAAACTAACTTTACCTATGTCCTTACACAGGGGATAAACATTTAGGGGCAGATTACATGTGAAGTACAAATGTTTGCACTCAGGCTTATCGCTCGTATTACGAGTTGAAAGTAAACATGATCAGTTGAGCAAATCGCGATTTACACTAGAATGATTACCATTACTTCAAAGTTCTGGTTAACTGTTAACTAAAAAGTTTCACAAAACAAATCAAAAATACAAAGTACAGTTACACTCATAATAACACTATCTAATAAAAAAATATTCACAAAAGTATTGCAGAAAAAAGTTATAAGGACTATGATAAGATATGAGCTCTCAAGTGTTAAAGGTGCATGTCTAAAGATGTAAATGTGTATTTACAGACATATATACACATATAAACACATAAATACATATGTATACATACTGTATATAGGCATATATATAAATATATATATATATATATATATATATATATATATATATATATATATATATATATATATATATATATATATATACATACACAGGGGTTCAAAAATCCAGTCATCCAGTGGTCCAGGATGGCTTAGGAATTTCCTGGGATGACTTAGGAATATTGGTAAAAGTTTTGTGCTATTTTTTTTATTATTTTTTTTAAAAAATCCCCATTTATTAGTTTTTTTTTATTTCCCGTGCAAGTTGTTTTTACAAAAGACCCCCCTAGTGGAAAGAAACTAGGGCCTAGATTTAGAGTTCGGCGTTAGCCGTGAAAACCAGCGTTAGAGGCTCCTAACGCTGGTTTCTTACGCACTCCGGTATTTAGAGTTTATTTACCGCGACTCAAAATACACCTAACGCTCAACTTTCTACCGCCACCTCAGACCCAGTAGTAAACATATACCGACAAAAAAAACATCCACGAATCACAAAACAAATATTACACAAAGTACAATTACACTCATACAAACACTACACTATCTTTATTTTTCATATTTATTTTGTTTTCGTTAAAATACAAAGGATTAAAGTTGCGAGATCTCGGGTGTTTGAAATAAATCCACAAAAATCCATTTTCCCATTGACTTACATTGACACACGGGAAAAGACCCTCATATACCTACATCTAACTAATAACATTATCACAAACATACACTCATCGATGCATACAAACAATATACACCACATGACATACACAAAATATTTATTTATTACAAAAAGAACACGATTTAGTTACTTTTTCACACAAGCTCATGACGTCACTCACTTTACGAGGAAAACCAGTCTTAGAAAATTTTTTTAGAAATCTTTAGAGCCTCCATTGACTTCTATTGGGAAGACGTGCTCGTGCACGTGAAACCCTCATTTCCCTAACGCACGCAAATAGCGTAGACTGAAAAACTCCAAATACCAGCGCTAGAAAAAACATGATTTCATGCGTTAGACCTAGCGATGATAAATAGATCAAGAAATGACTATTTCCCTATGGTGGACTTATGGTTTTTAATTATTAAATATTCACAACACCATAAATTTGTTTCACACTTTTAGATTACATCAACTACAAATCCACATCACTAGTAACACATTATTATTTCAATAAAATTACATTTAAAATTAAAATAAAATTCTAGACACATTTCTGGATTCACAAACACTACACAATGGGAAACACCTCTCATTTACCTTTATTATTGCATTTCAGTTATTCAACTCATATGCTTGCAGCAACAGCATATTTACATAGGCTTAACACATAATCACTCATGGATGCACATACATTACTTTTAACATTCACTCATACATGTGCATTCAAATGATGGGGGAAAAACACATTACATTCTCTAGAGGAATCACAAAACACAACATATGGATTTTACTGTACTTTTAACATCATGATTCCATCACCAGAAACCATTAGGAATTACGTACAACAAGAACATCATTACACCAGATTACAGATGTCACTTTATGGGAAGGAACAACAATGCCAGACCGCTATATAGAAGTCAGCATATGTGGGACACAATCACAATATATACGTACATGCACATAACACGCATCACCCATCACGCAACCACAAAGCACACATTTAGATTTTATTCAGCACACAATAACAATGTAGTCAAATACAACAACACAATGAGGATTTCACAACTACATAGGCAGGTTAATAATATCATGACGTCATTACAAGATTCAACCATACACATCACAGATTCACCACTGTACCGCCCCTTTAGGAACTTTAACACTCAATACTACAATACAACATATACGTAAACAACTGTTTGGAACAGCATTATTAGGGAGATTTCAATGGGACAATGAAGAAATATTGTCAGATCGCAAATCACTTATATATATAATACTACAGATGACAGCCGGAAGTTATTCAGTATTAGTGCAATTTTTATGGCACGCATACAATATTGTCAGATCTAAAATCACTTATATATACAATACTACAGATGACAGCCGGAAGTTCTGATTTTTTATGGCGATTTGAATGGGAAGCATACAATATTCACATCTCTGCAATCACTTATATATACAATACTACAGATGGCAGACGGGAAGTTCGGAATTATTATTGCGATTTTAAAGGGACGCATACAATATTGACATCTCGGCAATCACTTATATATACAATACTACAGATGGCAGACGGGAAGTTCGGAATTATTATTGCGATTTTAAAGGGACGCATACAATATTGACATCTCGGCAATCACTTATATATACAATACTACAGATGGCAGACGGGAAGTTCGGAATTATTATTGCGATTTTAAAGAGACGCATACAATATTGACATCTCGGCAATCACTTATATATACAATACTACAGATGGCAGACGGGAAGTTCGGAATTATTATTGCGATTTTAAAGGGACGCATACAATATTGACAGCTCGGCAATCACTTATATATATAATACTACAGATGGCAGACGGGAAGTTCTGAATTATTATTGCGATTTTAAAGGGACGCATACAATATTGACAGCTCGGCAATCACTTATATATATAATACTACAGATGGCAGACGGGAAGTTCTGAATTATTATTGCGATTTTAAAGGGACGCATACAATATTGACAGCTCTGAAATCACTTATATATACAATACTACAGATGTTACTTTATCGTTTACAAACAATGTTGCAGCAACATTGATCGATCACATTCGATGCACATTATACACAACTATGCACTTTCATTCATGTTAGCCTGGACGTGTGCTTGTTACTATAAGATCACGTTTAAGAAATATTTATTACGCATATGAACAAACATTACAAACATGCACTGTATGTGTGATATTTGACACTTTCACATTGAGAATCATTGTTTGAAACTAACATTTCAGCAAACAACAAATAAACGCCCACTGTGAAAGCATTCGCGCCGCTCACATACAAACAAGTGAATACAATCAGCAATCATTACAAACTCAATACCATTGGACTAATTGTACTATAAATCCCCCAAACAACATGGCCAATGCATCACTTGTGATCCACATCAGATCAAGTGCATACCTTGTTACGCTGTTTTGAAAGATGGATGACGATGACATGGTAGACACTGCTGGTGCTGCTATTGGCGAACTAGCTGTTGGTCGAATCAGGCAGCCTCGGCGGCTCAGACCGAGACGAAGGGGTCGTCTGGTTCGAGGTCCTCGTGTCTACAGGGTGAGACCCACCTTGGAAAACATGAGTGACTTTGAGGTTTTTGATAAGTATCGGCTCGATCGCGAACAGCTCATTGGCCTTTACGAGCTTCTTAAACCTCATTTGGAGCCACGTATACAAATAAGGACTGCTGTTCCCCCCATGAGTAAGATGCTAAGTTGTCTATACGTCCTGGCCTCCGGGAGTTTTCAATCCGGAGAACTGTACATGCATGGCCTGGCTCAAGGTACATTCTCTGGGGTGTTTGATAACTTTCTGGACGCCATGGTACGTATCAGTAAGCAATACATAGGATTCCCACAGAATGATGGTGATTGGAGGCGCCTGAAGCGGGAATTCTTTGATATTGCTCAATTGCCCAATGTCTTGGGAGCCATAGATTGTACCCACATTGCGCTGCGTGCTCCAATTGATGACTTGCCCTTCAGAAATCGCAAACATTTTCATAGCCTCAACGTGCAGTATGTTTGTGACGCACGGATGAGGATTATGCATGTGTATGCGAATTTTGGAGGGGCTTGTCATGATGCCCTTCATCCTCTCTCTGTCGTCCCTGTGGAGCCAGTTTGAGGAAAGACAAATGCCCCCTGGTTATCTCGTTGGTGAGTATTTGTGCTCAACATGGTTAATAATGTTGACAATTGGCCCTGTATTTTTTAACTGTTAGCGTCATGTTCAGCTATAGGATTAAATTTAACCTTTTGTTATTTACCGTCGCTAATGTCTATTTTTATTTAAATGCAGATATGTAGCATGTCTTACCTTAAGTGTTCAGATAGAGAATGCAATGTAACCATGTATTTAGCATTTTACACAAGGTTTGTTTTCAGAACAATACGCATATGTAGCATGTCTTAGCTGAAATGGGAAGCTATTATCTCATGCAATTTAACCCTGTCATTGTCTCTTTCTGCTAATGTCTATTTTTATTTAAATGCAGATATGTAGCATGTCTTACCTTAAGTGTTCAGATAGAGAATGCAATGTAACCATGTATTTAGCATTTTACACAAGGTTTGTTTTCAGAACAATACGCATATGTAGCATGTCTTAGCTGAAATGGGAAGCTATTATCTCATGCAATTTAACCCTGTCATTGTCTCTTTCTGCTAATGTCTATTTTTATTTAAATGCAGATATGTAGCATGTCTTACCTTAAGTGTTCAGATAGAGAATGCAATGTAACCATGTATTTAGCATTTTACACAAGGTTTGTTTTCAGAACAATACGCATATGTAGCATGTCTTAGCTGAAATGGGAAGATACAGAATAATATAGAAATTTTTTTATTGGTATGTTTCTGACAAGTTTTAATATGGATTATGGTTTTTAAATAAAAAAAAATTATACAACAATATACTAGTTTAAGTATTCTGTTTGAATTATGTTCTGTTCAAAATTTATAGGTGATTCTGGGTATATGAGCCGGCCTTGGCTCATTACCCCCTTGCGTAGCCCGACTGATGTGTCTGAGGAGCGCTACAATAGGGCTCATAAGAGAACCAGGGCGGTGGTTGAAAGGATGTTCGGGCTCCTGAAGATGAGATTCAGGTGCCTGGACCGTTCTGGAGGAGCACTCCAGTACAACCCAAAGAAGGTGGCGAAGATCGTTGTAGCCTGTAGCGTCCTGCATAATATTGCACAGCGGGCTGGGATGCTGCAGGCCGTCCCGGTGGACAGAGACCTCCTCAGAGATGAGGAGGATGATCCTGTTCTAGAGGGGGAATTCCAGGACGAGGGACTTGATGTCAGAGCAGACGTCATCAACCGCCACTTTAGACGGTAAAGAATAGAACTTAGACTGTGTAGTATTTTCAATAGATGTGAACTCTAGGGAAATGACAAGTAGAGAATTGTGCAAACATGTTAGTATTGATCAAATGTTAGAATAAATTTTAATTTTCATAATATAGGTGATGCTCTGGGCATTGGGTCCTATAGCGAGTCTTTGCCACCTGGTTTTTAAAGAGGACATCAGATGGTAAGTAGAAATGTTTGGACTGTTGCTGGCATGATTTGTACACAAAAACATCATATGGCATACATTTTAAGAAATAGATTTTTGTTTACACATTACTTAAAATGTACATAATCAGAAAGGGATACTCTAGAATGACTATGGTTCAATGTCACACAGAGGTTTTTTATGCTCAATATGACTCATCTTCACACTTGCTAGAAAATAACACAGGTTCATACACAGGCTTAGTAAGCTAGTGACAGATATTTATTATGAAATGGGGGGTGGGAGAGGGGTACTGAACTGATTCACACACTTGTATGATTTTTTTTTTATTAAATTTATTACATTAGGGAGATGACTTAATCTAAAGACTGAAAGGGAACAATTTGAAGCCTGACAGTCAAGATTGCCCAGACTGACAGTGGGGAAAAAGCCAAGATTGAAATTGAAGTATACCAATGGGATCATGTCTGGCATTATCTTTCAATTCTGCTGACCTTGAAAACCATACAAAGACATGTTCACATGGTAAGTGCAAACTATTTGATAGAATAAGGCTGTGGAGACATCCTATTGGAGACACTTAGATGAATTTCTATTTTGTAGATGGTATTTCCCAGTCCTCTATTTAATGAACTGATGAATAAGGCACCTATTGAAGATCAACTGTTTACCCCTGAATTGACTTTCAAAGACCATGCATTATCCAGGTTGGTGCATGCTAGTTAAGAATCACATGAAGAATGTTGATTATTGTTAGCTTACATACATTAGTCATACTTATTTCATCATTAGATATTTAGGGATCACAATCAGAAAAAGGAATACATATTATAGTTGATATAGAGGTATTTGAATGGACATGAAATATTAGATTTATGTTCAGCATACATATATTGTTGAAATGTGATATACATTATTATGTATAATTTGAATTTTGGATATTTAAATTGAATTTTTAATCAACAATATAATGGTGTATGTATTTCATTAATTTTAAATCAATTTAATGATTATCTTTAAAAAATGTTGATCAAAGTTAGAGCATAGACACCATATGATTTTAAATGTATTTTATGAATATTTGACAACGTGTGTATTAACTTTGTTCCATTTTTATTATTTTCTTTTCAGATTGGCATCTGATGACTTCCAGGAATATTTAATTTTTTTTGATTAATTATATTTTGACATGTTAATACTAAACATTTTATTATTAAATACATTATTTTGAACAGATTCTACTAAATATCAATATAATCTGTAAATAAATCAAACTTGGACTCCCATGACTGGTAGTTGGCTATTTGACAAGCACATGCATAAGATAAAATAATGCTTTAATATTAGAAAATAAAATGCTTCCGAGAATATAAATATATATTTTATAACATTAATTGGGGAGTCAGATTCTTCAATGCTTTTATATTGAAAATGTATATATTACAATTATTTAGGATATGTAGTAAAATAATTTTTTGTTTAACATATAATAAGGTGAAGTGGTTCAATTACATGAAAGTGACAGTGTTGTTGAATGTAAAAATAATTGTATAAGATCATGTATCTTCCTTAGGTATCTAAAAAAATTAATATAAATTATTTAAATTATTACATTTATGAATGGTAGGTCATTTAACTTGATAATTTTTAAAAATTAGTTATTGGATGCCAGGTTAATCTATGTAATTTTCTAGTGGAGTCATTTAACTATACTTAGTAATATTATGTATTTATTACAATCTTACCTCTTGGGTTCGACATCAAATATCTATATAGAATGTAAATTCCCCTTTTGTTTATTTTGTCAATGTTAAATAAAAATACCAAATGTTTGGGTCCTTAAAGGGACAATCACAAAGTATATTTTGTATAGATTTTAAAAAATATCATACAAGAATTTAAACATATTTAGAAAGTACTATAGAATTACATTCAGTCTTTAAATATACTTGTTTTCTAAAAAAAAATGCACATATCTTAGTCAATGATATAAGGCATCTATATGCAAACAACAATCAGCATCAAAATAGCCTATGTAGAGATGTATTTAATCCAAGAATATATATAATTACAATATAATGATTGAATAACAAAACATATTAAGTTGTTCAAATATAAGAATATTATACAAAATGCATACATAACATATAGCTTAATGTCCCTCTACACTGAAGGCTAAAAAAGACATCATTTAATAAATATATTTCAGTCAGTGTGTAAAACAATCTAGAATTTAATCTTAATTTGCTTTACTCATATGTTAGACTCATTTAGCAAAAGGAAGGTGCCTAGGTTTATGATATTTTAAGCATTATTGTGAAATGTTTATTTAAAGGGACATGAACTCAAAATATACTTAAAGGTAGACAGTTAAAAAATGAATGATTTATACATTCTGAATGAGTATTCTATTGGAATCAACTTTAAAACTTGTCTCATATTATGAATGCTCATTGTGATGTTGCTATCATTACTTTAAAAATAAGGCAGTAAATAGCTAATTTATTTGCTTCAGTACTCTGGACAGAACTTGATTGTTTGGAATAATTGATGCAACAATCGTCAAGGACAACCCATGTTTTTATAAAACAATTGTCCGTAATATAAAATATCATTATTGATTTGCAAAGAAACATAACAAGATAACTGTTAAAATTTGATAATCTGATTAAAGAATAAAGTTGATTAACATTTCATGCTCAATCACCAATGCTAAATTTGTTGGGACAGTGTCCCTTTAAGAGATTTAAAGAGTGTATTTACTTATCTTGATATCTTCACATACTTTGCTTGAAAAGCATATCGAGATCGGCTCAGTAGATGAAGATTGGTGGATGCACAGAGATGCCTTATGTGATTGGCTCAACCATGTGCATTTAAATTTCTTATGTTGAGGATATCTAAATACTAATGGAAAATGATTCACATTTTAAAGTCTAAACAATCTTCTATCTCTACAGATCATTTGATACAATTGTTTGTAATGTCTCTTTAAAACTAAAGACGCCATTGCACAATAACATATATGAGCACTTCAGACAAATACAAGCTCGAGGTTTATTTGCGAATAACAAAGCTGTAGTTTAATATTTATAAACAGATTATCCAAGTTACTGACATTCTAACCTGAATTTTAACATTAATAAATATTGCGTGGGAAACGCATCTTGAAACACCAGATTAGCATCTTTAAACATTAGAGTCTAATGTCACGCAATAGCACACAATCAATGTGCATTATAAAGACATTTAATAGAGCAATGTCAATACTTCACAATAAATGTATTTAAAGAACAATAAAGACATACAATATGAAATGTGTATTTGTATTAAAGAAACAGACCGTTATTAAACCGAGAAATGTCGACAACATTAATAATGTGACAGTATTAGATTTTAAAGAGTATTTAATCATTAATATTTAACGTATCACGGATATTAAATCTGCGTCACACATATCCGCATGACAGGCCCATGAGTTACAAATAAGTATACATGAAAAAAGAAGTTACAGCACCACCATGAGGTATGTGTAAGGAAGTTACTAAGATATGAAACATTAAGGAACGGCCAATCAGAGTTCATCACACAAACACAACTTGAGTCAGGATGGTCTCACACACATTCTAACAATATTTCAAACTTTTATCCAATCAGATGTACAGATAAATTGTCCCATGGTGCATCTCATGTTTACTTCACCATATAAAAGTCCATTACACGTTGCCATCTTTGTCAGTTCTCTAATGCCTGCTGGTGTATTTGTTTTTATATATTAAAGATATATTATATATACGCAACTCGGCAGGCATGTCAGTTCCCAGGTTCACCAAGGAGGAGAGCGCTGCACTGGTCCACGCCGTCAAGGACTTTTATCCCCAGCTGTTTGGGAACAAGAGGAGGTTGACAGATGCGCACGTTAAGAAGGCCCTGTGGGAGTCTATCACCAATGCGGTTAGATTGGTGTGTGACGTCCAGAGGACCCAGGATCAGATCATGAGGAGATTCGGAGATATGAGGTTGCGTTTATCGAAAAAAGTAAACCTCATAAGGGACTGGGTACAAGCCCGTAAAAGAGGTGGCAAAAGAGAGGCCCCGCGGAAACTGTACCTACTCCCTTATGAGGTGACTTTATGCGAGCTCCTCAATCTCCGGGTCCCCAAAAGATTTAGATCCTCGCCATCCTCGGCCTCCTCTTCTTCCCTCCCAGCTGCGGGATCTGAAAGTCCTGACGCGGGGGACAGGGCAGATGCTTCTCCGTCCGGTGGCCTGGGAGGAGATGATAGAGAATCTGAACCAGGTAATTATCCAACTTCATATAATATTCTTATTTTTTTTATTATCCAAAAATGTGTATATAGTCAGATACTAAACCTATACAGATCTCACAACATACACTACATATGATGTTTAGATATCTGATTTTAGATTATTGACACATGAAATAGGAATGATGTTTCTTGCGCTCTACAGAATATGCGTCACAGAGCGGAAATGTAATTTCTCATCCACGTTAACATGGGTTTGCGGAAAGTGGCATTGCTTTATACATATTGGTGAAATGACGGATGCGTAATTCCGCTTGGAATCATTGCGCAATGATCGCGAAAATGGCATTTCTCATCCACGTTAACATGGGTTTGCGGAAAGTGGCATTGCTTTATACATGTTGTTAAAAATTAAATGGGAATTCTTAGATTAGTGAAGAATACAGTATTCTTATTTTCAATATTATAGCTAATAAAAAACCAATAATACAAAACAATTATAACATATGGCCATCAATTGATGATTATGTAATAACAAGCAGATATTCTTAAAGATACAGTAAACAACACAACTGATTGAAAATAAGAGTCCAGGATATATTTTTAATTAATTTAATTGAGGAAACTATTAACTCATGGGACTACCAAAGGATTAATATTTTTCAATTGATTTGTTATTAATGTAAATTTTTTAAACATGGCATGATTAGTATTAATGATATGCAATCCTCATTTAATATATTACAGATATGGATGTGGCTGCTGGATCCTCAAGCCAGGGCTTGTCACAGTATGGTATGTCTCTTTTTAATTGACATTTGTCTTAGAAACATGGACTGAACATTACATACTAAATACACATTGTTCAATATTTAGATGTAATGTCTATTTAATAGATGAAAATTAAATAATTATTCGGATATCCTTAAATAACATATTACATTTTAATTGCATGCTCAATACCATTCATGACATCAACATATGGAGTAGATAATTCATTAACAACAACATTGTGGAATCAATTTAATTTTACATTAAAGGGATACTGAGCTACAATTATTAATATTGTCATTCAGATACAGTATGCAATATTAATAAACACAAAAATATAATACTATCATCATATGTGACATATTCTATTGCTAAATGTATTGTAAAATAAAGAAAGTACGTTTATGTGCATCTAAATTTTGGTTGACCAACCTGGGTTTTTATTGATGATTGGTGGATACCTTCAACAAACAATATTTATTGAATCCAATATTCCTTATCTGCCTTTAAGATTAATATCGAGCAACATTCTAATTATAATAGGAGTCAATGTTAAATCATTTTTTACAGTTTGAACATAGAAATCAATTATTTAAATTAATCATGTCAGTGTCCCTTTAAGACAAAATAGATTCATTCATCTTTACATTCTTTTTATTAAAAACTATTGATATATAAATCACATTCTCTGTTGGAGTTACTTTATAGATATCTGCATACTCTAACAGCACCATGATTACATATTTGTAATAATCAATTTTGTTTTGTATTGTGATAAATATGTGTTGTGTCCTAAACAAGATTACTGTACATTGCAAAAATGGCTCGATGTGACACATGTGTTTGTTTAGATTTGTCAACAGATGCTACTCAATATGTGGTTTGTGTGTATTCTTGTAACTTCTTAAGGACATATGACGGAATTATTCCGTCATAAAACAATTGAGCAAAGTGAAAGGCGTGTCCTTAAAGGGTTAAGAACATTGATAATTGAGTATATTTAGATATGCAATAGCAGCATCTGAGATGACTTTGATGTCTAATGTAGTCTGACATTAAACATATGTTCAATACAGATATTTTTACAGAATCCCCTTGATTCAATCAAGCATTTTCTGGTGTAATGACTGCTCTATTCTTCACATTTTAAAGTTGATTAATGTTAAAATTCTAGACAGATGTGATTTAGTGATATCCCAAATGTGTTTAATAATATATATCTATATCATTCATAGAGAGAGTTGGTGTGGTGAGCCCACAGGAATCCAGCAGTGACATAGAGACGCCTTTGCGGTCTCCTGGTAAGTCCATTGACTCATTTATATGTAATTGAAGGTGTATTGCTAATCAATATTATGATCATGATTCTGATGAAGCATAACATTATAAAAATTCAAAATATTTATCTTCTGATTATATATTAATTTATTTTTCATATTGAACGATTAATAATTTCTACTTTATTAGTCTACACATTTGTTATTCATAAGATGTATAACATATGTTTGTTTCCATTAGATTTTTTGACAACAGTCATCAAGTGATACACACATGAGAAATCTTAAATGTTCTATGTACTATGCTTTTATGAATTTAACATTAATACAAACAATACATTAAAATTAATATTCATTGACAATAACAAATCTATTGTCATTTGTATGCTCCATCAAAATGATGTAAATCATAACTTTGTGTGTGTATATCTTTAATGCAACATTGATGTGCGTATTTGAGCAACAGTAACATATGTTATAATATCTGATCTTAACGTGTACACAACATGTTATGTTTTACAGAGATTGCTGTCACATGTGGGACGGAGGAGGAAGAGGCTGCCTTGGAGTCTGATGGTATGTGAAATATATCTATCATGTTTCCAACATGTTTTTTTTTTGGAAATCATTTTATTGAAGACATTAAAAGTCTACAGCTTTTGCCCTTTAAAAAGGAATATTATTTGTCTGTTCAAATACACTACTGCCCCCTTTCTATATCAGGCAGCATGAAATTCTGCTTGTATATTTATTTTGAAATATTTCTAATTCATGCCATCATTATGTCACATGCATATTCCATGCCAAAAAACAATAATAAGGTTCAAATTGTACAGACAGTCATTGATATTCATCTGAGTGCCTATATACATACCATATCCTCATTTCAGAATTGTTTAAAAATTCAAACACACTTCGAAGTATATTGAAAACATAATCAATTTGAAATGCGTTGATTTGATGTCAGGATGTATGAGATGTTAATATATTTTCTTTACATTTTCAGATGGATCCACCACTTCTGGTCATCTGGTTTCCGCCCCTGCCCAGTCACAGACCCCTCCCCAGGCACACACCCCTGACCATGGCCACACCCCTGCACAGACCCAGAACCCTGCCCATGACCAAACTCATGACCATGCCCAGACCACTGCCAGCCCTTCACATATTTCATATCCTGTCCATCCCAAAAAACGCCCATACACCCCCCTTCGCCGCTCTCCCCCGTATTCTGGCCCGTACAGCTGCCCAGACCCAAACTCCCCACTCCCCAGCTGTACGGCCTACCCCGGAGCGGCAGCTCAGCCCTCCCCAAGCCATTCACATCCCTCCCCAAGCCAATCCCATCCCTCCCCCCTGTCTCAACCTTCATTGTCCTGGGTGTCAGATTGTCCTTCCCAGGCACAGCTGTAAGTATCATTCTAAATACACTTTATAAGATACTTAAAGGTACAGTGAAGTTAAATTGTGATTCAAATCCAGCATGCAATGTTAATCAAATTTATAATTTCATACTCTTATTAATTATTCGTCATTCTCTTGATATATTTTTGTAAAAAAAGTAATTACTATAATTAGTTTAAATAATAAAATAAATCTGGCCATCATTTCTTTATTGTTGGATGAATGTATCCATCAACCAGCATGCACAAACAAAGTTGATAAACAAATATTTGCTTCCATAAAAAGCAACATTCTTGCTTTCAAAATATAGCTTGAGAATTAAAACATATAATGAATATGTGTAATTTATAAAGATTTGTCATGTCATGCTCTATCTGAATGAGTCCATTAAATATTTAGGTTCAGTGTCCCTTTAATTGGATATCACTACATATACCAATCACCACTACTTGGATCCAAAATTTTATGTACAAATGTGGATACATTATCTCTTGTCTAACCCAGTGGGAATGTAATTTCTTCTGGTTGCTATGTTTACACAGCTTGTCCTCAATGCAAAAATGTTTAAGGATAGGTGTGCCTACCACAGTCTAAATTAAATTTTTAAATTTCTGATGTAAGTACAATGTAAATCCTTTAACAAGATTTGATACACTCAAGCTGTATAAGTGGATCATCTAAAACCAATTAAAGGGGACAACATGTTTGAGTAACATGTCCCTTTAATGATTTCTGTCTGTCTGAATAACCTAATTCATGTGTAAAGAATAAATGTAAACTAATTAATGTAAATAATTATTTGTCTTTATGATGACAATGTATGTATTAAAATTTTTAGTCTGTTGTGTAATTATCCTTAATATTTAATTTTATTTTATTTTAGGCTGTGACTCAGCATGGCTCATGCTAGAAGGGATAGCAAGAGTAGAGCAGGCCGTGTTGAGGAACGCAGCTGTCCTGAGAGGGATGAACGACACCATGCAGGCCCAGCTCCGGGTTCAGGACTTGACTCTGCGTGAAATTATGCAATTACGTTCAAGGCCTGAATCTGGAGCTGGACATGCACAGGACAATGAAGAGGATGACCAGTAAGTGGAGGATCTGGATATGCTCCATGGTGGCAGATAAGAATCCTCCGTCCACATGTTGAATTTTTATTGTTAGTGTTGCCATTTGGCCTTTTTTTCTGTTTATTGTTGTGCCTGTTGCACTCTTTTACCTTGTCATATGTCTCCAATGGGGCTATGCTGGCCCTTGGCAACTCTCTTCATGGACTGTGATGCACTGTGTTACCTTGTCATATGTCTCCAATGGGGCTATGCTGGCCCTTGGCAACTCTCTTCATGGACTGTGATGCACTGTGTTACCTTGCCATGTGTCTCCAATGGGGCTATGCTGGCCCTTGCCAACTCTCTTCATGGACTGTGATGCACTGTGTTACCTTGCCATGTGTCTCCAATGGGGCTATGCTGGCCCTTGGCAACTCTCTTCATGGACTGTGATGCACTGTGTTACCTTGTCATATGTCTCCAATGGGGCTATGCTGGCCCTTGCCAACTCTCTTCATGGACTGTGATGCACTGTGTTACCTTGCCATGTGTCTCCAATGGGGCTATGCTGGCCCTTGCCAACTCTCTTCATGGACTGTGATGCACTGTGTTACCTTGCCATGTGTCTCCAATGGGGCTATGCTGGCCCTTGGCAACTCTCTTCATGGACTGTGATGCACTGTGTTACCTTGTCATGTGTCTCCAATGGGGCTATGCTGGCCCTTGGCAACTCTCTTCATGGACTGTGATGCACTGTGTTACCTTGTCATATGTCTCCAATGGGGCTATGCTGGCCCTTGCCAACTCTCTTCATGGACTGTGATGCACTGTGTTACCTTGCCATGTGTCTCCAATGGGGCTATGCTGGCCCTTGGCAACTCTCTTCATGGACTGTGATGCACTGTGTTAACTTGTCATGTGTCTCCAATGGGGCTATGCTGGCCCTTGGCAACTCTCTTCATGGACTGTGATGCACTGTGTTACCTTGCCATGTGTCTCCAATGGGGCTATGCTGGCTCTTGCCAACTCTCTTCATGGACTGTGATGCACTGTGTTACCTTGTCATATGGCTCATAGATTCCTTATTTTTACAAGATTATTTATAAACGTTGTGTATGTTTTCTTACATACTAATAAAATACATTTTATTTCACAAATAATTGTCCTCATTCTTCCTGTTATTTTTTGAAAGCTCTAGTTTATGTTGTTGATCCTTAAAGGGACCTACCAAATATATTTGTTATACTGAAATCATATATGTAAGACAATAGTAAATGACTTTAAGATTAACATCTCCAATGTAATCTTATTATTTGTCTTTATATTATTTTCTCTTAGCTCTATCATTGCCTGATTATGATTAGCAGAGTAATTTCTTTATATATGTATATATATTTTTGTATTTGTGTATATATGTATATTTAAATGTTCAGATCCATGTGTGTATTTAGAAAGTCTGCATGAATTGATGCACCTTTACCAAATGATCTGAGTATTGATAAAATGATATAATCCCTGTAAAGTCTTCATTTTATTGAAATAGTATTGACTATGTGTATGCTCTTTTTTAAAACAAAATAATGTCCCTTTAAGTGATGTTGATCACAATTGTTAATGAATGTATTTCCATTTGTAAAGCGTTTTTGTCCTTTTACAAGAACAAAGACATATAATTTTATTAATAAACAATCTTATTGTAATGTTGACAGCACCTGTATTTCATTTTCAAATCTATATTAGTGTAAAGGTGTAACCAAATAAATCTCTGTGTGTAATGCAAATAATTTAGATGATGAATATTAGTTAACTAATATGTTAACAAAATACATCTCCTCCCATATATGGCTATAGGTAGGCTGACAATAATTAAACCTGAATAAATGACACGTTTAATCAATACATGTATAACTATTGTTATTCAACAACAATCCAAACATATCTTAAAACATCAATGGCATATGTATTTCTCATGTGTATCTTTTAAATGTTAAAGATATACACCATAGCTATAGTTCAAGGTACAGTCAAGTCCGAAAAGATGAATCAGGATTTGTTGTCATTCCTAGATAGCAATCTACACACATACTAGTTCCTAAAATATAAATACGTTTCTTAGTGATATGCCAAGCTGTCACTGAGTCCTTGTATTGTCAGCGGTTTTTCAGCGATCTCGGATGCGCCATGTTGCTTAAGACGTCACCTGCCAGGCTGTCCAATGATTCCTTGTATTGACTGACGTTCTTACGTGATCAGGAATATGCCTTTTATTGGATTGCGTTTTGACGCGATCAAGGATGCGCCTTTTATTTTGGGCGTTCTTACGTGATCAATAATGTGCCTTTCATTGGATGGCGTTCTTACGTGATCAAGGAAGCGCGATGTTAAGACGGCACATGTAAAGGTAAAAAAACGTCTGATTGGATTACGTAGTCCCGCAATATTTGTGCACGTTAAAAACGTTTGTGACTGCATCCAATTTTAAAAAGCTTGCGAATATGTATTATTTGCATCATGTTACATTGTTGACCCGTAGCTGATAAAGACCACCACATTCTCTTTTGCTGTATGTCTGGTTGAATCAACGAACTAAAGAAAAATGTTTTCATGCATAGGATATTTCTAGGCAAGTGCAAATCTCTACAGTCCATGTTTAATATGTTTGTCAACAATATGTTCCTTTTTCTTAAAAAATTAATGTTGTGTTTAATGTTGAATATATCTAATTAATAAATAAGCGCTATTGTGTTTGAATAAATTAATCAATATGCATTTATCTTTATCATATGCTAAATATATGATGCCGACTTCTTCTAAATGTAATTTCGTTGTATATTTTATTAAAGGTTCATTAGACACTCACATTATAAATCAAAAGCTTGGATTTTGTCTCTAGTTAGATAGTCCATTGTTTAACCAATACGTTTATTTTTTCTTCTGTTCTAAGAAAATGTAAGTAATTTTCTTACTCCTCGCAAAGCCTCTGAGTTTCATGTGAGTACATTCTCCAGCTTTCTCCAGTTTGTGTAAAGGGTCTTTTCATATGTTAATGATGGTGTATTGTGTTGTTTTACGGTTGTAATGGGGGTTTCGTCTATATTTTCAATATAGCTAACCCTATTTTATTTTCAAGTGTTTGAAGCTTTTTAAGATTGATATCAGTATATGTTAATCTTGTTGTTTGTAGTAGTGTCTATTACATACAGTTATGTTAAAAATATAGGATACTGTCCCTTGAATGCAAATGTTGTTTTTTGTATCATGTATGAGATCCACATAGTTTAATCTTCAAATATATTATTGTTAGCATATTTTCTCCCCCCCCCCCTCCTAAAAGGACTTTAAACCATATTCATTGTTAAATAAAAATGTCTTTACAATAAAATATTAACACAATAATGTCTCTTAAAGAAAATAGACTTTATTTAACACGTCAATATAAATGTGATTTCAATTTTTTTTATTTGACAAAGTACATGTAGATATACCAACAAGTTTAAAATATGTGTTAGCATATGTAATGTTGTTAAAGGGACAGTTTAGAAAATATATAATGTTTGTCATTATTCTAAAAGTCAATTCTGTAATATCAAGGATATCAAATGTTTCTCAACAATTGAACATTTGTCTGTGTTTATTTAAATTTGCTATCTAAACTTATGAGGTTGGTGTGCTCATTTCTTCCATCTTGAAGAGTGCTTGTAATCATTATACAATTTGAGCACTAGAGGGCATTTTGATAGCATTTGTATATGTAAAACCTTGGGCTCATACAGCATATTATTGACCATGTATTGATCATTGATATCTAAAATGTTGTTATGTCAGAACAACAAATAAGTGGTCATTTTTCATAGTCATAGATACAAGGGTAAGCACATAAGTCACACATGTATTTCTCCATGTTTTGTTGTTTCAAACTTTATAATGCGTAATACAGTGTTTTCTTTGTAATCAATAATTTTCTGACTGTCCCTTTAAGCTGTGTTATTGGCATTCAAACAGTAATATGCCATCATGGAAAATTGTTATGGTAATTGAGTTAGCGATTGGGGAAACAGTTTGGACATCACATCACAGAAACCAATCAATATCATGAACAAGGATAGGTATGTGATGATGTGGTTTTCACACACTTATAACCCACACTCTGCAAACAATCTGCCTCCATGGACCCGGCCCCATAGAAGTCGATTATATACAGAGTGTGGTCCACAAGTGTATGAAAACCACATCATCACATACCTATCCATTAAACATTAAATTAAAAAAAGCAGTGAAGATGAAAAAAATACTTACTTCCTCTTCCTTCCCCTCTTCCCACGGGGCTGAGGCTCTGGGAGAGGCAACTGCCGACTCCGAAGAGTCCTCCTTGGAGCTGTTGTGGGAGGAGTGGAAGGAAGAGTACTGGGACGACCAAGGTGAGGAGTAGATGGCTGGGGAGGAGAAGATGGATGAGGAGGAGAAGATGGCTGAGGAGGATGAGTAGATGGCTGAGGAGGAGGAGGAGTAGATGGCTGAGGAGGAGGAGTAGATGGCTGAGGAGGATGAGATGGGCCGGCAGGAGGAGATGGCCCAGCAGCAAGAGGCCCAGCAACAAGAGGCACAGCAACAGGAGGTAGACCAGCATGCGCCTCCCGGAAAAAAGTGAACATTTGTTGATGAAGATTAAATATTCTTGTTTGGCCTTCTTCTATTCTATTCAGTATGTTTATGATTTCATTTTGGCCTTGAATAATCTGATTTTGGCCATCAAGTATTCTGTGTCGTCCTTCTATATTTTCTATCCGGGAGGTACGCATCTGGTCTATGTACTCCAGTAGAACCCGCACCTCCGCTATTTCCTCTTGTTGTGCATGTTGAACCCGTGCACGGCGGGGTGCCCGTGCACGGCGGAGTGCGGGTCTTTGAGGGACCTCGGGTTCCGCGGGTTCCTCCTGTGCTTCCGGGGCCTCTTGATCATCTCCCGTGAGCTGTTCGTCACGGGGGGCCTCTTCCCTCCGAAGTGGAAATTCCTCACCACCACTCTCATCCCGGGGAGATGCAGAAGGCTGTGCTGCCTCGTCCCCAGACTCTGTATATAAAAAAAAAAAGAAAAAAAAAATGTATATATTAGCATATTTGCAAATAAAGGTTTAAATGACTTAGCTTACGATACAATTACAAATGCAGAATCATTAATCCACTTTGAAATCTAACAAACAATCAATACGATTTCATCTTTTTCATAAACCGTGTTTGTGATATCTTGTCAATGTGAATGTTTTTGCGTTTTTTTTCAGTCTGTTTAAATGCACACCTAACCTATAGCCTAGATACTGATGTAACCGCAAAGTAATAGAATGCGTGTAAACAACGTTATAGCATTAATCTGATCCTTAACACATG